>NC_137454.1:265435944-266019668 GCF_964235325.1 Thermobia domestica
CTGTACTTCGTGGTATATCCTAAAGATGGGCAATATACATATTGGAATCCCCCTTTTATGAAGGAAAATGACCAGCTGGCGCTGCTCAAACGTTGTGTCACAACGTTTTCGCCCCATTGAAAGTGTTATATTGCAAAGCCAATACCCAGTCACACTTTCTAATACGAAGACGATAAATGAGTTATACATACGACGTTCCTTCCCCGAATCATATTGTTCTGTAAACTGGAGATACAGCAGTAAGATCATCAAGTTAATTTAGTGGCCGAATATTAAAGTGGCATGATATGGAGGCAGATTGTAGAAACATAGCAGTTAGTTAGGCATAGTTTGCATTTACAATTTTTATATATTACGAAATAGTACACGAGACATGATAGTTGTTCCCTGTCATCGCTTATAAATTCCTATGTATTTACATTAATGCGTCCTTTGACATAAATGACAACAATATGGGGTGGCCGGATATTAAAGTGAGTCTCTGTACGTACGCACCGCTTCATCCCTGAAGCTCACAATATGACATTAGTGCTAATAGTTAATCAAAATGTAACTGTGGCCATCCGCATTAACTCAGTGCACCAATTCTCTATCCCTGATGTCTGCCTTCCAAACAACATTGGGTAGGTCAAGCGTACTCCCGAACCGTTGTCCGGTCGGACATTGAAATTTTGAAGTTAGCCCACAAGACCCCTTCAGGGAGGCCACTGGGATCACAGGGACACTGGGATCACTATTCGATATGCCCTATAATATTTACGTATTTCAATTTTGTTCCAATCATTTACCTTCCATGGTTTTCATATTACGGGTACTGGAGTTTCCGAACGATATCATGGCGGCCATTTTGAAACTGGTGCTCCATATGAAACATCTGTTGGTACAGCGTTACTTAGTTTTCCAAGACCTTTCGAACGAGGTATTACTCGACCCATGTTCCCATTTGACATTTCAAAGTTACCCTCCGTTACCCGCATTTACGGGGGGTGGAGAGAGGTACCTTTGGTGGAATTGGTTTTCCCCCTTAGCAATATATAACGTGTACTTGAAACATTTCTTCTATGTTTTATCATTTTTCAGATATTTCCGTGGATTGATTAAAATGGCCCACCCTGTGTAGATATATATTCGAATTACGTCTAAGTTCATTTTCATCCATGTTCTTTAAAAATGTGTGACTATAAAAGGTAACAAAAGATAAATGTAAAAACAGCACTACTTTTAGAAATCTGCTGTATTTTCTTTTTGAATATAACATATTTGTTAATATATAATATTTAATATTTGTACCACTGTATTTATTTATTTTTTCGATAGAAAACTCAAATTTAGAATTATAATAGCAACCAATCTACAGTACTTTTTTTAAAAAAAAAAATAGGTAAAGAACTCAGCTACAGATAGGAACTGTAGGAAGATATCTTCTATTCGACATGGCACTTTGTTTTCGATAACAAAGTAAAACGTGACTTGTTTTTTGACGTTCTACTTGGGTGGTTTCTGCGATACCCAGCCTCGGTAATTACAAGTGAAACAGGTCTCAGTCAAAACACAATTTCAAAACTGTTAAATGAATTTAGAGAGCTCCTTACAGTGTGGCTGTTAGAAACCAGTGCCAAAATTGGAGGTAACGGCCACAAAGTTGAAGTGGACAGGAGCGTGTTTGGGAAACTCAAATACAACAGAGGCCGTATAATGTGCACCAAATGAGTTGTTGGAGAAATCGACCAACAAACTAGAAGAACTTTTATGGTGTTGGTGTAAGCAAGAAATGCCGCAACTTTAGAAAACATATCAAATAATGTCTTACCCGTCACAATTATAAGAACAGATTACTGGAGAGGATATAGCAGATATATCTGCTTTAGGATACCAGCATGATACAGTAAATCACAGCATTAATTTTGTTGATTCGAATTACAATACAACACATAGATCGATGATTGAATTTTATTGGGCGAGAGTAAAACGAGATATTCGACGATTCATAGGGAGGATGAGTATCAGAAGAACTGAGTCATATTTAACAGAATATGTATAGCGCAGTAGACTTCACACCACTGAAGAACTTTTTCAGATTTCTTACGTGCCATGCAGTACTTCAATCCACAGTAAAGTTATGAACTAAATGAAACAAAATAATGACAAAGGAATTTAACAACTCCTCCCCCAAAAGAAGACGATAAAAAGGATCTGATTTGTTTTACCATTATCATATACAGACAAGAAAATATAAGATGTTTTCGCAACTCTTAAACACACCAATGGAAAAACTGTTTCTAGTTTGGTAGTTAAACAATTGATTCATAATCAGTCCTAGGCTTGAGTAAAGTGTGAAAGGAAGTTAACAATAAGAAGATAATTGGGTTCTGAATTTGTATTTCCTATGCGCATAAATCTTCCCATTCTACATATTTCTACTTGAAGGATAAGAATAATTATGTACAATCCACCACAATCCAAGAATAACGAAGATATTGACATTTTATCTGGGTATTGGTCATTTGACACTTCCAGGTATTGATCATTTGACACTTCCAGCGGCCATTTTCCAAAATGGCGGGCGAAGATCGGGTAGGATTGCAGGGGACTTTTAGTATGCTGCTTAGAACATCATTTCCAACATCTATATCAGTTTTCAGCTTGTTACTAATTTGTTCCTTACTTTTTATTAATTTGACTGCACTATAATAGCACATTGTAATATAATGTTACTGCAAATATATATATACAGTGAACTCTTTTTAATTCGAAGTCCAAGGGGACACGAAAAAACTTCGAATTATCCAAAATTCAAATTATCCAACAACATTCATTCTCACATATATAACAACAAACCAAAGTACTGTGCATCAAAAACATATTCATATGGAGTAGACTTTACATTTCAAGCAGCTTTTATTTGCGTGATCGAATACCGCAAACTAACAAACGACATTCACTCCACATAATTCAAACTACGTGTACAATGGGAAATATATTTACGTACAACACTGCAACATACGTTCAATAGCCCAAACAATTAAACACCAGTAACAATTTGAATATTCTGTTCTCACTCTTAAGAAGTCGTAAACCTCATTTGCTTAAATTTGATTGTTTTTGTACGGTCAATAAATCCTGAATTTCATGTATTGCGTGGAATACGATATTAATAACATTTAGTTGACTTTATCAATAATTCATCTTAAAGTTTCAACCAATTCTGAAACAAGATTAGATTGGCAAACATTCTCTATCTTGTTCCCCAACTCACCTTCATCTTTATCATTACATAAAATTTCTATTTATCTTTTGTATTACTCTTCTCTATGGCTGCATCTGGATAACTGAAAACACGTTAAAACTGTATTTCTCTTTTTACATCTGTCCAACATTAAAAATTTTCAACTGTATTTACTTCGAATTATCCAAAACATAGGTTCTAAGTTCGATTTATCCACGATATTTTACTATTGTTTTCAATACAGTTTTCAAGGGGAATGGACTTCGGTTCGAATTATCCAATATTTCGAATTATCCAAGTTCGAATTAACGAGACTCTACTGTATATATAATCAGGGGCGGATCCAGGACTGACTTCTGGGGGGGGCGGTGGGTTGTCATACTGCTACTTTTAAGGGCTCCAAACATTGGGATGGGTTTTATTTATATAAAATGAGTTTCCTCTTCTGGTGGGAGGGCGATCGCCCCCTGGATCCGCCCCTGATATATATATTATAGGAAGTAGCTTTTCAAAGATCTTCACATAAGTCAGAATTTTGTAAATAATATTTATTTTATAAGGTGTATCAAAATCAAAATTTTGTATCAGTTGTGAAAAATAATTGCAGTTATTTCATTAAATAAGTCTAGAACGATGTGTGACTTTCTCTCGTAATGATTTTCATCATGATAAGACAAAAGCAACAAGTTTTATAGCTGCTGCTGCTTGGTTGTGTATTTCCTGTTAATCGATTTGTATGACGTTCTTACCTGTTTTGCTAATTTTTTGAAAGATTAATGTTTTTCAGAGGTAACTTATAATTTCCTAGTTTTTATCAAATATCTGATATTAAAGGAAAGGTCAACTTGTAAAAGGAAATAGTGTGTATGAAGCATGAACAAGTATATCGTTTGATTTTTTTTTTCCACGGATGCAGTAGTACTTTTCCATTAAAATTACTTAGAATATGAGTATTTTTTCTATGAGTTGGCTTTCATTACTGATATTTAGTCCGTATACACTGAAGAAATTCCAGTAGACGTGATACGTGAACATACAGAAGCATCTAGTTAACAAATTTTACAATAATACTTTCGGATAACAATCTAGTTCTACACTTACGATTTTTTTAATGTATGCACTAATATACCTATTTCTAAAACAATTATGTTAACTCTTTAAATTCTTTAAAGAATTAATATATGTTAATTATCCCAAAGAGATGGGGAATATCGATAGAACTCATTAAGCAGAACAAAATGAAATCTTTAAGTTTTACGTCTCATGCTTATACCGGCTAGGCTAAAGGAGACGCTAATGATGAGAAATGAATGAAATGGTGGAATGAAGAAAGTAGGAGGAAACGTGAAAACCCCGAGACAATCTACGCACACGGTGTTTGTCTACCTAAAAGCTCATTTGGCGCGAGCTGGAATTGAACCAAGAGGTTCATGTACCAGAGGTGAACGCTGTACCACTGAGCCACCACGGCCCCTAAGAACAAAATGACGTCAGGAAAATCCCTTCATTTGTAGTTTTCACAAAAGAAAATTTACAAGAGCGAATTTTTACGATAATAAAAAATATCATTCATGGCCAACAATAACAGACTCAATAACACGGCATCTATATTAGAGTGAAACTGATTCTAAAACACATCGCTCAAGTTTTTCGTTATTACCTCTTCAACTTTAAAGAGATTAAATAGGAATTTTGCCAAAATTCAGAATTGTATTTCTAATAATTTGTCCCTTTGAATTGGGATCGTATAAGTCTAATAACAACTATGACAAACATGTGAAAGTGGTCGCTTCAAGTATGAGGAACTCACCAGAGGGTGATGTGGGCATTCACATGGAACGATCTTCAGGGAAGAAGCAAATCTTCTGATGAAAATCATGATAACAGATATGTACCCTTGAAGTGTGTTACCGTAGGTAATATACGTTTTGGTATTGTTACCTGTAAGCACGAGAGAACAGACCTTGCCCTGAGCAATCAAAATTATTTTCCGTTGAAAGTAGATATTAGTTTGTGAGCAATATTTTTAAATTATCTTGTTTGGAAAGAATGTATTGGACCTAAAATCACGAACAAATAATTTTATCTATTTTAGATTGAGCGATAACTGAAGCGCAAACCTATTAGTCTTTTGCTTATGGAGCTAAATTTATAAAATACAACTGGCGGAAGAGGCTAACTTCGGTCTCTGTGGTCTTAGGCCGAAATGCTTGCTTGAATAACTTTTTCAAATTACCTTAAACATCTTAGTAAGTTGAGAAACGGAAATGTTATTAAAGTGAGCTGACAAAGGACATCACCCAATTGTCCGGCTCCGATTTCAATGAAATTTTTCTAGGTGATAGAGGAATATATGTATTATTTGTGATGACAGAAATTTTTGCCATGGTGCATGTTTTCTATATTATGTATATGAGAGTTGTGATGTGGTTATTAGAGATTACTGCAAAAGTCCCTTACTAACCTTTGTAAACGGAGCGTTAATGAAAGAACAACCATGTAGATACATGTAAGGCCTAGGGTGAATTTGTATGGTAGGTATGACCTTGACCGCAGCCATCTTGAAATCCGCCATTTTGAATTAAGGTCAATTTTTTAAATAGGAATAGGTAATATGATACATAATTTCGGGCTAGAATTTAATCAGGAAAACAATGGTGAAGTTAGTTTTGAAATACACCCATTTGGGGAAAAGTTACAGGCATTGAATTGTTCACTTACTACGTGCGAAAGTCCCTTACCTCCGCTTCTAACCCGCGTATTAATGATAATAAGTGGATAAAAGCTTCGGTAATACGTATTATGCCTAGGGGAAAGTGATACGGTAAGGGTATCCTTGACGGCAGGCCATTTTAAAATCCGCCATTTTGAATTAAAGTGAAGTTTGAAAAATTAAAACCATACCATGTGACACCTCATTTTAATAGCAAATTTTCCCAAAAAGCCAATGGTATGCTTATTTTTGTTCTATAATTAACCAGTGTGAATTTAGGACTGCTTCTAATGTGCACCAAACGTCCATTATTCGATCTTTCAAATTGGCAATACTCCTAATTTTCACCGCATGTTTTAAGATTCCAACTGGCACTTTGCAATTGCTGCCATGGCTCATGTTTTCTAAATTTATTACACATTTTTAAGAGTTGCGATTTGTCAGTTCATGAATAGTTGCGTTAAGATCCAGCAATCTTTCTGAATTTTGAAGACTTGCAATGTAATTGTTTATTTTAAACGAAAATACATGATGAACATATGGACCTATGTGACGTAAAGAAATACAATTGAAATTATAACAACAAAATTATCAGGAAATGTAGCCTACATGTTGCGCAAACGACAAACAATAAAATATTTTTAATAAATACAACTTCAAAGGAACAGCAGCAATGATAGAAAATATCAAAGAGGCATAATATGACTGTTCCCGAAACATTGTTTGTACCATGAACATAATATGAAAACAGGTAACTTGTTTATAAAGATGTGTAACTTAATCAAGTTTCCGATCAAAACTAATTATAAATCTTACAAATATAAACCTTCGACAACAATCGCTAGAAAACGAATAACTGTTTTGTCTAGCTAAAATATTGCCATAGAAAATAAAGAATTAAATATAAAACAAAACAAAAGACCCTTGATTTACACAACAATCATATTTCGTTTTCCTTTTTGAAGTGAATTTTTATTCGATTTTTCGTCTCATCTACTATACAAGCTACGTCTTCGGTATTACCTGAATGCAAAGTTGAAGTTGTTTCGTTGTGCGATGATTCATGTCAGTAAGCGAGTTTTTGAAGGGCAGGTATAGGAAATAAATAATTACATGGCAAGTCTTCAAAATTCAGAAAGATTGCTGGATCTTAACGCAACTATTCATGAACTGACAAATCGCAACTCTTAAAAATGTGTAATAAATTTAGAAAACATGAGCCATGGCAGCAATTGCAAAGTGCCAGTTGGAATCTTAAAACATGCGGTGAAAATTAGGAGTATTGCCAATTTGAAAGATCGAATAATGGACGTTTGGTGCACATTAGAAGCAGTCCTAAATTCACACTGGTTAATTATAGAACAAAAATAAGCATACCATTGGCTTTTTGGGAAAATTTGCTATTAAAATGAGGTGTCACATGGTATGGTTTTAATTTTTCAAACTTCACTTTAATTCAAAATGGCGGATTTTAAAATGGCCTGCCGTCAAGGATACCCTTACCGTATCACTTTCCCCTAGGCATAATACGTATTACCGAAGCTTTTATTCACTTATTATCATTAATACGTGGGTTAGAAGCGGAGGTAAGGGACTTTCGCACGTAGTAAGTGAACAATTAAATGCCTGTAACTTTTCCCCAAATGGGTGTATCTCAAAACTAAGTTCACCATTGTGTTCCTGATTAAATTCTAGCCCGAAATTATGTATCATATTACCCTATTCCCATTTTAAAAGCTTGACCTTAATTCAAAATGGCCGATTTCAAGATGACTGCCGTCGAGGTCATACCTACCATACAACTTCCCCTAGGCCTTATATGTATCTACATGGTTGTTCTTTCATTAACGCTCCGTTTACAAAGGTTAGTAAGGGACTTCTGCAGTAATCTCTAATAACCACATCACAACTCTCATATACATAATATAGAAAACATCCATCATGGCAAAAATTTCTGTCATCACAAATAATACATATATTCAGCTAGAAAATTTTCATTGAAATCTGAGCCGGACAATTGGGTGTTGTCCCTTGTGAGTAAATTTATAGTACACACCTAGATATGAAGAAAACTGTTTTAAAAATGCTGAAGAAAGATATGAATGGAGCAGAATGCATAATACTACATCCCCAATGCCTTTATTTACATCACGGATGGTCAACGCGTCGCTCGCGGTCTACTAGTAGACCGTTAATCCTGAAGGTAGCCCTTGATGCTCTGTGTCATGATGTCTAAACCAATCAGCCATATCTATTTCGATTGACTAATTGCTACTTTCTGATAAATTAACGTTTTCGATAATATAAAACAAAGACTTTAGTGTTTGTTTAATATTTAAATTTTAATTATATTCAATTTTATGGCATTGACTTTTATTGCTTACGTTTCATAAGGTCCTCGTTATTAATTTATGAAAATGGTTTTCAACCTATTTCCTATTATGATCCAGCGTCGGACTGACCTGCCGGCCCACCGGTCCGCGGGCCGATGCGGCCTCCTCAATGAATGGTTTATGCCCCCTACCGGCAACGCCTTTTGGGTGGAAAATAGGGAAGTGCCACTTGATCGTTTTTTTGGACATTGAATCCACAGAGTTAAAATAACCTATCTCTGTGAGTACTCTATCTCTTGTGATTGTATCATTTTCAACTATTTAATTTGGATTCTAGGCCCAAATTTGTATATTTTTACATATTTGGTTCTATAGCATGTTCTGCACATTTGAAGTTATTAGCACTGTTACCCCGGATGCGTAGACCTAAATCAGAAATATTAGCTAAAACAGTACTTCTCAAACGTAAAATTTATAAAATGCCCTTCTTGGAATTTTGATGGTTCGGCACGGCATCTGTGATTCCCAACCATATTCATACGTGGTGTTATGCCTATGTTTTCAACCTTGTGATCTGTGATAAGGTGCAATGGCTTCCAGCTTCCATATCCTTCTTTGGATTACTACAGGAAACACAGACGTTTCTCTGAGTTCTACAAGCGCCTTAGTATGTGTAAACAACAGAATCCTAGTGCACGTCTTGTTGCTATTTGAACAGTGAAAGCCATGCTACTGTATGTATATTTGGTCGTTTTCATTATTGGGCAGAAGGTAGAGCTGCCATAAAGAGGATATCGGAGCCAGTCTTCGTTGAACTTATGATTACACTCTTTATTGGTTACTCCAATTCAGTCAAAAAGTTCGCAGTGATGCTCTTTCATTGTTGAAAAAGTTTGTCTTCTACGAAACAAGCTTAGTGGCCATGATGTGTTTACTAATATTTCAAATTACTAGTCCACTTTTCGATTACCTTCGAACCAAGGTTCTGGATTGTGTCCAAGCTTGGAGGTTCATTTCCGCTGCACAGAATGGTTTAATTAAAGCAAGGAATAAATTTGATAAAGTTATTCTGGCAGCGAAGACTTTTGTAAGAGTAGTGTCAGGAAAGAATAGTGTAGAGTAGTCATTCACTTGAAGACCTTTGGATTGAAAGGGAGCTTCCGAAAAGGAAAGTACCTAAGGTAAAGGAAATGAGTGGTGAATTGGCATCTGATGAAATCATAGGGAATACAGAAGAGGAAAGCTTCGTATTGTGTGTTTTTAATGTTGTACTTAACAAAATCAGTGTGACAAACCTGGTTTCGAACACTGAAACCTGTATCTAGACTTGGCGTGTTTTGATCCAAGGCGGTTTTCTGATTTAAAATATGACCTACCCTCAAATTCAGTGAACAAAATCTGAGTTAATTCCCAGCATAGATAAAGGGAAACTTATCGAAGAACTGAATCATTTGCAGAGGTTTGGGCCAAGGTATTGCAAGGAGGTGTTCAGAGTATGATAGTGAAGAATTAACTAGTGAGTATTGAACCAGCAATGCAAAAATCAACTTAAAGGGTGCGTTCAAAATTATATATCACATGTGTTCTTTATGTTACACAGAGCTCTTTAAAATGTACTAATTCCTTCTTACGATCCCTCTTACACAAGTAAGTTGTGAACGAGCGTTTTCCAAACTCAAGATTATTAAATCTAGACTAAGGGCAAATCTCTCTCAAGACAACCTTGAATTGTTTTTTGTTAATGCAGTGTGAAAGGGATATACTAAATAAAATGAATAATGATGCCATAATTAACAAACTCTATCATGATAGTGCAGAATTGAAAACACTCCTGATGTAAGGTAAGAATATCCTTGTTTCTTGTCATGTAAACAGATCAAAGTAATGAAAATTGAATGCTATGTATATCTGTATGACATTGAATCAATAGTAGTTAAGCTGTCTGAAACCAAAGTGAACTACTGTAACTGCATTTTTGAGCTGTTAACAACTACGTGTAAATTTAAAAAAAAAAAAAAAAAATGTCAGAAAAGGTAATTTATCACATTTTTATATCACCTTTTCATGTTATTTTATGTACTACTGTTTCCAGAAATGCTAATTTATCGCAAATCATGAAAAACTACATAGTTCATACAATTACATGGTTGCTGATAGCTTGAAAGTGTATTTAGTTCACTGATTTCAGACAGCTCAATTGACGGCCCCATGATACAAGGGATCTAAGTTGTACATGACTTTTCCAATAAGGTTTATGTTCAGAAAAGGACTCTCCACAGCACAATATTCAAACTAGAAGGTGGACCACATCGCAGTCTACTCGAGGGTCTACCTATGAGTGGAGAGTCGTGGTTCACCTCCCAGCTTATAAATTTCACTGTGGAGAGTCCATTTCCTGGGCATAAATGACCTTTATTTCAAGTCAGTCAAACCTCTTGACCTCCAAGATCATCACTTTGTGTTTGCTGTAGATGTTTTGTTGAATGTAACAAATAAAATTATGTGGTTTTGAAACTTATAGTTTGTGCGTTTAGATGGTCTGCAAGGATATTTTTGTATTAGGACTTGATCAGCCAGTTAATCTAGATAGAATACGCATATGTAATAAATATCTCTATGTTAAAGATAGTGCGCCCTCCTATTGATTTAAGGTCTGCGCCCCCGACAGTTTTTCAGTCCGACCCTGTTATGATCCCCTTTTATCACATCCTGTTGCCAGCGACTCGTAATTTCGGATGTTTAAGAAGAGTTTTTACGAGGTTTCAAATCTACCTATTGCGAAGATACGACGATGTCTATATATCAATCTATGGATAGGATCGATTTCTTGTAGACACGGTATATTTTGTAAAAGTTAATGGATTGGAACGAAACTTGGCGACGGCGGGCAAGCTATAAATATCTTGAATGAAGTCGTTAGCCTGCCGTATTTGCCATATTGTATCAAAATGAAAGCCATTTGAAAATGTGGAAACTATACGTAATTCCCTTAAGTTTGGTCCTAGTACAAACAACAGTAAATGCTTTCTAATCCTTATGAGAAGCTCTATTTATTATAGTGAATTCTTCATTTGAATTGTTTTTAATTATTTGTTATGAAAAGGTTATATCAAAATGAAATTAAAATATTCTTAAAACCATATTTTCCGTTACTAGACTAATTACATACATTTTTTTGTGCCTTTCTTTCCCGAAGCCGATGTGTGGCGACCCCCAGGTTAAAAAAAAGTGGACCACCAGGGACTACTGAAATAAAAAGTAGCCTTCAGATCTGAAATAATTAACCATCCCTGATTTACATGGATGAACGAAGCACTGAAAAATGTAATAAGGTTTATATGAAAGTATCACACAGTATTGATGCAGAAGTTTGCTTCAACCTATAGGGGATTTACAGTTTCATTGTGTAGAATAAATAATTCCCCTAAACGCCACCCCGATAACTAAACAATAAATCGGATTAGCGTATAAAATCATTTCTTCTAATAGTTTGCACGTTTCATTCTTAGCAACAATAATCATCCTCTATATTAAAACTATAACGTGATTGAATTACAGTCCCATTTACAAAGGGTGTTAAAAAAGTTTTGCACAGTGATCTGTAATTTTTTTATTTGTTGCAGGAGAATGAAACTTTTTGTGAACATACTTAGAACATTTAGCTATAAGTTCGTATATAAAAGTATTTTCTTTTCTTTACAGGTGAGCCATAATGGACCGTGAAGTAGATGTCAGGTTGCGACAACGGTCGGTGATATAGTTCCTCTTCAAGACCGGCGATGACTGCCACATCTATTCACAGGAAGTTGCTCCCTGTTTATGGGGAGGACACATTGGATCGCAGCAGTATCCAGCGGTGGTTGCAGAGGTTTAAAGAAGGTGATTTCTCTCTTCTGGACAATCTACGATGCGGTAGACCATCGACGGTAGTGAGTGATGTGAATAAGAAGACCATTAATCAAATCATCCAAAATGACAGATGTGTGGCGACACGACAGCTTGCTGAAATGACTGGTTTGTCATTGGGTAGTGTGGTATCAGTGGTATAGTCACTAGGATACAGAAAAATCTATGCACGTTGGGTGCCTAGATTATTAACAAGAGAAATGAAAAGATTAGAAAGGATGTGTGCGAGGATCTTATGACGACCTTTGCTAAAGAGTGGAAACAGTGTTTTGACGGCGTCATTATCCAGGATGAAACATGGTTGTTTTTGTCCGAACCTGAGAGCAAAACACGTGTGAAGGCTCACCTGCGCGGTAAAACATTTGATAGTGAGAAATACCTTATTTCATGTGTCAAGCAATGGTGTGAAAGTCAATCTCCGGAATTTTACCGAAGTGCATTTACATCATGGAAAGAACGTTGGACCAGATACGCCACAGCTGATGGAGGCTACATTGAGTGGCCTCAGTGTATAGCTAAATGTACCAAGTATGTTCACAAAACATTCATTCTCTTCCTGCAACAAATAAAACAAAAATAGAGACCACTGTGCAAAACTTTTTGAACACCCTTTGTACATTAAAATCGCCTGAATGCGCGTGATTGCCGTACTGAAACAATTACAATGTAAATATCACTTAGAATAGGCAATTTTCTCGTATTTACATTAATTATAAAGGGAACAAATTTTACACTTGTACACATGACGATTGTTGTTTTTTAGTTTAACGTCCCGTTCAGCAACAAGACTATGTGAGACGTGGACCTACTGATTACTGTGGAATCCGAGTTACATGTGCTCACGCCAGGAACCTAACCCTAGTTTCCCATGACAAAGACGTGTACGCTAACAGCGTATGCACACAGTACGAAGAAATACTAACGAGCATAAGCTCTTTTTCGTGTAATTCGGTGGCCATCCATCTTAACTGTGGAGTGTTCGAATCTTCCTCACTCCCTCTAGACAAATATTGGACAGCACCATTAAATGTAGATCTTCGGCGGTTTTCTTCTTCTTCCTTTCCCATTGTCTTTGTTATCACTACTGTTCACTCATTGCTACGACAAAAAATGATAAATGGCTTACAAGCAACTTAAACGCAAAAGCGAAAATGAAGACCCATTGAATACATGAAAATGAAGACCTGAATTGGAATGTTAATCTGCAAAAATGAAACAATTTAAATGAGAATCTGAATGAACAAACTCCATGGCTCTGGATAAGTAGCTTAACAAATAAAACACAGTTCTGACCAGAGCAGAATGAAATATATTCAAAACTATACTTACAATGTGTTACAGTTTCAAGAACCTAACGTCCTCTTCATCAGACACCAACACTCTATGTATTTCATTCTGTTCTGGTCAGAACTGTGTTTTATTTGTTGAGAGTCTGAAATTTCCAATAATTATTCTATCACAGGAAAATCACGTCCAATCAAACAATAGAGAATGCATATATCCTGGAGTCAAATTCTACTAATTCTCTGGCTAATTAAATAATAATAATAATAAAATAAAATACAAAATCAAAGCTAGAAAATAAATGCTATTATAACACCTAATCTCACCGAACAACGGCTGAGAGAGACTTATTTAAAAAATATATCCTGAAGATTCGAGGAGACAATTTTAACCTTACGACCATAAGCAAACAGACAGCGATAGAAAGTACAAGAAATATAGTTTTCTTCACTTACGTATTATTACAAACTGCGGGCCTTAACCTCTTTGTCCTCAATTTTCTGCAGGTTCACATACCAAAATGGGACCGACATCCAAGTATCAAAACTCAAATAGAACTCAAACGAAAATACTCCCGGCGCTCCCATTACCCATTTCTTCGGAACTGCAGGCAGCCACTGGTCCTCCAGGAACGGGGTTGTGCCGGGCCTACCACCCGGTATTTGAAACCTGCGATTGAGCGTAGTTAAAATACAAGCCTCGGATGTGGATTTCTCTTACTAGACGATAACCTCGCCATGGACTTGTTTCTGCTCTATGGATTTGATTGGATGACGCTAGGACTCGGGGCCATGGGACGGAGGAGTGAGGTGCATGTGCACCCAGCAGGACCGGAAGGAGTGATGCCCTGAAAGGAAATGCTGGGAGTCTGCGATTCGGGAATCACCACTGAACCATTGGTTCCTTCCCTTACACGGTGGGACGTGGATCCTCTCAATAATACCCATCAGTCGGCGGTGCAAGTGGCTCTGCCACCTTATCATTTTGACTTGGTGTCACAGCTTAGCTTGCTGACGAGTGTCATGCAAGTAGGACCTGCCAGCCTCGTTGCCCGCTTCGAACCACGATAGGGAAGACGAGAGGATTTTGGGCTTTCTTAAATTATGGGTCTGCATCAACCATCCCACACGGATACTGGCCCGATCCGTAACAACGAGGAAAAGCTTGGTATTCTACCAAGATATTTAATAATCAAGAATAAATTACCGATACAACTGGAGCCGTTAGTAAATTGTCACCATTTGTTATACATCAACAGTTACACCATATAGCCACAAGAACCTTTCCACCCGGTCATATTCGCAAACTAAGGAATGGCACATTACTGGTGCAAACAGTTTGGATTAACAGTCTCCTATTATTGTCTTGCACTGCCTTAGGCCCTGTCCCTGTGGTAGTTGAGGCACATCTTCAACTCAAAACCAACAAGGGAGTTACCACCTGCTTCGATTTGAAAGAGTTACCAGAGGCGGAAATATGTGCTGAACTTAAGGATAGCCATGTTACTGATGTCGGCTAAGGTGAACTTACGGATAGCCATCGAATCACCACGAAGAAGAATGGTACGGTGCACCCCACGGATTCTTATATCCTCACTTTTGATCTACCTAACCTTCCAACGCATTTGAACGTCGCTTACCACCGCTTGAAGATCCGGCCTTACATACCATTACTCTTACGGTGCTTTGTCAGCATTTTAGTCACTCAGCTCCTTCCTGTAATCCCTCTGCCATCTGTGGCAATTGTAATTAAGCAGCTTGTGGTCAGACCCCATGTGCAACCCAATGAAGTGCGCTAACTGTAAAGGTGGACATCCAGCTTGGTCACGTGTCTCCTCATTTTGTGATAGAAAAAAGATTCATGAACTGATAGTCCTAGAGAAGATATCAGCAGCTGAGGCTAAACGAAGGCTACAACCGAAGGCACTAGTTTCTCTTCCCTTCTGAAGACCAGTAGATCACAAGGTAGGCTACTCAGTCGATTTATCTACCCAGACTGATCTTGCTGTTTCCAGTGTGCTCATCTCTTCCAAGACGTCTTGTGCCACTGCCTTTTTTGTGAAGTCAGGACTATCCCGCACGAAGTACAGGTCATCTTCCGCTTCGCCACCTACGCCTACATCGAATGATCCTTCGTCTCCACGAATTGTTAAGCCAATTCCTGCTTCTCAGCCTCCTGCCGCTCCGGCTCCTGGCTCCACTTTGACTGCCCCCTAGTCAATCCATAGCCCAGTTTTTGAAGCGATCCAACAGGCAGCCTCCTACCAAACCCGTCACTAAGAAGGAACGGAATAAGCAGCTCCAGGCTCAGGCTTCCAAGGCTGCCCCCATGCTTGCTTCTGGAAAGCAACCGAAGAAATCTCCACGCACCCACTCTTCTAGCTCACCTGGGGAGAAGAAACAGATGCATGCATCACGCAGTCCATGTAGTGATGATGAGTAACTTATGGATAATATGGTGGAGGAGGACATCGATAATTTTACCCTTGTGGAAGGCCGTCAAAAAGGCAAGCGCAGTACCTCACTCTTTGTTATTAACGCTGGTTGAATATGTCTCTTCTTCAATGGAATTTGAATGGCTAGTCCACTCACTATGAGGAATTTTACCAGTTATTGACATTGTTTCATCGTACTATATTCTGTCTTCAGAAAACGCATTTTACCTATACTAGCAATTCAGTTCTCCCTGATTACACTTTATATCGTCATGATCAGCTTACTGCAGGTGGTGTGGTCATCAGTGTCTTTGATGCCTACCAGTCTGCTCTCTTACATGTGAACAGTGATTTCAAACTTATAGCTGTTCATGTCTTTTTAAGGCAACCTGTAACTTTTTGTTGTGTCTACCTTACGCGCCATGACGTCTTTACTGCTGCCAATCTTGAACTCATTGCCCGACAGCTTCCATCCCCATTTCTGTTTGTGGGTGACTTTAACTCCTACAATGCACTGTGGGGCTCTCCTCGTAATGAGCCTCGAGGTCAGATTGCCACATTCCTTGCCAACACTAACTTATTGCTTCTAAATGATGGTAGTCCTACACATTTTACTACTGCTTCTGGTACGTAATCTCATTTAAACCTCTCCATTTGTAGTCTTCAACTTGGTGCCCACCTCACTTGGCGCGTGCATGACAATCTCTGTGGCAGCGACCCCTTTCCTGTTACTGTCAATGTACTTCTGCTCATCCCTTCTGCTCCTTTCACTGCCTGTAACCTACGTAAAGATGATTGGGGTCGTTTTTCTATAACTTTCAGTTCATTCTAGAACCCTGTTTTTCTGTTGATCATCATTGTGCCAGAGTATCCTGGCAGCTGCACACGACTCTATTCCCATCTATGCTGGCTCCCGGTGTAAACGCACCGTTTCCTGGTGGTCTGAGATTCGTGATGCTATTCTGGCCCGACGCCGAGCACTCCGTACTTTTCATCGTGCATTTACTGATGATAATTTGGCTCAATTTCGTCTTCTTCGTGCTCAAGCTCGCTATCTGATTAAGCAAGCTAAATGTCGTAGCTGGCGCACGTATGTCTTCTCTCTTACTGCTGGCAGTTCCATGACAGCGGTCTGGTCGCAGATTCGTCGTCTCCAGGGACATGTTTCGTCTGTTGCGATTCCTGCCCTTCTCATCAATGGTATATTGATCACTGATCAGGATAAAATTTTTGCTGAGTTAGGACGTCATTTTGCGGATGTCTCGAGCTCTACTCACTACTCAGCCGAGTACCTCACTCAGAAACAACAGACTCAACGTACCCCACTTCAGTTCCGCTCCTGGAACGCTGAACCTTATAATCTGCTTTTACCGCTGCTGTTTTGCGTTCTACGAAGGGCAATGGCAAGCAACATCCTCTTCACCTGTACAATCGTCTCTGGCTTGAAGACTCCTTCCCTGTTGCTTGGCGTGAAGCATACACGCCTTGACCTTGAAAAGGCCTACGACACGGCGTTATGGCATTTTGCAGTAACTGCATATTTGGGGCTTACATGTCCACTTGGGTCTCTTCATCCAGAATTTTCTCCAACAACGTTCTCTTCGAGTCAAGCTCGGAGATACTCTTTCTGCTTAGTTTCCACAGGAGAATGGAGTTCCTCAGGGCAGTGTGTTGAGTGTCACTTTGTTTGCTGTAGCAGTGAACAGTGTGATGTCTCAACTCTCACCGTCTGTTTATGGGCTGCTTTATGTAGATGACTTTACGATCTACTCTCGCTCACGTGATCTCCGTAATATTACTCGACAGCTGCAATTAGCACTCAACCGCCTTCACCGATGGTCTGCTACTGCTGGTTTCAGCTTTTCTCTCACCAAAACACACTGTGTACATTTTTGTCGCCTTCGTCATTGTGCCTATGATCCTGAGCAGTTCCTTGGCTGCTCTCGACTATCCTATGTAGATCATGTTCGTTTTCTAAGCTTGAAGTTTGACAGACGACTTAGCTGAGCTGTTCATATTCGTGAACTTAAGTAGCGCTGTCTCCGTTCCTTAAACTTATTACATTTAGTGTCTCACCTTTCGTGGGGTACTGATCGTTTGGTTCTGCTGCGTCTGTATCGCTGCCTCATCCGCTCCCAACTGGGTCATGGCTGTGTTGCATATGGTTCTGCTCGACCTTCCATCCTCCGTCATCTGAATACAGTTCGTCACCTTGGCCTTTGTTTGGCGCTTGGAGCTTTGGGAACCAGCCGTATTCCTAGTCTATGTTGAAGCTCATGAACCATGTCTTTCACACCGTCGGGACTGCCTGCAACTGCGCTACTATATTCATGTCCGTGCCCTACCTGACCTTTCTTCGGCCTTAACCTTTGAGGCTGGTGCTCGCTTTGACAGATATCAAGCACGACCTACTGCTACTCGGCCTTGTGGCTTCTCTTGCACTGGACGCTCCTGCAATATGTCCATTGGGCTTCCTGCATATTCCTCCATGGACTGTTCTTCCACCAGTCGTCAGAGTTAGTCTAACGAAGTTTAAGAAATCCATCACCAGCAGTCAAGAATTTTGTAAGAAGTTCACTTTTCTGGATCAATACCGCACCTACGCTCTTTTCTACACAGATGGTCGAAGCATGAAGATTCTGTTGGATGTGCCTTCGTAACGAATGATGATAGCGCTGACTTCAAGCTCCATCCTACTTCCACTGTCTTCATTGCTAAATTGGTTGCTATTTTGGAGACTGCATTATATTCGTTGATGTCATCTTCTACGTGTTCTCCTTTGTTCTGATTCCAGCAGTGCTTTATGTAGCCTCACTGATGTTTCAACTGTGCACCCTATAGTTCAGCAAATTCTGCTTTCCTGCCATTCCCTACATCTAGCAGGTTGCGATGTACACATGGAAAAGAATGTATTTGACAGTTGACAAATTTTCTATTCCTAATATCTCGGGAACAAATGAATTAATTTGGATCTTTTTGTCGTTATTCATAGAATAGTTATAATTTGATAACTTGCCAAAATCAGTACTCTAATAGATTAATTTATTCCTGAGTTATTATGCAAAGAAATTTTGTGAACTGAAGAATTTCTTTCGTGACTGTACAATTTTGTTGGGTGCCTGGCCATGCTAGTATTCCAGGGATCGAGCGTGCTGACCGTGTTGCCAAGGACGCTGCCCTTACAGGACCTGATTATGACTCAGCGCTCCCCAGCTCAGATCATCGTCCTGTAATTGACAGCCTTCTCCTTCAGCGCTGGCAGACAAACTGGGATGAGCATGTTCAGAATAAATTGCACGCTGCCAAGCCTCGCCTTGGTGTTTGGGCCATGAGTTTCGTCCTTCATGACTGGAGGAACGACGATTGGCACACCTGCGTATCGGGCATAGCCATACTCAATGCGTATCGGGTATTGACTCATGGCTGCCTGTTACGAAGGCAGAACCCGCCTTCCTGCACCCACTGGTGCCTTACTAACCATCCGCGATCTTGTAGAATGTCTTCCTCTTGCTCGTGAACGAGCCCGGCTTGGATTACCAGTTGATATGGCTACATTGCTTAGAGACGATACCCAAATTATCCAGAAAGTTTTCTTGTACCTCCAGTCTGCGCAAGTCCTGACTGCTTTGTGAGTGCATTTCTCACGTTTCTTTTAATTATTTCTAATTTTATATCATGTTTCTCTGTGGTTTCTTGGTGCTTTTATGCTTGTCATAGCATTTCATTTCCTTTTATCTTCTTTTCTGCACTGTCATATTCAGTACTAATTATGAGCTGTCCCACAAGTGTACACCTATTGACGAACTGCCCGACAGAGAATATTAACATGTTATTGTGTACTAACCAGTCCTTGAGTTTGTGAGTTGAGTCTGCACATTTCTTAAAAGGTATGACATTTTAATTTGTAACTGAACTGACGCTTTTCAGATCTAGGTTTTGCTTGTGGCAGTTCTATTCTGAAGAGAATGATTGGCGGATTATAGTCCTAGGGTAAATAGAGATGTCTCAGGAAATTTTTTACCTGAGATCATAACAGAGGAAAATCATATTCACGGAGAAATTAAATGTCGACTAAAAGCAGGGAATTCGTGTTACTATTCGGTTCAAAATCTCTTGTCGCCAGTTCTGTCGAGGAATTTGAAGCTTAAAATATACAAAACGATAATCATGCTTGTTGTTCTGTATGGCTGCGAAACATGGTCACTTACTCCGAGGGAAGAACATAGACTGAAAGTATTTGAGAACAAGATCCTGAGACGAATATTCGGACCCAAGAGGAACGGGAATGGGGAGTGGCGGAAACTTCATAACGAGGAACTACATAATTTATATGGTTTACCCAACATTGTTAGGGTCGTGAAGTCTAGGAGGCTTAGGTGGGCGGGTCATGTAGCTAGAATGGAAGAAAGTAGTAACGTTTTCAAAGTCTTGACTGGAAGACCAATCGGAAAACGACCATTAGGAAGACCTAGGCGCAGATGGGAGGACAATATTACGGTGGATCTCGCAGAGATTGGAATACAAAGAAGAAATTGGATGCAGTTAGCTAAGGATAGAAATCAGTGGAGAGCTTTTGTGAACGCGGCATTGAACCTCCGGGTTCCATAGGCCATAGAGTTAGTTAGTTAGATCATGGTCTTTTGCGGTAACTTGCGGCATTGTGGGGATTCTTGATAAAATTTCTCCCGCCCTTAGTATTCAAGATAGAAACTTGAAATTTGGCACACACATTCAGTCTACCAAGTACTATTTACCAGATTTTTTGAGATCTCTACGTTCACACAGGGCCGTTCCAGAGGGGCCCAAAGTGTGAAAAAAAAAAATCCCCCGAAATTTTCCCTTTGACATCACTTTTCCCTCTCCTGGTATATGTTGTGGGCATGCAAGTGGTACCATTTGAAAGAATGAGGTATGAACCATGATTCTAAGATAAATAGTAACGATGCAGTAGCTGCTTGACTGAAAGTCTAAAAAAAAGTACCCCCAAAACCCAGGTACCCGAAAGGGCTATTGCAATACGGCAACTTGAAGTCGTTTTAACAAATAGGATCGCTGACACATTCCCATAAGTACCACAATTCAATACCTCGTGCGTTAAAGAGACAGACAGACTCTTTCAATGCAACTGATTAGAGCAGCGCTCAAAACCAGTTACACAGACACGCGAAAGTATACAACAGCTAATTGTTGACGTAATCAGAAAGAATTCTCTTCAGAAATTAACCACACTATTCCAATAGTATTTATATTATTATTTTTTAAGGTCACTGTCTTTCATTTCGCTTCCTTTTTTAAAAAATAAATGAAAAACAGCTTTTATTAAACATTTCTCGAAATAAAAAATAGTCCCTCTCATGCCAATAACTGCAACTCTTTTAATCTCTTCCAGTCAAAAGTTGTATTCGTAGAAACCAAACCTCTGAGTACCACAAAAGTCTGGTCGAAAATTTGAAAAAGTGTAAAAGTACATTGCAACTTATATGGTTGTCACATTTATCTTCCACTGGTTTCTAAGGAACATTCCCAACGAATTTTAAGTAGAAAATGATACATATCTGAAAAAATTACAAAAAATACATATTAATAATTGTAAACATTCATATTTCTTAAAAACAAAATATTACTCTAGTTTCTTGTTTGACTAGTCAGGTTTTTTTTTTTTTTTTTTTTTTAACAAGATTTGGAGAATTCTTAATTTTTAATCAGCATTAAACCCTTTTCTCACATACTAAACTTTTCAAAACACTAAAATTTCACAATAAAATTGGCTTACAACTGTACTTAACAGATTCAAAAATTTTAATCACAAAATAATCTGATGCGTTTCATTTCTACAGAAGAAATAAAGAAATTCTCAGTGTTATAAATGTATTAAATTTAGTTTTCGAACTTTCAGAAGATTATTCAATTTTCAATTTCCAAAGTTTTAAAAGTTCGATTTTATAACAATGCAAAATGATTCTCAATCATTATTTTTACGAGGAAGAACTCCTTCACCTCAGATACGGGCACACATTTATAAGAATTGTTAGCAGGGTGGAAAAAAAAGCATGATCTTTTCAAAATCATTTTTGTTGATTTTTTGATTTAAATCAAATCTTTCTCTTCGTATAATACTAGTAGCGAACTGAAGAAAAAACATTAGGAATTAGTGTTAAATGTTAATTATCCCATTTAAGTGAAAGTATTGGGGTTTAATTTTGACTTAATCCCCAATCGTTAACCTATTTCAATCCCAAGCAATGTTTCTTAAGAATTAAGGAAAAAACGTACAGCAACGTTTATCAACATGACACTTTTCTGTTCACGAAAGTTATTGATATTTGACAGGGGTATATTTTCGAAAAAAAGAATCGGAACTAGCTAGCGGCACGAAATACATATTAAATACATAAATTTCGCCTAAATTTAACTAACACTATGGCCTATGAAAACCGGAGGTTCAATGCCGCATTCACGAAAACTGTCCACTGATTTCTATCCTTAGCTAACTGGATCCAGTTTCTACTTTGTATTCCTATTTCTGCGAGATCCATCTTAATATTATCTTCCCATCTACGCCTAGGTCTTCCTAATGGTCGTTTTCCGATTGGTCTTCCAGCAGGGTTGGCTGGTTTAAACCAAAAAATGTTCGTAAAAGTGTAAGTGTTCGTAAAATCTTGATGAACACACATTTGTGGCTTATCACGTTTCACTCCCGTATATTATTTTTTATCATATTCAGACCTAAATTCCCCATTCATTACTCAAAGAGATTATACTACAAAAGCAACTTTTTTTTTTTCATTTTATGAATGTTTCTTCTGTGATTTTTTAATAGTTTATTACAGGGATGCAAATAAGCAACAAAATTTTACTCACCTTCGATATGATATTAAATACTCGCCCGCACCAAAGAACCACTCACTTTGGGCGAGTGGGTGAGTGGTTATTTGCATCCCTGGTTTATTATTATTGTTTTGCAATTTCAATCGAAGAAAAATTCTAAATATTGTTTCGTTTTAATAATGTTAGTATTGATAAAATATATCAAAATGCCGTATTTTTCTTTGGGAGGGGGGGGGGATCATACAAACCCCATGAGAGGCATTTATTGAAATCAGAAATATCTTTGGTATCTATTTATGTATAAATGGGTCCGAGCCAAAGTGGACTCAAATAATTCGTATCTTTTATTCAATTTTCGTACAAATATGCAAATTAAGTTCTTGTATTTCTTTAACTTGGACTATAAAAGTTTTAGTGAACTAACTTGGACTAAATTAGTTCTTCTGTACTCTGCAGTATTTTGAAATTGTCCATATGTATTTCTGTATAATGGTTTCATTTCTGCAACTGTTGTTCTGCAATCTTTTTGTCCTTCTGAAATGACTCTTGACAATTGTATTAACAAGTGGGTAAAGAAAAGTACAACGCATTTTTATCATGAGTCCTTGGTGAGTGAGTCGGCAGACGTATCGAATTTGTGGCCAATTCGTCCTGGTTTCGAGTTCAAATAGAGGACAATTTCTTTCGGATGTAAGCCGAGAAGCGGTTTGGATTCCGCTTTAAGCTTATGTGAACCCTACCTGCATAACCCGGTTGTTGCATAATAACACCAAGGCGAAACAAACTTATTTCTGTCCATATGTGATACAAATACAGAGAAGAAATTATTTAAACCAAAAAGCCGGTTTTTTTTTTTTTTTTCAATAAAAACCATGGTTTTTGTCAACCCTGTCTTCCAGTTAATACTTTGAAAGTGTTCCTACTTTCTTCCATCCTTCCTACTTGACCTGCCCATCTGAGTCTCCTAGACTTGGTGACCCTAACAATGTTTGATAAACCGTATAAATTATGTAGTTCCTCGTTATGAAGTTTCCGCCATTCCCTATTCCCGTTCCTCTTGGGTCCGAATATTCGTCTCAGAATCTTGTTCTCAAATACTTTGTCTATACTCTTCCCTCATAGTAAGCGACCATGTTTCGCAACCACACAGAACAACAATTATGATTATCGCTTTATATATTTTAAGCTTCAAATTCCTCGACAGAATACACGACGACAAGAGATTTTGAACTGAATAATAACACGAATTCCCTGCTTTTAGTCGACATTTAATTTCTTCGTAAATATCGTTTTCTTCTGTTAATATTGATCCTAGATATTTTAAAGTATCCACTTTGTCAAAAGTATTATTCGATATTTTAACACATCCAAAATTTGCCGTGTTACGATCCCAGACGAACTTCTATGTGTTTAGTTCATAAAGGAGGTGGGCGGATAAGGGCCATTTTTCGCCCATCAGGCAACGGAAAAACGAAGTGTCCGATTCCGACAAGTTTGCAATGTATTTGTATACTAGAAGATATGTTGCATATGTAAAGATAATAGATACGTGATAAAGAAAATAGTAAGTCATAGAAATGAGTGCCCAAAAAGAGTTCGTTTCAGCGTTTTGCAACATTTTGGTAATGTTTGCTGTCTTTGATGGAGGCTGATAGGAAGGAGTCGATGAACCAAAATAAACCTGACTCGTCATAATATAACGCTGTATAACCTTTGATATGAATATTAATTGATTTTGGTTCGGTGTGTCCTTCTAAATTTACCTATTAGAGAACAAAATGTATTGCGAGAGAGTATAGAGCGATGACTACCGTTTATACGCTGTAATGTACGAGTTCAACTGGAGACTCCAGCTCTGATGTTATTTACCGATTGTGACTGAAAATACATGCTCAGCATGTCAAGAAAATATATAAAGAAAATGTATTGTTTGCGCGGATGTGTGTGTAGGGCAGCAAAAATAGAGACAGCACGTTATGGAGTATTGAGAAGGCGTGTCAGTTCTGAAAGTGGTATGAGTAAAAGTGTGAGCAGGAAAACAAGTCGCAGAATGGCATGAAATTCTGCAAAAAAAAAAAAAAAAAATATATATATATATATATATATATATATATATATATATATATATATATATATATATATATATATATATATATAGAGAGAGAGAGAGAGAGAGAGAGAGAGAGAGAGAGAGAGAGAGAGAGAGAGCAAAGGCAGATATACGCGAGCTCGTGTGTGTGTGAAGGTGTAGAAGTGTGGAGTCTGCGTCCTGTGCACCTAGATAAGCGCCACGGGTGGCAACTGTTGGAGTTACACGTTTCCATTGCTCTATTTGCTGCGCAGCGATTGGAGTGTTCAGTCGTGTTGTGCCGCAATCAACCATAGTTAAGAAGTGCAGATATCTATCGTGGGTTTGCAACTGTTTGTGCAAACATATATTGACGAACTGAATAAGACATAATGCCGAACGGCCTGTGTGATTGTTGTAAAACCTGGCAAAGAAAATCTACGGCTTTTCGTACCTGTTCTAACAAAAAAAATTATATCGATCTTGAGAAGTTCTAAAAACTGCGGTATACAGAGTGATGCGAAGTTGTGCTCGAAATCAGATCATATGCATGTCGTGTGCTTCGTTCTCGAAGCAATCCTATGCCTTCGTCTGTTGTACAAAGAGATCGTGCGTCTACGAGTACTGCCGTTAACACCACCTATAAGAGTCCTAAAATAGAGTTAGCAACCTCGTTGTCACAACTCTAATAGCTGTTGTATAATATGTAAGCGTAAGAAATACTTGGTGGCTGTACCAAAAGCAGCTCGAACGCAGGCCTTTACAGAAACGGGAATCTATATTTCGTCGGGAAAACGCTGCTGTAAAACGCATCTTACGGAGTCGGTATTCCGTGAGGAGGCTCTGCAAGCTGTACGCCCTGTAAGTGAGAAGACAACAATGTCTGCGAAAGTTACTGAAAGTCTGATAAACGATATCAGAAAGGTAGCACAGAAGAAGGGTATCGATTTCGACTCACCGGGACGACTTTCCGACTCCGATTATTATACTCTTATGGGTACATCAATGTCTGATTTTAACTGTATTTACGACCTAGTAAAGTCCAAAATGCGCTCCTCAACACAGAGATCGTCTCGTACTTGTTTGGCAGTGTTACTCGTAAAGCTTCGAACGAGTCTCTCGAATGGTGTTCTGTCCACATTATTCAATGTCAGAAAACGAAGAATATTATCTTCTGTGCACTCTGCACGTGAGGCTTTGATGCAGAACTTTGTTCCACTATATCTTGGAACGGAACAAATCACCAGAACACAGGTTATTGAAAACCATACGAGGCCTTGAGCACAACGATTATTCATTCCCGACGACGACAATGATACTGTAATACTTGTTGCTGATGGCACGTACATTTATATCCAGAAGAGTTTCCACTATTCCTTTCAGCGACGATCATTCTCGTTACACAAAGGAAGACCTTTGGTGAAGCCTATGATGTTGGCCACGACGACAGGTTACATTTTGGATGTCTTTGGACCTTACTTCGCGGATTCAAAGAACAATGACGCTAACATACTCATATCTTAAAAAATGAAGCACACAATATCAGAGAGTGGCTGCAGCCAAAGGATGTTCTGATTGTTGATAGAGGCTTCCGTGATTGTTTGGCACTTCTGGAAGAAATGGGTCTCGTAGCTGAAATGCCTAGATTCCTCAATAAGCAGCCACATTTTACAACAGCGGATGCTAACGAGGCGCGTCTGGTGACGAAAGTTCGATGGGTCGTCGAAGCCGTTAATGGACAGTTGAAAAACTGGCACACATTGGATAAAGTGGTACTCAATACGCAAATACCTTATATTGGTGACTATGTGCGAATTATGTGTGCTTAGTGATGTGAGGTGGAAAATTTTCCGCTATATTTTTCTGGAAAATTTTCCGTTCTAAAAAAATATCAGTAATCAAGTAAGAATTCCTCAGCAATCATAAAATTGGTTGAATTCATGTACAGAAATGTAAAAATGTGAAAGATCGTTTAAAGAATCTGAAAATTTTCATGGCTCAGACAATTTTCAGCACTATGTAGGAACAAGTTAAACCATTTTCCATGAATCGAAATATTTTCTCTTATATGGAAAAATTGAAGAACTTTTTATGAGTCGGAAAATTTTCATCATTTTGAAGCAAAGAGTAAAACAACTTCTTGTGAATCGGAAAGTTTTATTGCTCTGTAGAAACAAGTGAAAGGAATTTTTATAGATCGGAAAATTTTCATCACGATGTAGAAACAAGCGGAAAAAAACTTTTCATAAGCCGGACAATTTTGGATATTATTTATAGTGATGCTAGGTGGAAAATTTTCCACTATATTTAACTGCACATTCAGCTGCAAAATTGAATTTCTGTAGAGGAAAGTTAGTCAACAACAAATTATAATTTTCCAATTAGCTTTCGGGAACCGGAAAATTTTCTAATATTTCAAGTTGGGAAGTAGATTTTACACAGTGTTTCTCTCTCTCTCTCTCTCTCTCTCTCTCTCTCTTTCTTCATCTGCGAGCTCCTTCTTTGCTAAGCAGTTAGCATACGCGCCTTTGGCATGGAAGACCTGGCTTCGATTCCCAGCGGGAGCTCATGTAGTTGGGATTTCACGTTAATCAGTTGGTACCGTCTTATATAGTCTCGCTGCTGAAAGGGATGTTAAACTCAAAATCAACTCCTCTCTCTCTCTGTGTGTGTGTGTGTGTGTGTGTGTGTGTGTATGTGTATGCAAAGTGCAGAGAACATGAGTTCGTAGGATACAAATATCCCATTCTATTATTTAAAATTTCAATTTATTAAAGTCATGAATGTTTTCCGATTCATAAAAACATACTCCACTTATTCCTACATCGTTGTTTAGCCATAAAATTTATTGGTAATAAATATTATCTTTAAAAAGTTTCATGAAATGAAAATCTAACGATTCTTCATTTCAAGAATGTTTCAAAAACTTCAATACGTTCTTCCCTCAGAATCCACCTTTGATCTTACAATATTAGATTTCGTCAGTTTAATAGGCATAAGACGGTTTTCTCATAGCTTTACTACTATTATCGATTTACATTCTGCAACATTTATAAATAAGTAGATATAATAGAGACAGAGAGAGAAACACTATGTAAATTTTTACTTCCCAACTTGAAATATTAGAAAATTTTCTGGTTCCCGAAGTCTAATTGGAAAATTATAATTTGTTGCTGTCTAATTTTCCTCAATAGGAATTGTATATCTCAATGTGCAGTTATATATAGTGGAAAATTTTCCACCCAACATCCCTATATATAATATCCAAAACTGTCCGGATTATGAAAAGCGTTTCCACTTGTTTCTACATCGTAATGAAAATTTTCCGATTCATGAAATTTCCTTACATTTGTTTCTACAGAGCAATAAAACTTTCCGATTCACAAAAAGTTGTTTTACTTTTTACTTCAAAATGATGAAAATTTTCCGACTCAAAAAGTTCAATTTTTCCATACAAGACACAAAATATTTCGATTTATGAAACATTGTTTCACTTGATCCTACATAGTACTAAAAATTGTGTGAGCCATGAAAATTTTCAGATTCTTTAAACAATCTTTCATTTTTTTGACATTTTTATACATGATTTCAATCAATTTTATGAATACTGAGGAACTGGTACTTGATCACTGATATTTATTAAGAACGGAAAATTTTCCGGAAAAATATAGAAGAAAATTTTTCACCTCACATCACGGCTATACAATGATGTAGGAATAAGTGAAGTATGTTTTTATGAATCGGAAAATTTTCATCACTGTGTGTGCTCTTCTCAATGCTTTCTATTCTACAAGGATTCACAACACCGAAGATGACGAAATAATCGCTCAGCGAATGCTGGCTTTAGTTAAAACTAATTATTTAAAACAGATGGTCAACGAACAAGGCTGGGTGCGAAAAAAGGCAATTTGGGTCAAGTTAGCCGATACAGATCAAGATTTTACACGACTAAATTGGGATGGACTACGGCAATTAACTCTTGGCATATATCAACTTAAACAAAGACAATCTTACACTCACGAGCACTAAGTGACGAAGGTATGTACTCTCTGTACATACATCATGACGATGCTTCTATTCTCCGAGTTCAGTTACGATCACGACATAAAATCCAAAACCTATATTTGGATCAAAACAGAGCAAGGCAACATCAACACGTACAGTGGTACTGTCAATGTAAAGTAGGCGCACGTGTCGTCGGATGTTGTGCGCATGTTGCTTCCGTACTATGGTTTCTGGCTTACTGGCGACACAATTCCACCGCAGTTAAGAAACAAAGTCTAGAATATACTCATACACTACAAGATGCCACCGCTGCAGAATGGTCCAGTGGCGATTCGGATGACTACAGCAAGCACGATGCCTAATCTGCAAACTAGCTACAAGTGTCTCCAGCTGTCATTATTATCTATGCTTGATTATTTCCGATGTAATATATTGATTTCATAGTCGTAGTAGACTTCATTCTTATTTTTGCCGTTAGTGTTATATTTACTATTGCTTTCTCGGATTACAACTCATGACATTAGTGTTTACGTTCCTTCATTAACACACGACTTACGTCTTTGTTTATTTTTTATCTCTCACTTATAGCGCTTTCCGTCAATATATATATATATATATATATTTTTATTTTTATGACGTATAATATTGAAAACCATGCATTTCACATCTCGGGCCTGATGGGCGAAAAATGGCCTTATCAGCCCGCCTCCTTTCGCCTAGTTTTAAAATCTGATTTTTTTTTGTTTGTTTCGGAGAAGGGATCGGGCTCCTCTAAACACACCCCTACTATCTGGAAACAAACAAATAGACGTGAACACAATTTGTCTTAAATGTCCATGGTGATTTTTCCGTTGGAATAGTTAACGATTTAAAAACCCTATGTTACGAAGAGAAGAAAGCAGGATTCATCAGTTACCCGTTCAAAACGGGATTTTCCCTAATTATCCTCTGCATGATACTCGTTTTCATACCGTGCTTACATACATTTGAGTCTCATTGTATTATGATTATCATCTTTCATAATCGAAATAACAGAACAGAAACGGGATTTTACTTATGTTCACTTTAAATTCATTTATTTAGGAATTTGATTTAAATCGACGATTTTTATTTAAAAAATCAAGTTATTTAAATCTTGATTAAAATCGTGATTTAAATCAATCCACCGTGATTGTTAGTATCATCCAAGTCGGAAATAGCAGTATTGGGAGTCAAAAACTTTATAAGAACCCTCCCATTTGTTATATAAAGATTCGAAACTTATCTCCCAAAGAGGATTTAATGTAAGTTTTAATTAAGATTTTAACACCAACCTTAACCATGACGGGATCTTTTAGACAGCATTTTTTTCTTTCTACACCAGGATTTCTCCATATTATCAAGGGCATATTACTAGGTCTTTTTCTTATCAAAAATAATCAAATCTGGACCATTCACTTGCCCGCGAATTTCGAAAAGGGGTTGAAACTGGACGTTCGTAAAGTACTTCCACTCAAGTGGATTTAAACCCCAAAATGCTCAGAAATAGAGAAAACAATCTCAGGAGCGAATTGAGACCACTCAGTTTGCTTATTTGTGCAATAAGCTCTTAATGAACACTTCAGAATCCTCCGTATGATATTGTCCTGATATGCTGAATACCATGACTAAACAGAAAGTACTTAAATTGTTGAGAGATTCAGAAGCATTATCAGTAAAAATTGTTCCCGGAAAGCCAATTCTACTAAATGTTTCTAAAAGCTTAATACATATTACCCGTAAGTATAAGGTTCTAATTTTTGTAAAAACACAAATTTGGAAGCATTGTCAACACCGAGAAATATAAGCTCATACCCGTTTGACACAGGCATGAGGCCGACAATGTTCTCACCTACTCGGGTCGAATATTTCAACAACAAAAGACGCATTTTATGTTGATTACTATCCGTAATCCTCTGGTATTGTGGACAAGTTTTTAAGTAGTTTTCACGTCATTTATAATAGTCCCAAGTATCGCTTCATGACTTTCATTAGCGTTCTATGAAAATCTATGACCTAACGTAATCATGAAAATATTCAATTATAATTTTCTGCATATCTTTAGGAGTTTTGATGCTATAAGCGAAATAAAATGACCTGTTCTGCATTAAAATCCCACTGTTCAAAACTAAGTTTCTGATATTCTCTCCATATTCGAATCTTTCAATAAGATTTCGTAATTCTGGATCTTGTGTTCCAATCTATTTTGCAAGAAGTAGAGTCCGCGAATTGGCTACGCTCATATTTTTCATTATAACAAGTCCAATACTGAATAAACTCAAAGGAATCATACATCATAAACTCGAAGTCAACGACCAAATTATTTTGGGACGTAACATGCTTTACCGTAAAAGAAAACTGACAATGTTTCTACAAGCGATCCCTATTTCAATATGCGTTTTGAACTTCCCAATATCCCTGTTAATGACTTGTCACCGGTAGAAACTTCAAATTTATTGACAAGGTAATGTCTAAACCTGTTAGTTTTTACGAGACTTATAAACTCAGTCTCGTAGATATTGATGTCTATCTGCTTCCGTAAATATTTACGAACAGAATCCTACTAGGAGGACACTAATATTGTCATATTGTGAAATACAACCTCCAGTGGCTTTCCCAGAAGCATCGCAGTGTACGTAAAATCTGTTCAGGTGTTTTCTAAACCATATTATCTATCAACATGTTTTTTAAAAATCTATTCAGGATCTTGTGATCTAAAGTCCAATCGAAAGTTTTCCGAATCGAAGGCAGCTCACTTTTTGACGCATCCCGCGGAATTTTCAAAAATAATTTAACAAACTGCAAATTTTCATTACCCCCTTCTTTCATAGAAGGAATATTCTGAATTGCGAGTATACTGGAGGGATCGATTTCTATGGAGTCACCATCTGCCACGAAGCCAAGGTACTTTATTTTCTTACAAAAAACACTTATCAAGCGAGATGGTTACTCTATTTTGTCTGACAGCTTCTTCGTGGGTAAGTGGTTAGCGTACACATCTTCGGCATGGGAGATCCGGGTTCGACTCCCGGCGGGAGATTATACGGTTTGGAATCAGTATGTCGTTAATCGGTAGATCCACGTCTCATATAGCCTCGCTGCCGAAGGGAACATTAAACTAAAATCAACTCCATTTTGTCTGAGTGTTTCGAGAACTAATTTCAGTGTTTTCTTATGATCCTCAATGTTATCTGACACCACTAATACATCAAAATAGACCAACACCTTTATCTTTCTTGTCCCCGAATATTTTTCCATGGCTCGATCTAACAGACAATTTCCCGACTTAATTTATATCGGAACACTTGCATACTGATAGCTGTCCTTTTGCGTAACTATAATTGTAATTTCTCGCGAGTCTTTATGAATGAATATCTGGTTATATGCTTTTTTTCAGTCCAAAGAACTGAATACCTTCTAAGCTGGTAAGACTACTCTAAAGGTGACAGATAAATGTCATCATTAATTAAGCTATTAGCTTTGTAGAAATTCCCCTATATATATATATATATATATATATATATATATATATATAATATTAAAATAATATCTGCAACCAAAATTCGAGTGGTTCACCACATTAGGAATCCTTTGAGACACTAATTCTTCAATACATTCATTAAGTATTTTTACCTTTCGGTATAGGAAAAGGATTCTCTTTAAATCGTTTATTTTCCTTCACGTACAATTTCCCTTCACTGTTTTTCAAACTTATATCATTAGAAATAATGCCCCGAAATTCCTCACGGATCCCACTTGCGAACTCCGGAACGTCATTATCTAAATATCTATTTTCATTATCGGAAATATCGCGTTCGAAATTAAATGCACTAGATTTCGAATCTTTACACTCAGGTTGGCTATTTTGCGAAAAAAGTTTACTATTCTTAAGTAAGTCAAAATTTATTAGATTGTTCAATGTCTAAATCAGATGCTTTGAACCAGTTTCGACATTCACCTTTTTATGAATACAATTTTCGGAAGTGCGCAAAATAATATTCTCCTTCGTTAAACCATCTGGATAAACTACGTTCACGTGGCCAAAATTTCCATAGTTATGCTTATATTTCAGTGACTCCGAATTCTTTCTTTTGTTACGTCAATGAATGTGAGTCCATATGATTGATGTATCTCTAATCTTCTTTCTTCCACCCTATCATCATCTGCACGATAACGATCAAATACCATCACTAACATGCCCTAGATCAATTCTGCAGGAGCTGGCTAACCCTTGAATAATCTGAACTGGTATCAGCAACCGATGGTAACTTGGGATCTCAACGTCCAGTCTCTGAAACTACAGGCAAATCTTCGTTGAGTGAAGGCACCATCCCGTCATTACACTGAGACGGAATAGCCCGATTTTCAAAACGGCGATCAGAATTCGAAAACGAAGTCCGCTTGGAATCCCAAACTTTATTTCCTGACATGCTTTTTTTTAAATTAAATCTTAATTTAACAGATATTTCGATCAATTACTTTCAGAACTAATATGACTTATAACTGCTGACGCTGCTTTTAAGCCCTTTTATTTTCGATTTTAAAAATTCTATTTATTTCTGAAAAGGATATTTACTAGTACAGTAAGAACGTCACAGCTGTCAAGTTACTCCCCTGAACCCGATTACTGCTACTTGCTAAATTATTTGGCAATTATCAAAATAATTATGATCTTGCGGCATAGGCCTATCAATCCTAAAACACCTATAGGTGTTGAGTTTTTAATTAAAGAGATTACCTGTACTTAATTCTGAACTACCTCTAGTAAACTGACTAGTGTGTATGGGGATGGGAGTTGAAGGTTGAGCAATACAACTGAATTTCCTAAAAGATTTTTCCAAACTATACTGTCCCAAATTCTCAGTTGGCAACTCAAACACTCTAGCATTCTTCAAATCGTTCACCTACATGTAAAAAATTACTTTGAGGAGGAGTCAAACTCATTGAGATCCCAACAAAACTATTGGTAGTTATCTGCTTTGTCTGATCTATCGTAGTAAATTACATATTATCATCTAAAATATAAATGCGAACAGTTCTTGTGAAGCCATTATTAATTTAATGTTCTTGGGTCTTGTTAAATCACAATAACTTAGTAGTACTGTAATACACGATAGAAATTTAATAAATCAGAAGTAAAATATCAAGTATTCATAACAATTAAATAGCAATAAGTTTCATACTAAATCAAATTACTAAATACTACACTAACTACGCTACTAGTGAAAGACAATAGCGACTCTCAAAGATAACTCCAATTCAGACTACACCAATTGCTATAAATTCAAAATTCCGTTTAATCACAAAATATATTTTTATTTTGTTTTTCAAATTAATCAACTTCTCCACTAATAATAGTGTGAATTCAAATTCAGCAAAACTAGAAAATCATAAATTGAAAGACCTTCTCAACTCAGTGACAATGTGAAATTGAATGATCAGTAACAAATCAATATCAAACAAGACCAAATCCAGGGTAGTTAACAAGGTCAAATATATATCGAGTTACAAAATACCAGTTAGCTAGTGAGTTGCAATGCCGAAAATGACAGTTTGAGTTGTATGAAAGGAACTTCTAGCGCTCCCGCGGTAAAAAGAGAATAGTCATTTTTAGCGTTCAACAAACTCACGGAAAAAAACGCAACTGCGATCCAAAATTTCCAAACCCAATATTCAAGTTGTAACCTAATTACTAAACTCCACATAATTATAAATCACCAAAATAATTATATTAACTTCAAATTATCCAAGGTAACTAGGATACGATAATTTACCTTCCAAGGTCAAAATGCAATAAATACAATATAAACTTATTTTTTCTGTAACAAGGTATATATGATTTTAAATTAATACTGAAAATTAATTATGAATTCAACAAACAACAATAACTCACCCCATTTATAAAACAAGACCAATGAAGTTCAGCCTTTATTAAACAATTGCTGCTATTGTATTATTTCATCAGATATTTACTTTGCATTTCCCCCAATAAGTGAAAATTTGTCTACAAAAGAAAATATCTACACTCAAACGGCTCAATAAAATTGCGTAATTAATTCTGAATTAATCTCGTTTCAAATACACAATTTAATAGGTTCAAAAATTCAATAGCCAACTAGCTTTGATTGGATTCGCAAAGAAATAACAAACTCTAAAGGACACTGCAGTAAGCACTTTTCAAATAGACAACCGACCAAGGGAAAAATCTATTCAAAATATTTTTCATTGGGATGGCTTCAAAAATAACCACTACCAAATACTTTCTTTACTTAATACTCTCTTCTTAATAATTAAACAATTTAGTTGCCAAACTTCAGAAATATTTCACTATCCAATGTAATAAACGCTGGGCCATTGAGTGATGTTTGACCAACAGCAGACCAATTTGGAACCCCCTGCTTCAGACACGAAAAGTATACAAGGTTAAAACACATTCAAAATACTAACCAATAAAGGATGCTAAACTGCAAATCAAACAACAAATAAACTCACGCCAAGCTTAGTAAAATATTAAACGCAAGAGAGAGCTCAGAAATGAAGCTAAATGAAAATTCAATGACTTCCGAAAACCAAAGGAAGCACAGAGAAATACCACTAACAAAACGGCATAAAAATGACGATGAATAGTTAACTAGCAACTTACGAACGCAATAGCGAAAAAGACCTATTAAATACTAAAAATAGAAAGGCCTGAATTGGAACGTTAATCTGCAAAAATGAAACAAATGAGAATCTGAAACTTTCAATAACTATTCTACCACAGGAAAATTCCGCCCAACCAAACAATAGATTATGTATATATCCTGGAGTCAAATTCCTACTAATCCTCTGGCTAGTTAAAAAGAAAGTTACAAAATCAAAATTAGAAAATAAATGCTATTTACACCTAATCTCACCGAACGGTTGAAACAGACTTACTGAAAAATATTCTGAAGATTCGAGGAGAGACTTTTAACCTTACGACCACAAACAAGCAGACAGCGAAAGAAACTACAAAAATGTAGTTTTCTTCACTTACCGTAGTATTACAAACTGTTGGGCCTTCTCAACCTCTTCCCACAAATTTCTGCAGGTTCACATACCAAAAAGGAATCAACATTCAAGTAACAAAAATCGAACTCCAACAAAATACTGTTCCAAATAATTTCTATACTTCCAGGTTATTCCCGCAAACAGCATTCAGAAAACAAGTTCATTCGAATCCAAGCTCGGTTAGTCAAACACGCACATACCGGCTGTTGCAATAGAGGAACTGGAAGTCGTTTTGACAAGGAGCACTATCACTTTTGTATGAGTACCACAATTCAGTACCTTGTGCGTTAATGAGAGACTGACATAAACATTCCTTCTATGCAACTGAGTAGAGCAGCGCTCAAAATCAGTTACACAGACATGCGCAGATATACAACAGCTGGCTGTTGACGTAATCACAAAGAATTATCTTCACAAATTAATCACACTATTCCAATAATATTTATATCATTATTTTTCAAGTTTACTGTCTTTCATTTTTCTTCCTTTTTTAAAAAAAATTAGAAACAGCTTTTATTAAACATTTCACGAAATAACAGTAAATAGTCCATCTCATGCCAATAACTGCAAGTCTTTTACTCTCTTCCAATCAAAAGTTGTATTCATAGAAACCAAGCAGCAGGTACCATAAAAGGCTGGTCGAAAATTTGAAAAGACGTGGAAGTCCATGACAACTTATTGTGACGAGAAACCATGATTGCCCCAATACTCGACTTTTAGAATTGACTTTTATCTGAGATTGTACCTTTTCACTCAAACCTCCGACTCTTTCTCAGTTTATAATATTCCTAATTATGACGAAAAAACATATTTAAACATACAGTATGCAAAAATTTGAGCTGCGGATGTTGTCATATTAGTATATCTCGTTTGATTTATCGGTGCGTGTGGCAAAATTTCGAACTAATTTCCTTGTTTACAAGTGACGCGAACTCGATAGGATTGCCAAAGGTACTAGTTTTACTTGAGGTTTCTTTCATATGCAATTTTTCAAGAAAAGAGAATATCCTAAACCAAAACACATTTGGTGGTATCAGTTGTGTATATACTTCAAGTCATGCGTAGAATGCGTAAAACTGTTAAACGTGAAATCAAAGACTAAAGCATGTAGACGACTGCAAAATTAAATTTACCATATGAAAATAGGGCTTAAAGGATATCAAATACTATTAAAAGGGCTTAAAGGATATCAAATACTATTAAAAGGGCTTAAAGGATATCAAATACTATTAAAAGGCATTAATTTAATAGAACCACACCAGTGATAGAGCCAGAAAAACATGAGGCTAATATACTGCCATGTTAAAAAAGCGCAGACAAGCATATCTATCTATCTATATAATATCGATGCACTGACTCAAACGAATATATGTAATGTGCAATAAATTGTAAATTTTCCGTCAACTTTTGGGTGAAAACAATTAGTAAAATATTCTAATTTATCCTAGAATATATGCAACACACACGAGATATGCGAGATGTGACTAGGAAAAAAACCCGGACTGATGCTACAAAATCTTTTATTGAACATTTTGCACAATGGGAACTCTATCACCTTCAAAGTACTCCCCTTCACTTACATCGTTCCATACAATTCTTCCATTGTTGGAAGCAGTGTTGTGTTGTCAGTTATTTTTGAAATCATGTTCATGACATCCATTGCTCTTCTTTTCACAGCTTGTACTGTCTTGAATCTGGCTCCTTTCACTTCTTACCTCACAGTGGAAAATAAAAAAAAGTCACACGGAGCAAGATCTAGCGAATATGGCGGGTGATCTAACACGAATGGCATGTTTAGCAAAAAAGTCTTAATTTCGAACGTCCATAGGGGCGTATGGACAAAAAAAAATTGTCTTGGTGCAGAATCCATGACTTCGTTTGCCACAAATCAGGTCGTCGTCTTCTTACTCGCTCACGAAGGGTGTCAGAACATCAAGATAATAATGTTGGTTTACAGTTTGAACCCAATGACCTTACACGATCCCACGCATGTCGAAAGAAACAATCATCATGGCTTTGAATTTCGACTTGCTCATTCGAGCTTTCTTCTGGCGTGGAGAACTCGGGCTCTTCCAATGCATTGATTGGTGCTTTGCTTCAGGATCGTATGTGATAAACCACCATTCATCACACGTAATCACTTTGTCTAGGAATGTAGGAGGATCCTTTTCAATGTTTGTCAAAATGTCAGTACAAATGTTCACTCGAGCTTCCTTCTGTGTGTGTCAGATTTCTTGGCACCAATTTTGAACACACTTTACTCATGTTCATATTTTCATGTAAAATTTGACGAATACTTTGTCTATTCCTGTGATGCCAGCAGCAGCTCTAATGCTTAATCGACGATTTTTCCGAATCACATCACTCACTTTTTGAATGTTCGTTTCTGTTCTCGACGTGCAAGGTCGTCCTGGACGCGGGTCGTCTGTGGTCATTTCCCGTCCCTCTTTAAAATGTTTAAAACACTCAAACACTTGTGTGTGTGATATGGAATAATATCCGTACACTGATTTTAACATATCGTACGTTTCTATTGTTGATTTTCCCAGCTTGCACAGAAGCTTTACATTAGCACGCTGTTCCATTTGTTCACTCAGCATTTTTCCGACGGAGCACAGACGTACTTTCCGCTTTGTACAAAGACCACAGCAAAACTGATTGACCTGCATTCAGGGCAGTCTGTCATTCAGTAGGCAGGGTATCGTGCTATAGAATCATTCATTACTTTACCTTCATGTACACGTTGTTTGTCAGTAGCTAAATCAATCCTGTTTTTTTCTAGCCATACGTCGTAAAATACTGAATTCCTGAAGATATAATGAAACAGTGTTATAATACTCTACTCAATACAATAAACAGATAATAATTATACATGAATTCACACATAACATTAAGAGCTGTCTTTTCTCGGTACATTATAATTTTCGGAAAACTTACGTATTCAAGCAGTTACTGAGTAATTATTTCCGATAAGCTAGAGACACGGTGTAATAAAGAAAAAATACATTTCTTCTTAATGTTCACCTTTAATATAAGACGTTCAAAGATTTCATAATTTGTATAGATCATTTATGATTTACCAAGTATAACTACAATCCCTAAGTAAATAGTTAATAAAATATTTATATCATATTTATATATAGTGGGATACGCGGAGTGTAGCAAAATGTAAATAGAAGAAACAAAAAAGATGGAAGAAAGGATAAAACAGCAAAGATGACGTAAAGTTAAAAAGGGACAACGTAATATATAACCATTAGAAAGAGACAATCCACAAGATAGCGTGGGAAGGAACAGAGTTCATAGAAACAGAAAACAGGACATTGGTGAGAAAATGAGAGGAAGCAGGGAAATTATGAAGGCAGGATACAAGGTGGTGAATTGAAATGCATAATTCGCGATAAAGAATGAGAGAAGATTAAGATTCTATTTAAAGAAAGGAAAAGAAAGAAAAAAGAGAACAAATTAAGGGAACAATTAAAGAATGTATCCAGCAAAAAGCGTATATTTTTAATTGGACAGGTGCGCAATTGTGCAAGTGGAAGTGAATAACACACGTGTTACTTTTAATGAAGGGGCGGAACCTAATTGAAAGTTGATCTCCAGGAAATATATAAGAGGTGTCAAACTCACAAATAGCCAGAAGGAGAGAAGTCTTATGAAGACAGTTATTGTGTTGAAATTGTTATGTGAATGTGTGTTTTATACGGTACATATTATTACATAGCCTTATTCATTGTGTCGTTGTGTTTAGTTTGACAGTATGCAAACAAAGCCTGATTGAATAGTCACTATTATTTCTGTCCCTTTCCTAAACTTGTGAAGTAACATGGCTTAAATGTTAATTTTTCGTTTTCAGTGAGTTCTTACAAATTCAGTTCACGACACATTATTTGATATGTCATTTAAATGACAATCATGCTATCTATCGGTACTACCTAGCCGTGATAAACACCGGTGCTCCTCTAAAATTGTTTCCATCAGATACTGAAATTGGGCTCGTACATCCGATATTTATGAAGTTAACGAAGTTCCATTCTGGTAGTTAAAAATTAAATTAAGCGAATTAGCTTCAATAATAATAAAAATGCATTAACGAAAGTTCCTAACAATAAATTATGTAAAATTTCCTTTCTTTCAGGAATTTTTGCATATCTTAACTATTTGACACCAAAAAGTAGAAAGGAAGTTCTCGATCTTCTTATCAATGGATTAAAGAGGCTCGAGTACCGTGGATATGATTCTGCAGGTAAGAGCAAGAACTTAACTTTTACCAGAAAATCAACATCTTTAGTTGATGTTCAATTTGTTCATTATCATAGTATTTGTTTTGTACGTAGTTAGCCTCTTACTTTTTTTTTTTTTGTTGTTGTTTTGTTTCGCTCCTTTTCATTGTCTACCCACGCTTCTGTAGATTATCGGGTAAAATATACATACATAGAAACACATTATTTTGCATAAAAAATAAAAATAAACATCTTGTGTTAGTGTGGTATGACGACATAGCGTAAAATTTCCATATATGGATGCACTTCATTCTTGTGTGTATGCACATAAGGCACTACAATCTGTTGAAGAAACAACTTTTTTCATCACAAGTGAACACAATATCACAAATGCAGACATTTACATCATGTGTGTTTTGGGCGTAGTTCCCAACCAATGTGTCGCTCAGTACTATTGGGTATATCGCGAAATTTTACAATTTAAAAATCAGTAAAGATTTAATAATTAGTTTTGAAATATAGTATACCAGCCAAAGCCTACAACGGCAATAACAACGATCGTACTGTATAGTTATTCCTTTATAGAAACTGACTTATTTATTAATTATTATTATTAATTAGAAATTAAAGAAATATGTTGCGATGTCGTACGCGTTCAGTAAAGTATGTTGTCAGTCAAAAAAGTTTGAGAACTGCTTTTAGTGGATGAATAAGGGAGAGGCATTGAGGGTAGACTGTCAGGAGCGGCATAAAAATTAAATTCAGCGTTATAAAACTGACGTAGCTGAGAAGGCAACAGTGGATCTCCTGCACCAATTGTCAAATTTAATATTGTTACTGGATAAAATTTGTAATTTTCTCACTTCTTGATGTTCGAATTTTAAAGTTATAGTCTTATGATGAACACATAGTAGTATGTACGAGACTTCAGCTGACTCTGCTCTGATCAACTGATGGACCTCAGGTGGTATGATGTCATAGGAGTTAATGTCATCTTGATTTTGGCAAGGGTGCATTTGCCCACCCCAGAATGCTTGAGATGAGTACTTAGCACCTCCCTCCATAAATTGCCAAAAGTAAAAATTTCATTTGGTAGTATAGGACCGGGGCATGTACCTCGGTAAGTTTCGTTGGCCATTCTCGTTCTCGTTTATGGCTAAAAACTTGACAAAAACGTGAAATTCTCAAGTTTTTGACCTATTTTAGTCTTCCTGATGAGGTTTGATTATCTTATATGGTTGAGTATATGGATCCATTCCCTGTCATAGTATATAAGTACATTACGCACCCCTTTCAAAATTTGAGAGGGGTATATAAGATCGCCCCTTAAATTTGAGAATTGTTAAAAAATAAAACTTTGTTAATGTTTACTAGGATCCAAATACATACTTTTTAAAATTCGGTTGGTCGAGCTTGTCTCCTTTTGTGGATAAAAAATGCCGAAAATGTGTATTATCATGTGTTCACTACATGGTCTGTTACAGGCGTAATTTATCTTCTTGGGTGAGCATTTATGACACTTTACGGTTAAATAGTTGAGTATAGTGACTCATTCATAGGACGTGGGTATTTTGATGCCTTTATCTTAAATTTCTTGCTCACTACTTGCCCATTATTGACCTGATTTATCTTCTTTAATAATACTTTGACATTATTTGGTTATATTGTTGCATATAGGGGTTAAGTATCTCCATAAAACTGTGTTACATTCATGCAGTCCTCTTAAATTTGGGACCACCCATTAAATTTTCTGTGTCGAAAAGTAAAAATTGGTAAATGTTTTGAAGAACGTAAATACATTTCCTCTGTAAATCTGGTTGGTCCTATTTGATCCCTTCTATGGATGAAAAAAATTGCTAAAGAAATAAAACATACTCGCCACATGATCAGTTATTGATCTAATTTATCTTCTTTGATGAGGCTTTATTACAACATATAGTTACATAGTTGAGTACATGGGTTCATTGTTTTTCATAAGACTTGGTTACATTGATGCAATCCTATTAAATTTTGGGAGGGAATACGTAGGACCGGCCCTTGAATTTGGGAATTGTCAAAAGGTACAAAATAGTAAATGTTTCCTGGATGTAAATACATATCTCTGTGAATTTGATTGGTCCAGCCTGTTCTCTTCCGTGGATTTAAAAAAAAAAAAAAAAAAAAATGTCGAAAATATACGTACGCAACGCAGCGGGAAATTTGAATTAGCGTGAGGCGGTATTTTGAATGTATTGCTCCAAAGTTTATAAGATGAGGCTTAATCTCGTTATATGGTTATCTAGTTAAGTACAGTGGTCTATTTTCTTTCATAAGACGTGAGTACATTGATGCTCACATCTTAAATTTTGGGAGGGGTACATTGGGTCATCACTTAAATTTGTGAATTGTAAAATGAATGAAATTTAATGTTTTGGAGCTTGACTAAATACCTTGATAAATTTGATTATTCTGTATGTCCCCTTTTTGTGGATTAAAAAAAAATAATCCAAAAATTCAAAACATGTAAGTATTTTACCTACTATATTGTTCTTGATGTATTCTATTCTTATATAGTTTAGTAGAGGAGTCATTCTCTTTGATAGGATATGCATACATTGATATACCTCTCTCAAATTTCGGGAGGTATACATTGTCGTGTACCTTTAATTTGCGAATTGTCAAGAAAGAAATATTGATAATTCTCTAGAACTTGAATACATACTTCTATAAATTTAGTTGGTCTTGCTTATCTTCTAAGGTAAAAACATTACCGAAAATATACATAATTAATATGTATTATCAGAAGATAAATTATTGATCTAATGTTCTTCTTTGAGGCTTTATCGCATAATCTATCTTGAATTGAACATAGGTATCACAGTGTAAACTTCGTAAATTTTAAGAGCACGTAGGATCATCTTTAAATTTTGAATTGTCAAAAGAATTGTCTTCAAAATAAAAGTTAGCGACAACTACTTCATACTGTGAACCTTAGGATTGGTATGCAAGATTCATAGTTTTAATCCATTAATAGAACCTGATTGGTTAATTTTTGGTAAAATCTTATTGGGTGGTGTATGTTAAACCTTTAAAGCTAAAGATTTGTAGTCACGTCTCATAGTCTCAAGATCATTGGTAGTGGAATAGTTTAAAAAACCGGATTTAGTTTGAAACTTGTGTTTAAAAATTTTTGAAAGCTTTTAGTTTAAAATTGTTAGAAAAGTTTTGAAAATTTTTAGTTTAAAAGTTATAAAAATTTTTTGATCCGAAAATTTTATTTTTAAAAAATCGAAATTTTCGTTAGAACTTTAGTATGAAAATGTTGGAATTTTTAAGTTAAAATTCTTGTTTAAAAATCCTTGCTCATTTTTCTGTTTTATTTTTACGATTTTATTTAAAGGAAATTATTTTAAAAGTTTAGTCTGAAATTTTCAGAATTGTGCTTTGGAATTTTTTTTTTTTTTAAAAAGAAAAGATTTAAAAATTTTGGTCTTACTAAAAATTGTTTTAAATTTTCGTTTTGAAAATTTGGAAACTTGATTTAGAATTAGTTTTGAGAATAAGAACCATTTTTAAGAAATCGGAATATTTTAGAATAAAAACATATGACACTACATATGAATTGCATAACCATGATGATGCAGTTATGCATGTCAGAACAGGATAATGCAAACCTATACGTTCTGGTGTTTGTATATATGAATCGTTCTAAATAGTATGTTATGACGTCGTCATGGCTACTTGTTCGCAGTTTCTAAAAACACATATGTTAAAATTATTTACCAAGATTACTACTTTACATCACAGTGAACCGTACAGAATCTTACCTATCCAAATTATTCGATAGGACATTTGTATTAAAATCAGGGTTGGCAAAAACCATGGTTTTTATTGAAAAAACTAAAAAAAAAACCGGTTTTTTGGTTTAAACCAGGTTTTTTTGGTTTAAATAATTTACTCTATGTATTTATATTATATATGGACAGAAATTAGTTTGTTTCGCCTTGGTGTTATTATGCAATAACAAGGTTATGCTGGAAGAGGTCACATAAGCTTAAAGCGGAATCCAAACCGCTTCTTGGCTTACATCCAAGAGAAATTGCTCATTTGGACACGAAACCGGGGCTAATTGGTCACAAATGCGATTGCCGACTCATTCACAAAGGACTCTTGTTAAAAATACGATCTTTACATAGGCCTGCTTGTTAATGTAATTGTCAAGAGTCATTTCAGAAGAACAAAAAGATACACAAGTAAAAACATTATACCGAATTATATATAAATCGGGAAACTCCCGCCTTAGCCATTGGGAAAATCCTGTTATTTAAATGTATTTGTGTGTAAAATTTTAAGGTCAACGTATCATAATCACTACGCTAAAACTGAGGTATTAAATTACAAATTTGGTATGTAGGTATCATTCAATAAAATTAAAGTCAAATCCAAGCTGATGTTGAAAGCTACGTAGGCAGTTGATAAATTTTGCCAAGTTCTATAAATATGTTTAAGCAACCTTGGCTTCTTTATAAAGCAACAGGCATTCATTAAAGTAGAAATATGTAATTTGGTTTCATTTCGTATGATTAGGTTTAAAATCCTTATGAAATACCAACGTTACCACGGAGAAGACTTTCGCTTAAAGAGACACCTCGAATCGCTACTTGGTGTACACTTGAAAGATGGGTTGTGGTTCGACCGAGAATTGAACACGGGACCCCTTGATTAAAAGGTGAAAAGTAGATAAACGTAATGCGGATGGTTTGGTATGTGGAAACGTCACCGTGAAGTTCACACGATTTAAACATTTTTCGTTCTTTCTTTCTTTCTTTTCTTTTTTTTTTTTTGTTTAAACCAATTTTTTTTTTTTTTTTTTTAAACAGCTAGTTTAAACCACCTTGGTTTAAACCAGCCAACCCTGATTAAGATATTACTGGTGATTCTTTAAAATGATCAAAACATTATTTTACCTGCAGGATATTTACCCATGGAAACTATAAAGTAAGAAAAACTCTTGTTTTTTCTATTTAGTACACAATCCCTTTAAATGCCATCACATCTTAATGTTGAAAAGCATGCGTATAGGATTTTGTGTGTGTGTGTCATTTGTTGGATCTTACAATGTCAGCATGACACCACCAACTTTCGATTTCGATGACAACAATGATGTATGTACATAGCCTACCTATCATTATTAACTTCCAATCAACAGCAATGTCATTCACGATAGTCATTCAAGCATAAGCATTTTAGTTGAAGAGTTGTGCACAGCCATCGTTAAAGTTTATGACGAATTCCTGTTTGCCAATTACTATTCAGTAAATACATTATAAACAGAACAAATGATAGTTTTTATACATACGACCTCGTTTGAATCTGAAATAAAACTGGCAGTACAGCAAGTGTTCGGTGTGCAGTTGGACATCGAAGAGTAGAAAATACTAAATACTCTAATCAACCATATTGATGATCACTTTCATGGTGAACTAGGTTCAGCAATTGAAATCAATAGGCACAATGAAGTAGTAGTACATACAACACTTGGTGACGAAGTATTTATGTGCTTTGTAATATTATATACCTGTCACAAAACTGAAATTTGTGAAATTTGCATGTTCGTTGGAAGGTGTAACATATTCTTTTGAGATGTGTTGCAAGGGAAGCGTATTTCTGAAAAAAGTACTGTTTTGAAAAACGACTATACATCTCGTAGAACATTTATGTAGACTGTCGACACCATTCCTAAATACATTCATGTGCACCATCTCTAAATACACACGACAGCTTATGACGATATATACATCATTTTGTGCCTATAGATATTGTCCTAGACTTGAGACTGGTCGAATTACAATTATGCGCTAAAGACAAATTGCTGCAAGAAGTGCAAAATAAAATGTATAAAAATATCCAGTTCCATTATGTGACATGAATGTGTGGAATTAACCAACCAGTATGTATTAATAAATAAAAAGTTTCGTTTGAGTTATATTTGTGTTGTATCATTTCAAGTACGATCCAAAAGTATCAAAACTAATTATAAAAATTACAACACTTCACCACAATTTTAAGTTTTCAAACTAAAACTTTCAATCAAAATGTTTAAAAATTACAGAGTTCACAAAATTTTAAAACTAAAAAAATTAATAGAAAAATTACATTTTCAAACTTTTAATGACTTCAGATTTTTAAAAAGGGTGTTCAACCAAAAATTTTTTTAAAACTGATCAAAAATTTTAAACAAAATTTCAAATATTCCTTTTCCAAACTTGAAAAAATATTTGAACAAATGTGTTCAAACAGAAAAATTAAAACAGTGCACATTTTTTTAAATTTCAAAAAATTATTGAAATGTGATTGCCAGTCAAATTGTACCAAATATAACTTTCCACTAATGACCTTAGATTGAGTTGTGACTGAAGTTGAAAGTGTGAAATTGTTGTTCTTGCATGTAGTTCAGTCCCATTAATTATCAGGTTTCAAGTCCTAAAATTTTTTCATGAATGACCTTAGACTGAGAGTCGTAACTATAATCCTAAGGTTAAAGAAATCAAATTAAAAGCTATTCAAATAATGATCGGAAATTATTTTTTAAAAATTTTAATAAAATTAACAATTTGAAAGTGGTGAATCAGAGTGGACCAAGAATAACTTTTTATCAGTAATCTTAGACTGAGTCGTAACTATAATACTAATATTGAAATAAATAAATAAATAAAATAAAATAAAATAGTGTTCGGAAAATTTTTAAACAGAGATTTGAAAGACATCAACTGTATCATGACCACAAATCCTAAGGTTCAAAGTATGAAATTCCTGATGTATATCAATAAGTTTTAATACTTAGTATCAAGTCCTAAATTTAAAAGGTTTATTTTGAAGACATATCTATCAGAAGGTCCGTGCAGTCACCTAGAAGAAATCTACTTTGAAGAACTGACACTATAATGGTACTTGTCCTTCTCTACATAGTCCTCGTACCAGCAACACATTTTTGCCAACAGTTCACTTTCCGTAAGCCCGTTTTGCAAAAGTTTGCAGTTTCGGTTTGAAACCACAGTTGAATGTCAGAAATGACGTCATCCTGACTGTGAGAATGCGTCCTTGATGAGTATGGAGTGGGATGAACAATGTTGGGTTAGGTACTCATTTTTTGTACGTAGGTACGGGTATTAGGTATTAGCTGGCCAATGTACTTAGGTACAAGTACAGGTACTGATCAAAGTACCTAGGGTACTTTGCTAGGTACAAGTTGCTACCTAAGAATTTTCATATATAAATGAAGAGTCGTCTGTCAAATAAAGTTAGAATATGATATTTAATTATAGTAGTAGACCATGGGGGGGGGGGGGGTTATTGTACATTAGATAAAGACAGTTGAGTTTTGTAGATTAAGGGTACAACTCTACTTTGGCGTTCAGTGAACATATTTGTATTTCCTTAAGACAATTCTATTCCAGGATTTCCCCTGCACTTTGAAACTTAAGTACAGCGAATAGTAAACACAAATAATTTGTACTAGGCCACTATTTAAGAAGCAGTCTATTTTATATTATTTGAAAATAACTACAATAAACGCAATTTACATTAATAAAAAGTGAGCAGTCCTTTTCATGGTTCAAAAACACATTATAACTCTTGTTCTCCACCACAGCTTTTACTAATACGCTGTGAGACTAATGAAATAGTTCAAGTTTCACCAGTAGCAAAATTTCAGATTTTTTATTTCTTCTTAGCGTAGCTTGATTTTAAAAGTATTAAAATTCCAAGCAAATCGTCAGTTAGACGGTTTCTTCTCGCAGTCAAAATTTTTCCTCCGGTGCTGAAAAGCCTCTCGACTGGGACGGATGAGGGAAAAATTGTGTTATATTTTAAAAAGATCTGTTTCACAGTTGGGAATGAATGCAATGCTGACAGATCTTTGCTTTCGTCCTCCAAATAGGACAGTATTTGTATTTTGGCTGTATTACCTGCCGATGAAAGCGTGTCTGAGGAAGGCTTTTGATTCAGAAAATCAAAAAAGTCATCAGAATCGCAGTCAGAAGGCTCTGACATTGCTCCTAAATTACGGTTTTTAGTTCTGACTACTTTGCAGCTTCGCTAAACAATAACTGCTTGCACATGTTGAGCTTCTCGGGATCAGATTCGGTCCATTTTAGTTCGGGATAGTGCACGTTGCGGGAACGTATGCCTTGCTCGAGAAAGAACTTATGTCAATCGATGACGCGAAGCGACTCTCCCAGCCATCCAAGATATAGCTTACAAGAGAGAGCTCACGCAGAATTCCAAATGCGTGAAGGACTGGACTGAAGTTTCGATTTCAATTGATACACTAAAGGTGAAACAAATCCCAAATAACAGTTGTCGCCCTGCAGTTTGTCCAGCGCTGACCCCAAAGGATTCATTCTGTGATATTTTCACTCAAAAAATCAATGTCAGATGTTTTGAACCTGCCTATGTTCAATCGCTCGCATAGGTCTCCTAGATGACTTTTAATCGAAACAATCTTTGTCATCTAGTCGAATGAAGAATTCCATCTTGTTGGACACGGGACTGGAAGACAAAAGCCACATCGTCGAAAACATCCGCTAATTTTGTAGATCTGCTGAAAGCACAACACTTATCTAATGCAGAATTGTACGCTTTTTTGTGCTGTATATCCAGAAGAGTTTTTCCGGAGTCCTTTGTCGCCACGAAAACTTTTCGTCGTAAATATGGCTTTCTTTCATGTCGTCGTTCCACATTTTCTCGTTCGACATTTGAAGTACAGAGATTGAATGGTTTGAACACACACAATTGTGAGCTAAGCAAAGCACTGATGCCAGTTCTTACCAAATATGACCAACCGAACCAAGTGAAATTACAAGCCTCAAGATGCTTTGAATTTGATACTAGCTCAAACTAAAACCAAGAATAACGTGAGCTAACAAATAATGATATAGCTGAATTTTGATCATTTGTGAAGCAGGTAACAAATTATGATTCACTAAAAATTAGTGTGTGCGAGATGGATCAAAAAACTCTTTCAAAGAAACAAGAAAATCTGCAATATGTGTTTTGTGTGCGACCTACATAAAAATGTACCTAAAAATAGGTACAGGAAAGTCGTACCTAGGTACAGGTACTAGATACTAAATACTAAGTGTACCTAGGTACAGGCCTTAGGTACGCGTTTTGTATCTAGGTACTTCCCGACACAGATCATGAATGCATTGGCGGATGAGTTGGTACATTGTCTTCCAACAGTAGCACCCCTTTTGTGACCAACCCTACCGACGTTTCTTCTTCAGTTTCTCTAGTAACTTCGGAGATGGGAATAATAAGTACTAATAATAGTTCGCCCCTGTGGTAGTTAATCTGTCATGATGATCCCTTCACAGTCCCAGAAAACAGAAAGCATCATCTTGGCGGTAGACTTCTGCACTCGTGCCTTTTTAGAGATGGGGGAGGAGCTCCTCCCATCGTTTGTTCATTTTCTTCGTTTTTGGGTCTTAAAGATAAACCCAACTTCCATCCATCGTCATTGGTCTGTCGAAAAGGTCCTTTTCAGCCACCTCACAGCAATGCAACATTTCTCTTGCAGCATTCTCGCGGTTTCTCTTCTGAAAGGATGTGAGAAGTCGTAGCATCTACCGTGGTGACACTTCCAAAAGATGCAGCAGGTTGTGAATGATATTCCAAGCAGAGCCATAACTCGTACCTATTGCACACATAACACTTTCAGTGGTTATCCTTCTGTCTTCCATTATATTCTCAAGTTTCTCCGTCAAGGCAACATCATTAGTGAAAGATGGTCTTCCAAATCTCTAGTGAAAGATGGTTGTCATGTGTGCAGTTTAGAATTCTGTTTCCACTTGGATACTATCTCATAGGATGGACTTTCATCTCTTCGTGGATCTACTTTGCTGCTTTCCTCAGAAGATAGGTCAACTTATTGACGCTCCGTGCTTCAAGCTTATCAATCATAGCAACTTCAGTGATCTACCTGAAAAAAGAAAGGAAAAAAAAGTTCGATTTCAGAATTTGCATGGTTAACATACAAGAGCGTAACTATAAAATGCATATTCGAGGGGGTTCGTAGTTCGTGCAATCACGTAGAAGGGACGACCTTTTTGATACCTCCTTGTAATGTGACGTAAGAACACATGACCCAATTTACAGAAAGATATATCAACGTTTTGTCCACTAGTTGAACTATTCAAATTTACACGAGTCGTAGAGACACTTTTCAATTTTAATTTTTGACATTTTTCAAATTTAAGATCAAATTTAAGATGGGTGTACCGAGAGACCACTGTAGAAAATAAGATCATGCAGTTATCCATATGATCATGTTTCACCTTTGATGAGGTCAAAACATAAAAATACAAACTAAAGAAACAGTTAGTATAATCATTCTAAAACAAGAAGTGTGTCAGAACATATCAACCAATAAGATTTCACCAAACACCAACCAATCAGATTCTGTTAACGACTTTAAGCTATAAATCATGTCTGCCAACCCTAAGGTTCAAAGTATGAAGTTGTTGTAAAGTTTTACTTTAAAGACAGTTTTGTTTGACAATTCCTAAATTTGAGGGTGATCCTACGTGCTCTTCAAATTTAAGAAGTCATATCGTTCTATCTTTGTTCTGTTCAAGAGAATAGACCCCTGTACTCAGTCATATAATATAATTATGCAATCAAGTTTCATTAAAAAAAAAAAGAGGATAAATTAGATCAATAACTTATCGTGTGATGATACGTATCAATTACATATATTTTTTTTCTAACTCATAAAAGACAAGCAAGATCAACTAAATTTACATAAGTATGTATTAAAGTGCTAGAGAATATGTACTAAGATTTCTTTTTTGACAATTCTCAAATTAACAGGATGAGCTAATATACACCTCACGAAACTTAAGATATCAATGTATCCATACTGCATGAAAGAAAATGAACCACTCTGTTAAACTATATAACCATATAACGCGATAAATCTTCATCGAAGCGAACCTTAGAGCAATACATTCAAAATACCACCTCATGCAAAATCTCCCACCAAAATTTAAATTTCACTCCGTTTTGCTTAAGTATGTTTTTGACAATCTTTTATCTATAGAAGGTGTCAAGCATGACTAATCAAATTTACAGAGCTATGTATTTACATTCTGTAAAATATTGACTAACTTTTACTTTTTGACAGTTCCCAAATTCAAGGGATGGTTTTATGTACCAAAATTTAGGAGGATTGCATGAATGTAACTAGGTCTTATGAAAGATAATGAACCCTTATACTCAACTATACAACCATACGTTGTACTAAAGTCTCATTAAAGAAGTTAAATGAGGTCAATAACCTTCCACGTTGTAAGCACATGATAATGTTTATATTTTTGGAAATTTTGTACTCATAAAAGTGGATAAGCTGGTCCAACCAAATTTATATGTGTCTTAACAAATTATATATTTGGTCTAGGAATTAATTCGTGCGGTTGGTACGCACACATTGAAGCTGTAGTACAAACACAAAATACATAAATACCTTAAGAAAAATATTGTCCATCGCTAGCCACCACTTTCGCCCATCTGTCAGGCAATGTACGGATTCCGTGGCGAAAGAAGTCCTCATCCTTGGAAGCGATCCAGTCAGAGACCCATGTTTCGATATCTTCTGAAGAAGTAAACCGCTGTCCAATCAAATCGTTGTTCATGCAATCGAACAAGTAGTAGTCCGGAGGAGCAACGTCTGGTGAATACGGCGGGTGGGGTAAAACTTCCCATCCGACATTTTCTAAATAGGTTTTGACCGGTTTTGCGACATGTGGGCGAGCGTTATCATGTTGAACAATAAGTTTATCATGTCTGTTCTCCCATTCTGGTCGTGTTCTGGCCAGAGCTTGCTTCAAACGCATTAATTGTCGTCGATAACGTTCTCCATTCATAGTTTCACCCGGTTGCAGCAGCTCATAGTACACCACACCTTTCATATCCCACCATATGCACAGCATAACCTTTGCACAGTGAATATCTCGTTTTGGTTGTGATGGACCTGGTTCACCTGGTTTCACCCAGGCCTTTTTTCGTTTAGGGTTCTCGTAATGGATCCACTTCTCATCACCGTAATAATTCGATGCAGAAACCCCTTTCTGCTCTGTCGTTGAAGCAGCAATTCGCAAATGGTTTTTCGTCTTTCAACGTCTCTGTCTTTCAATTCATGTGGAACCCAATGTGACATCTTTTGAATCATTCCCATTGCTTTCAAGCGTTTGGAGACTGTTGTTTGATCAACGCCTAATGCTGCTGCAAGTTGTTCCTGCGTTTGACACGAATCCTGCTCGAGCAATGCTGTCAATTCTTCGTCTTGAAATTTTTTTGGCTGTCCAGCTCGCTCTTGGTCTGCCAAGCCGAAATCACCACTTCTAAACCGTGCAAACCACTTCTGACACGTTCGCTCAGCTAGAGCATGGTCACCATACACTTCCACCAAAATACGATGACTTTCAGTCGCACTTTTCTGCATGTTAAAGTAATGCAGCAGGACACCCCGCAAAAACACTTTATCAGGCACAAATTGCGCCATGTTCACTTAACTACAAACTGGTGTTGTTGACGCTTTAATCCACTGCCCTATACTACGAACGATACGCGATGACAGGGGTTTGCAACACGTGTGGATACACGGAACTGTGGGACGCTCCGTTCGTTGCGCCATCTGTTGTCCACCCGCACGAAATAATTCCTAGACCAAATATTTGTGAACCCCTATATTTAACTATTAAGCGATATAATGTCATAAAGAGTCACCAAAAAAAATAAATTAGTTAATAACGGACCATGTGTTATTTTTATTTATTTTTATTTTATTTATTTATTTATTTATTTATTTTTACTTAAAAAGCGGATAAGCTGATCCAACCAAATTTACTAGCTGAACCTGTGCTCTCTACACAGCGCATCATTCACATATGAGCATAAATCTCATTCCTCACATCTGTATTTGTCCCTTTACAGACACAAGTGAAAGACGTATTGATTAAAAAAAAGCCAAGGGGTAACATAAAGGGGAGACTTTTGTCGATTATTTTTTCTCAATATCTCGCACCGTTTGTAAGATTTGAGTTTACTTCCGTTTGGAGTTTCTAATACATGTATGACCATTGTTTTCTTTCTTCTTGCATGCAGTATGTAATAAGCAAATACATTACATACACAATTAATTATAATGTCAGTTATATATATTGTTCATTGGGCAAAACACTCCAAAAATAAAGGTTCATCTTCGACTGGAGAAATGGTTATCCTTTCTTTTCCATTATCATTTGGCCATGAAACAAACGCCTGAGACATATACAACCGCAATATACAATAATGTGGTGTTGGAATGTATAATGCGTAGGATGTGATTTTTTTTTTTTTTAAATTTCAACACTTTCAATGTGCGCTTAAAAATGTAATAAAGAAATAGTGGCCATGTTTTTTTATAAATATTTAATTAGAACTGGACAATCTACATGAAATTTGCAATCGATCAGTGAAAACATCATCTTTCTAGAGCCTGTAGTTTCCGAGATCTCATTGTCGAAAGGATTGACCACAAACATATAAACGTCCATAACATATAGTTTAAAAGACTCGGAAGATGGCAGCAGAATTCACGTGTTGATTTTAGAGAAGGCTTATTAAAATACAAAGGCTTTGAACAATAATTTTAAAACATAAACTTTATGAAAATGATATATTTAACTAATTTATTTAAAGTGCACATATTCAAAATGTTTTGTTTGTCTCTGTTAAACGAGAAATCACACATAACCGTAAATGAAAGATATGAAAGCCAAAGTTATAGGTTGGAACTCAGTCGCTATTAATTGCTATTGTAGCATTTTAATAGATACATACATTTGAGTCGTAGAGAACATTAGCCGATTTTTTTTTCACAATTCCCAAATGAATAGAGTAGTCCTATGTACTTCTCTTAAATTTTGAAAGGAGTACATCAATGTACTCATGTCCTATGAAAAAAAATTGACCCCAATACTCAACCATGGAAAATAATCAGTCCTTACCGGAGAGGATAAAATAGAAGCTCCGAAATTTACGTTTTTGGCAATCTTTTACCCAAAAGGGAACTAAATAAATCCATCAAATTTACACATGTACATACTCCGGTCCTATAGTTATATAACCATATAACGCGATAAATCTTTATCATAGCAAACCTTGGAGCAATACATTCAAAATACCACCTAATGGTAATTCAAATCTCCCACCAAAATTTAAATTTCACTCCGTTTTGCTTAAGTATGTTTTTGGTAATTTCGAGAATTAAAGGGGGGGGTGGTATGCACCCTTTCCAAAAATTAGGAGGTAGGCTATAATACCCCTGCCAAATTCAAAAGAATATTAACATCCTTCTGGTAAAATAATAAACAGAATTTGCACATAAAGTGTCCAGTTGATTTCATTCCATAACTAACACTTTCACCCTATGGCATCCGGATGTTCGATGCTGCGTTCACAAAAGCTTTCCATTGACTTCTGCCCTTAACCAACTAGATCCGGTTTCTACTTTCTGTTCGTATTTTTACGAGATTCATCTTAATATTATCATCCCATCTGCGTCTTCCTAATGGTCGTTTTCCGATTGGATTTCCAGTAAAAAAAAAACTTAGAAAGCTTTCCTACTTTCTTCAGTCTGGCTACATTACCTGTCTACCTGAGCCTTCTAGACTTGATGACCCCAACAATGTTCGTAAACGGCATAAATTATGCAGTTTCTCGATATGAAGTTTCCACTATTTCCAATTCCCGTTCTCCTTGTGTCTGAATATTCGTCTCACGATTTTATTCTCAAATATTGTGAGTCTACGTTCTTCCCTCAGAGTAAGCGACTATGTTTCGCAACCATACAACACAACAGTCGTGATTATCGTTTTACATATTTTAATCTTCAAATTCCACGACAGAATTCGTGACGACAAAAGATTTTGAATTGAATAATAACACTAATTTCCTGATTTTAGTCGACATTTAATTTTGTCCTGCATTGGCAAATGAACATTTCAAGAAAGAAATAACCTTTTACTTTTTAATTGTTGAAAAAGGGATAAATTTTAAATCAACACCCAATTAAATTTTAGAGAACCGGTAACGCGTAGAGATATGTGCCAGATATATTACTTGTCAGTATAATAAAGAACGGGTTTTTACCGTATATTCGGTATATTCTGTGAATTTGTATTTTAAAGAAAGCTGTTTTGTAAAACAAACTCTGTAATGAACATTTTATTAGTTAAAAAATGACTGACAAAACAAGGTAGGAGAAAAAGGTAGGGAAATAGTATGCTCTTAATTGACACTCATATCTCGTATAATTTTAGTTTGTAATTTTATTTTCTCGTTATTTTTTGAATAATAATAATAATAATAATAATAATAATAATAATAATAATTAATAATAATAAGAAGAAGAAGCTGTTTTAGGATGGATCATTGAAGTTGGTCAGAAGTCTTTAGCTAGATAAATATGATTTCAACTACAGGTTTAGCTCCACATCGACTATAACTAAACACGTAGCTTGCGTCTATTGCTGCCTAAATGAAGTAATCACCGTGGAAATCGTTTTTCCATCGAATTGTCAGATTCAACACTCTAGATCCCGGAGAAGGAAAGAAGCATACTGCGTTTCCAAGTCAAAAGGGAAAGTAAGAGAGTTTTTGTGAGTGATGATTTTTCTCAGTGAGATTTAATCTTACAATCGTAGAGCTATGCACTGAACTTTCCAGTGGCATCATCTGTACAAGAATCCAATGAAAATGATTATATTCGGATGCTTTACAGCAGATTACTATTTAAAGTGTCGTAATTAATGCAAATTTGAGAGTTACATTTGAAGCACGCTAACTAGCGAAGTATTCGAAGCTCTAAGCGCACCAAAGTTAGAGAACTAGCTGGACCGTGCTCTCTACACAGCGCATCATTCGCATATGAGCATTAATTTCCTTGTCATTCCTCGTAACATCTGTACATGTCTCTTTACAGACACAAGTGAAAAACATCCTCAAACAGAAAAACATTTCTTCTTGCATGCAGTATGTAATAAGCCAATGCATTACATACACAATTAATTATAATGTCAGTGATATATGGTGTTCATTGGGCAAATCACTATAAAACAATAAAGATTCGTCTTAGACTGGAGAAATGGTTATCCTTCATTTTTCATTATCATTTGACCATGAAACAAATGCCTGAGAGATATACAACCCCTGTGTACAAATATGTGGTGTTGGAATGAAGCCTTACTTTTTAAAACTTTCAACATTTCCAGTGTACTCCTAAAAAGTGTAATAAAGAAATAATGTCCTTTTTTTTAATATTCAATTTTAACTGGACAGTTTACACAAAATTTGGAATCGACCAGTGAAAACGGCACATTTCTAGCACTTATGGTCTTCGAGGTCTCATTTACGAAAGGGTTGGAGACAAGCATATGAACGTTTGTTTACCACAAATATATAAACCTAGCATTTTAATATAGAAAGAGCTAATTTTATTCGTGCAAACAATCTTGAATCATTATCTTTCGCGGATATTTGTTGTTTGGTCTTTTTCGAATGCTAATTCTAAATCCCAATTAGAATTACATTATTTACATAAATATAAGAAGTCAAACCCAAATTATTGACAAATTTTAGGTTAAGTATTAAACTTTCGCAACTTCTGTTGACAAACGATCAGCACACAGCCATGTCAGTTTACAATTAATCAGCTGTTAGAAAACTTAGGGAAAGGGATGAATATGGAATGAAAATAATCGTTGGAAAGACATACATGTCATTGTTACTGGAACGAAGCAGTCGGTTTCAAAGATAGAAGTAGGGGATGACAAGTTTTTGATGTCAGGGTGGTATTATTAGGAAGGACATGAAGTGCAAATATGAAATAAGAGCAACGATACGAAGGACGAAAGGGACGTTCAGGAGGAAGAAAAGTTTTATTGTGAGAGTCATTGAATAGAGAATTAAGAAAATGTCGTATAAGATATTTCGTAAGAAGTATTGTACTATATGGACATTACGCAAAAACAGTGAAGAAGGCTGCAGGGTCGGTGCAACGACATTGCGCAAATTTTTCTAAGGACCAGAACGTTGATAAGCTCTGTAATCTATGACTTATTAACGAGGAGCAGAAAGTGCTGAAATTGCACAAATTTCTACCGCGACGTTGCCAACAACAGGATTCAGGAAATTGTGTAAAATTTTGCACCGAAATAAAATGTATAAGCGTCATTCCTTTGTGAGATATACTTGTACTGCATGCTAATATTTACAAAGCAATATATATATATATATAATATAAGAACATTTCACGTTTACACCTTGAATCCCTAGAATTTAAATTCTACAGCTTTTAAAAATGACATATGTGTCTTCTCATGGTTTATCTGTGAATTCCTAAACTCAGCGTATTTCCTCATGACGAACTCACTCCTTTAGTCTTCTGCTGGTCTTTGGGCCTTTGGAATTCCTCTCACTATCGACGTCGTTATATTATTTTCTTATTATATCCGCAACCAGCACTCTGACCGCTCATTCTTGTAACTACTTATACGATAATAATATACCTATATAACAAATCTTTCTCACAGCACCTAAGAACAGTAACCAAGATACAAATGCAAATATAAGAATCATTTATATAAAGGTGAAAAGGCAGTTACTAAGATACGTGGACACACACCTGAGATAGTAAACAAATGCTTGTTTGTGATTGATCAAACCTGGAAAATGTAAACAAATCCTTATCTCTGATTGATCGAACGTCTGTCCATAATATTTAAAGAGAGTGTATGTAAAATAAGCAAAAAAGAAAATATATAAAGTTTCTAGAAGTTTGTTTTTCGTACAGTTTTCCAATAACTATTTGCCTCCAGTGACTATTTTCTTATAATTTTAATCTTACAAGCAATCTGATTGTTGTATATTGTTATATTGCTAAATATAGTGAGTTGAAAACGTCTCTGTGCAATAAATTTTACAGAAAGTGAGGTAGCAGGTTTTTTGAATGTGTGGAATGTAACGCGAAGTATCTTTGAAGTCTTCGAGATCATTTTTGTGAAATCTGTTTTTAATTTGGTTAATCGGTTGAAGTGTCATAATCGAAAATGTAGAATTCGGTTAGTATGCTAACGTTAAATTTTTCAAAACTTTCTAACAATGAAGATACTTTCAACGAAATATCTGTACCTCTATTGTTTCATATGGAAAATAATACTGTGAATTTTTCGCAAAACATACCTTTGTCAATTAACATCGAAGCTCAAACATGTTCGGAATGTGGCAAGGAATTTGCAACAAAAAAGGATTTGAGCATACATAAAACATGAAAATATACCACACAGGAAATACCTACAACCAATACGGAGGATTTTGTTCAAGAGCCCACTAAATTAAAATCAAGTACTTGGCTGGTTAAACGAATCCCAAGAGGAGCTAGAAACCTAGCAGCAAGAAAACTCTCATCTGTAGTAGAGGAATGCATCGACAAGAATGATTTTGTTTCTTGGAAGAAATTATTATTCTCTTTTTACAATTTATGTCTACCCAGAAATCGTAGCTGAACATCTCTCACAAACATCATAGAACAAAATCTAAACGAAACCTCCTCTACGGACACTCCTCCCGCTCCTAGTAGAAAACGTAATTTTGATTTAACAAATAGGATAATATCCAAAATTTCTAAATTTGATACAAAAGGAGCTTTGAGATTGCTAGCTTCAGATGATACCTTGGCTCCTGCAAGTGAGAAAACCTATAAACTCCTGCATGGAAAACATCCATCACCATCTAGAGTTCAAATAATGCCAGATCCTCCAAATGAATTAGACCCATGCTTAAAAGTTAATGAGGATGATGTATTAAAGGCCATCCATAGTTTTCCCTGCGGTTCGACTTCAGGAATAGACGGACTGTCGCCTCAACATTTAAAGAACCTAACGTCCAAATCAGCAGGTGATTTAGCGCTCATGTTACTAAATTCAATAACTAGAATGACAAATCTAATTTTAAATGGAAAGGCAAATCCGGATATGTAAATATTTTTACGGAGCAAATTTATGTGCCTTGCGAAAGAAAGATGGTGGAATCAGGCCAATAGCAGTAGGTTGTGTTCTTAAAAGATTGGCTTCAAAGATTGCTGTTTCATTGGTCTACAATCGTTGTACTAACTATTTACAACCTCGTCAACTGGAATTTGCCACAATAAAGGGAAATGAGGTCATCATCCACGCTACCAAAACATTCATGAAAGCAAATGTAGATTCAAACAAGGTAGTCCTCAAAATAGATTACCAAAATGCTTTTAACTCAGTCGAAAGAGACTCCATGTTAAAGGAAGTGAAACTAATTCAACCTTAACTGTATCCATATTTCTGGCAGAGTTATTCTAGCCCATCATTGTTATTTTATGGAAATAGAACTATTTCATCACAAGTAGGATGCCAACAAGGTGATCCGGCTGGACCGATGATTTTTAGCATAGCAATCCACCCAATAATGCGTTTGCTTTCTTCTGAAATAGATCTCTATTTGTTTAGATGATGGCACATTAGGGGGCTCAACAGATATACGGTTATACAAGATCTAAATTTCTTATTGATAGAATCTAAGAAGATAGGTCTGCAAGTTAATCTTTGCAAATGTGAACTGTTCTTCACGTCGGGTAAATCAGATCCAATTATAGAAGTCCAGTTTCAGAATTTGTTGCCTGAAATTCGGACAATACAAGCTCACGAGCTATCGTTATTAGGAACACCACTATTTGAAGATAGCTATGAAAGTTACTTTGAAAACCATTTGAACAGTTTAAAAATGATAACACATAGATTAAAAGACTGCCATCACATACAGCCTTCTTTCTCCTTTAAAAAAATCTAGGTGTCCCCAAATGAACTTACTTCTTTTTGCGTACCACTCTCACATGGCTTCTCATATAGCCTCGCTGCTGAACGGGACGTTAAACTCAAAATCAACTCTCACATGGCTTCTCCCATCAAAAATTCTTCAGTTGGATAATCCCTGAAAACATCCTTACAATCAATAATAAATCAAGTTTTAAATGAAAGTCAATGAGTTCAGACAAGTTTACCAATACGATTCAATGGGTAAATATTCGAAGAGCATCCGATTTGAGCCTTCCTGCGTTTCTGTCTTCTTGCTGTGGGGTATTGTCACTAGTCTCCAGTATTTTGAAAATTTCAGTTGACGAAGTGAAAAATCCCTCATCTGTCGGAAGCATTGGAATTATGGAAAGGCATCTATAATAATGCCATTCCGGAGGCCAAGGAATCACAAAGAAAATGGGATGAAATCTTACTAAACGAGATAGCTGGAAAGGAGGTAATTTCACAAAATACATTTGACGTTGCTCGCCTAAAAGCACTTCAGAGAAACGAGTCTGGCGCCTGGTTACAAGCTACACCTTCCCTCCCTCCCCCCCCCAAAAAAAAAAACCGGAACTTTTTTAGACGATAATAGTTTCAAAATATGTGTAGCATTACGCTTGGGACTAAATGTTTGCCACCCATTCACATGTACGTGCCAAGATCGAGTGGACGAGAAAGGTTTACATGCTTTGAGCTGCATTAGAATCCCACGGAATTAAACCAAATAATCAAATCGATGTTCCTAGCATCATAGAGCCACAAGGATTGTTTCGAAATGATGGTAAACGACCGGACGGAATAACTTTAATCCGTGGGAAAATGGGCTAGAGTCTTGTATGGGATGTAACATGTGTTGATACTTGTGCTCCTTCATACATAACACTAACTTGTGAGGAAGCAGGAAATGCAACAGAAGCAGCCGTTAAACGGAAACATACAAAGTACTCCAGACTGAAAGATCATCTTTTTGTTGTCTTTGCTACAGAAACGATGGGAGTTTTTAGCAAAGAAGCCAGTGAATTTTTGAATGAATTAGGGTCAACTTTAATTAAGAAGTCAGGCGACCCAAGAAGCAAACACTATTTACTATAACGAATAAGCCTAGCACTACAGAGAGGAAATGCAGTCAGCATTTTAAAATCCTTCCCACCAGCACAAGAGCTGGATGAAATTTTTTTTACTTAAAATAAGTAGTATAAACAGTACTGTGAAAACCCATGGTTGTAAAACCATGGTGATGGACATCGATTTGTTTTTCTAAGAAATGAAAATGGACTTTTGTCTTAATTTGTAAATTGGTTCGTATGGAAATTTAGCACTGGAAGACTCACCTGTTAATGTTGATATATTTAAAAATAGGCATACAGTATTCGATTTTGAGAACACAATGTAAGCGAGAATATTCTATTTAAATATGTAATTTTATCTGCAATTTAAATTGAAACTTGTGACAAATTATGTTGTCAATAACAATATCTGATTGTTTTGCTCAGGATACAAGTATAAATGAATATACATTATGTAACAATATTATACTTACAAATGGAAATAAAAGTATAATTTAAAAAAATGTTATTGTTAGACAAGAGACAGAAAATTATTAACTGGAACATGTTTCCCGTCCCCCTCTCTAACGACGCCCATGCACACATACAAGTATAATAGCGATAACTGAAAATGCTATTGTCATCCATTACTTTTTTTTCCCACTACAACGACTTGCGATTTGGTGACTTTATTTTAGTCGAAATGCTTATGGTAATAATGGCAACGTTGCACTCTTCTCGTTAAGACTTTATCTGTCTTAACAGGTAAGGGAGTGGAAGTTTGCGCAATTTCAGTGCACCCTGCATGGTTTCGAAAGATAGATGTAGAGATTAGCTGGGTCGAACGAAAACGAATGAGGAGGTGTAGATATAATTAAAAAGCCGAAGACAGACTGGTTGAAATATTGACTGAGAATGAACTGTATGATGAGGGACGTGCTCAAAGGTACGGTGAAAGGAAAGGGGCGAAAGAGATTGCAGTTGACGGACAGTATTAAAACAGAAAATTCCTATTCCAAGGCGAAGTGGTAAGCTGAAGACCATGTGCGTGGAAGATTCTCAATTACGGCAAGTGACTTGCCAGTAACGGTAGAATACGCATAGTGATGATAAGTCAGTCTACAGTATTGTTAAAAGAAAAATGTAATTACCGTATTTTAATCTAGGGAGAATGACAAGCTTCATAGGCCAAACCTGGTATAGCAAGTCTTATATGATGCCTTGACACTTTCCACTATTGTATGTTCAATTGTTTCCATATAGAAGACACTGAAATATTTTATACCATTCCTGTCATCTGATGGATGGTAGACCTCTGCCATGTCATAGGCAGTAGGTTAAAACTTCTTCGAAAAAACAAAGAAAGAAACAGATTATGTTGTGTGCTACTGTAGTTGTCGACAGATTAAATAAGTTGTGTTTTGGGCAGGGTTGTTTGATTTAAATCAGATTGATTTAAATCATGATTTAAATCGCAATTTAAATCACATGATTTAAAAAAAAATCAATTATTTAAATCAAATTTATTTTTCCTTGAACTGAAACAAAATGCAGTACTTTTGAGCATTCTGAAACTCGAATCAAATTTAAATGTAAAATTCGTATCTTAATCCGAGGGGGCCGCGGTGACTCAGTGGTAGAGCTTTCACCTCTGGTGCATGGGGCCCCGGGTTCAAACCCTGCTCCCGCCAAGTAAACTTTGTGGTGGACAAACACCGTGTGCGTGGGTTTTCTCGGGGTTCTCCCGTTTCCTCTCACTTTCTTCATTCCACCATTACACCATTCTCATAATCACCGTCTCCTTTAGCCTAACCGGCATAACCGTGGGACGTAAAACTCAAAGATTTCATTTCATTTTCATATCTTAATCCGTAATGTGTAGCGGCAGTGATGCCAGTTAGTAGGATAATCAGAAGAAATGTTCTTAACAGATTACTTGGTTTATGTGGAGTGATGAAAGTTAGTTTATTATTCAAGTAAGATACATACTGAGCTGTTAAGATCAGATTTCCGTACTTCTTGGAATGGCATATTATTTATCATTAAATAATGTGACGAATTATAATCACTAATCGTGTTTGTTTCCTTATTAGTAGATAGCTGTCAGACGATACCATATAAGGAATCTAAAATTAACATTTAGCCAACTTCGTCATTGCTGTTTCGTTTATTAGTTCGTAGCTCATATATTTTAAGATCAGGTATGATGCAAGTTTAAACCAAGTATTTTTTTTTTTTTTTTTTTATTTAAAAGATTAAAATTCCAGGGCCAAGAATTTTGACAATGTAGAATTCATTGTCGATGACAATGAATAATTTAGAATTCAATATTCACAATTTTCAGTTCAGAATTTTACATACCATGTTTGCTAATATATATGTTTTTTAAACCATTACTGCAAAATTATTAATAAGAACTTTGAAAAATATATTTTTAAGAAATGTCATTTTTGATTAGAAACTACAAGCTGTTCGTTTATGGCAGTGTCTACGTCCTGTGCTAAACTACTTTCTACTAACTACTAAACGATCTTACATAGTGTTGTATTATGTTGGTCATACTCAGTGTAGATTTAAGCGAAAGATAGTGATGTGTAACAAAATAAAATTAAATATTTGCCTATACAATATATCTAGTGATTATTCCTCTTTCATAGGTAAATATAAGTGCGTACAAGAAATATGAACACATGGCATTATATAAAACGACACTGATTAACATTATATAAAAAGATACTGATATTTATTACGACATAGTTGAAATAGAAGAGTGTAAAAAAATTATTCATTTTATAAAAAAAAATATAAAATAGGCTATATATTCACTCTGCAGTGCAATGCAAATTTTTCTACATGAGCATATTTAAATTCTTTTCTGATTAAGTTGCTTAAAAGGAAAAACTAACTTAGAGGCTTTATCAGTGCCTAAATGATTTCGTATTTGAGATTGTACAAAATCAAAAGAAGAAAAATTCTTTCTCAGTGTGTCTATCTATCACGAAATCAGAAAACGGTCACGAAAGTCAAGAAATGTAGCTTTTGGGTCACGATTTTTTGTACCTGTACAAATATAAGTACAGACTAAAAATTTTTCTTGGATAAAACATCAAAATTCACAACCAAAAGTGTCAATGGTCGGCCTTAGACGCTACCAAATCCCAAACAAAGCACGCTTCTATCGCTTGCATGAAAATTCGGCCTAATTCGCTCTTGAGAATGTCACGAAATTTTATGGTTTGGTAAAGAAAAAGTCACGAAATTTCATTTTGAAATTTTAGTGGACACCCTGTTTCAACCCCTGCAGATGAAACGGAAGCTGTAAACACTTGCATAATTGGCTTCATATTTCCAAGTAAGGCATAATTGCTTTTGATTTCCACCATTCAATGGCTGTTATACCTTGTAGAACTTAGTCGATGAAAATCACTCTAGAGAAAGGAGGAGACTTCGCTTGAAATTTAATTACCATGGGCAGTAGAGAAGTACTACCATAAGCTTCTGCAAATTTCAAAGCTAAATCATTTCTTTCGGTAGTTAATTTCAATTTGCGCTGTTTCGGGTCGAGAAGGTAGGTTTTTTTTTAAATCGTGATTTGTTTCAACCCTGGTTTTGGGTTACTGAGACCTCATAAATTCGTACCTGTAACATGAAATAACTTACAAGTTAATATTAATTTTCCAGGCGTAGCAATTGATACTCCCGATGGTAAGGACATGTCCTTGGTTAAGAAGAGTGGCAAAGTTCAGGCTTTGGAAGAAGAAATATTGTTCCGTAAGTATTACACTAAGTCAAGTATCTTCAGGCAAGAACACGAAATTTCTAAAGAAGAATTGCAGTACCAGTTGAAAGTTTGTAGTAAATGAATATCAAGTTACTGGACGCAACAGGCACGTTTTTGTATTGTAAATAAAGGTACATTACTCACTGAGTGTACCTTCCATTTTTTTTTTCTGTTTTTCGCGTTATCTTTCAATAACAGGTTTGTGCTATCGTGAGACTACAGTTTAAAATTAATAGAAGTCCTCAAGAACTTGTTTACATTTTGTAGCATAACGGGTATGTGTCAACAGTCCTCCTGTATACTTATTAGTGGGGTAGCATAATGATAGAATCATGCATATTGTGATAAGAACATAAAATTTTGCACAGAGCTTACTAACATAGTAACAAATAAATTTTGACGTAGACCCCAAAAATCTGACGACAATTTCCTGGAATTCCAGGCGCTGGAACATCTGGAGCACTGGAGAACGGTATGTTGTCGCTGGAATAGCCATTACGTGAAAACGGCTTGACCTACAGAGCCAAAGTAAGATTCAAATGCAAGAGAAATAACAAGCCTTTAATTTAAATTCTATATTGTCTTAATTGCACATCATCTAGAGCCGCACGAGGGGCCCAAACTTCATTAAAAAAAAAAAAAAAAAAAAAACCTATGGCGTACTTTTTCTTTGGTCACTTCATGAAGAAAATGTTACATAAGATAGTAATAAAGTCAAAATTTAAATTAAGTAAACCACAGTTTCTTGCTGTAGTAATGCATCAGTTTATAGTCATTTACACATACCATCACAGGCACACAAGGCTGTGCATGGAGGGAATAGGCCAGCCCATTTACACACATTAGTGCACAGAGATTTGCATCCACAACGAACAAGTTCTTGGCAGTGCTTGGAAAGTTCTGGTAGCACAGACCATAAAGGTGTATACCCTGAATCACTTCTTTTCCAGCCCCACTGTTCAGAATCTGGCAAATTAGGTTGTAGCGCAGACCACTGTGACCAAATATATTCTCCTTGCAAAATGGCTCTTTTCACATGTTGAAGTAGTGCAGCGTCAGTGGGAGGTACGCTTTCCAACTGACACATTTTTTAGGTACAAGCATTCGACGACAGTCGTTTACATTTTGCAGGTAGCTGGTTCGATCATATATTTACACGGTGAAACCTTGCAATTTCATGAATGTAGTATCGTCTAATTTTAAAGGTACATGTGAAAGTTCTACAAATGCAGCAGTAATTTCTAGATTTGTCCGCCACGCTTCCCAAGCTGTTTTCTTTCCCCGACTTGCAAAGGCAGATACAGTATCGTATCCGGTGAATGCGTGCCAAAACAGGATGCCGTCACAGATTTCTGTCCCTAGTTTCTCCGCGTACTGGTAAATAGGAAGAAAGCGTTTGTTTACCAACACCATATTCAACCCACAGGTGAGACAGTAGTAGTTTGGGAAAAGCATGCAAAGCCAGGACAACTACATCTGAATGTACCATTTTGATGATAATGGATTTATGGCCCGCTTTACTGGCATGTTGGGCATGCAGAAGCTACCTCGTATCGGCCTCTTCATGCGTGGTGCTAGTGGACCGTGTATATTTACGTCAAATGTACTCCATATGTCAATACCTTTAGTGCAAGTATCAGCTTTCTCATTGGGTATTTTAGCCTCGTTCATAGATTCTGCAATTAAGAGAAAAAGACTTGTTTTGTTCTCTTCATTCTGCAAAAACAGATTCCAGTTTTTCGGGATGGGAGTAGAGTTTGTAACACGAACTCGTGATGCTGACCCTCGTTTCTGTCTCTCTTCACTTTTTAAGCTATCTGGCAAGTAACGATCAAACACCAGATCTACTCTGCTCTTCCCTGATAGAATGGATGAAATATAAGGATGTACTTTCATCTGCAAGTAATCATGGAATATTTGTGATGGTGATGGCTTCAACATATGGATGATAGCAGAGCCGTCCAATATCATACATGAAGCAGGTGGAGGAGTAAACTGGGTATCGCCGTATTTTTCTAAACATGTAACTACATCCGATTTAGTTCCTTTGTGTATGAATCCATCTTCAGAAATTGACGGAGGATATCCCAGATTTTCATGAGCAAAAAAGTCGGATAGATCTCCCTGTCGACTCTGACATGCTATGAAGAGACGACTGAAGAGAGCACAGTTATTTTTAATATGGATATCTTACGGTGTTCAGGATTAAGTTTTTTCATTGTCTTGCGACAAAGAGCAAGGTTATTTCGTTTAATTGGTTCAAACAGTGATTTACTGCACAGCTGCAACCGTTCCTGTTCAAACTGTTATACTGATCTCTTCCAAGAGTTTCAGCAATGTATACTAACTTAACTGAATCATCGGGCATTACAGAATTAGTCGCAACACTAAAAAGTTCATTACCTTCTTGAATAAAAGGATTGTTGCCATTCTCTGAGAACACACGTACTAGTTCTGTGACATCATTTGTAAATCGCATCTTAGCACCAGATGATTCTTCGTGGCGTATTCTGAGATCATCATTATCAGAGATCAATCCACACTCTTCCTCAAAACCCGATACAAGGTTGGCAATTACAGGTCCGGACACCATCCATTTTAGCAACGCACTTGAGTTGTCGAGAATTACAATTGCACCACCTTCAGACTTCACCGTCTTGTTGCACTGTTCGTGCATTTGATCATGTCCCATACAAGAATGTGGTCGACTTGTTTTGGAACCTACAAAAGCTCCACGGACAAATTCCTCATAAATGGCAGGATGTCTAACCCTAAGTTCCTGTAAAGATTTAACAAACACTGACATCCATCTCGCGTAGTGAGTATGTTCAAGAGCGAACATCCAAGGGCACATTTGAGATAGTGAGCTTACATACTGTTCAAAATCTGCTATTCGCACACTGTGTAGGGAAGTTCAAGAGCAGCAATTCCAACTGTAATACTGTGTACCAATATTTAAACTGAACCGATTCACTTTGTCGAATATCAATCCATTCTTCAAATGATAGATGTTTGTCAGAACCAGAAGCCACATACTCTACTTAGGCTTTCCTTAGTATAATGTACAATGCTGCTGATGTTACCTCGTGAGCATATCTAGCTCGCTTAACGTGAGAACCATGCAGACATAAATCGGTCTTTTCAGAAGTTGTTACGCCTGCTCAACCAAAAGATCCATCCATCCACTTCCAGTTAACCACGTGCCCAACATTTCCAGAGGCGCCATCTCGATATGCAAAGGGCCCATCATAACTATAATTAAGTCTTCTCCATACAAATTGGGCAGCATCCATTGTACTTGCTTTGCCATCGCATAAACAGGCTGATCACACGTAATGACAGGTACTTGAGATAGATTCAATGAAGATAAAGTTCTCTTGATTGTATCAAAGCAATGCCGAATCATTGCAGGCGAATTTATGGAATCTGGAAGTAACGGAAGTAAAACACACTGACTTTTAGATGGAAGCTTACCACGATACTCACAAGTATAAGAAGCTGTCCATGTCATGTTTGGCGTATTTCCAGGACTTTCTGTTGCAACTGCTTGGATGTGTTCCAGCCATTTCCTTGACAACAGCTTACTTTGCTCAGACAGTTCATCAGGATTTATGGTCGAAACGGACACATTGGATTTCAGTGGAGTCATCCAGGGGACATTTGTATACCACGCTGGTAACGCACTTTCGCACTTTTTCGAAAATGTCTTAATGCTAACCCCAGAGTCACTTTTTGGATATGATGATTGAATTATTGATGTTGCTGTTCCATGAAAAGACTGATGCGATGTTGTTGATGATGGATTGTGATCGATGTTGTCAATGGCTGAACACGTGAAAGTGTCAGGTTTGAGGAAAGAAGGATATATTCTTTTTTCTCTTGCATAAGGCATTCGTCATAGAAGCCGAAATTTCTCGAACTCGATCGTACGAAACACTTATTCCCAGTTTGTGGAGTCTATCTATGATACCTTTGTTTCTTGTCTTGGCATGGATCATTAATCCAATGTACAATGGCAACGGTGTTTCATTAGACTGTGGGTGGCGTACGTTTACTTGATCTTGCTTTCTTTTTCTCTTCATGCAATTGAAGCGAATTAACTGTGATATTGACAACGCTGCACTAAAAACGTCAATACTTTCCTTAATAGCAAAGTTTGTACCTTCGAGAATCATTCGCATTAGCGTTACCAATGCAGAAGGAACGGACTGCTCTTGACATCGTGCTGGGAAATGCCCATTAAATTGTGGAAAGGATTAAAAAACCTCATTGCGTATGATGGAGGCAGCCTTAGCCAAACACATTCCGTCCTCTTCTGAATTCTGCACGTATGCACTGTAGATTGCCTCTCCCACATCATCTTCACACACTAGTAACACATCACGGCCTCGCTTTTGTGCTGTCATCTCAGGTATATGTGCTAATATTGTTTCTTTTAGCCGTGAGCTGTGCACCATTTTCTCGGCATCATTTTCCAAATTCTGACATTCGATGAGCAACAAGGCGAGAATCCCCATCCACAAATGCGGGCTGTTTCTTTACCTTACGTGCACGGTTCTGGAATTGCACAAGACACTTATGATGATATTTGGCTTCTGTTGCGACCATATCCCCAGTACTCAGTTTTGCTAATAATTTAGTGTCATAGGATCACAGCTTCTTCGCGTACACGATTACTTAGTTCAACATGCGCACGTTTACTAATGTTTCATCACCTGCGTCATCACAAAAGAAGCAAGTGAATTTGACTTCACCAACTCGGAATGATGATCGAGTAGATGGTCCCGATTGAGAGTTTTTATCTTCTTGCTTTCGTTTGGCAGCAACAGCCCGCGCTAGCTTGCTTTTGTCGAACTTATTTCGGCAAGTTTTGTGAAATTTCGCATGTTTTCTACGCATCGTCTCCTCTATTCCATTTCCATCGTCGAGAAGATTAAGTTGAATGCTTGATAGAAGTCCAATCTTTTCTTTAAAATCTAGATGATCACTGCACGAAAACTTATAGCCTGCTCCCTTGTCCATGTGCGAGCTGTTAGCAGGACAGACCAACGATTCAGCTTTATCATTCTGACATAAAATACACATGTTCCAGTCTATGGTGTCAGAATTAGAATGGCTGAAATCGGCTGCGATCTTAACAATCTCACGTTTTCTTTTCGACATTTTTTTGAAACTGTTTGTTCAGTAGTTGTTTCTCTCTTATAAATACCTCAAAATATGTCATACCTGCAATATATATATATATATATATATATATATATATATATATATATATATATATATATATATAATATTGTAGCATTATCAGTTCTAACTGTTATATATTCAACCATTATATACACATTTTTATACAAATTAAAATTTCACATTACCGCGTGTTTTCTGTGATATTTTGTCCAATCTGTTTTTATATCTTATAATCTCAAAAAAATCTGTAGTCAGATATTTTACCCAAAAAAAGTATAGCTGTAATTTGATACAAAATAACCTCAGAATAGTTTTCATTCCAAGATTTTTTTTTTTTTTATATATATATGTTATAACCAAACCTAACCAGATATATATCCACAAAATAGAACTCTGGAAGTAAATAGTCGAATGCATTCCGCAGATGTCGGGATTCACCTTTTTATTTTCAGAAAAAAATTCTATTCAAAAAATGACCGTTATCCAGAAAATTCAACAGCTTAATTTTCTTTTATTCATTATCTCACATCACAAACGCTGTTGTACCCCTAGTTGCTTAACCTCCGCTTTCTAAAATCTAATCCAACCTAGTGTTGGACATGTTATCGCTTGTTAGGATCACGCCAGTAACAATGCAAATAAACCACATTGTTAGACCTTCTCATACAGATTGTAAGAAAGTTATTCACTAGTTGAGTAGGGATTTTTATATATTCTGGTAGCTTAAACAACGAAGATTCTTGTGACATATAAATCTTCTCCCAACTCTGTTTCTGTTAAACAAAAACTTTATCAACATTACCTGAATATCAGCATACATCCCAATGAACAGCAGAAAGACCGGCTGGTTATTTAAAGTTCCACCTTCAAGCTTCTTTCACACATATGTAATATTAAAAGGCTTTCTTGATAATAAAATATAATTTGATTTTTCAAGACAACAACTCGTTTGTCAAATATAAATAGATTTCTTCAGTTACGGTGCAAAGTTGCTATCAGTACAACCATATTTTCAGCTGGAAGTCACTGTAGCCAGCCACTGCAATTATCTACAAACATCTACCTAGCCGCGCTTAATTTCTCACTGCTGCCTAAACATTTGAAACTGTATACTGAGAGGAAACACTTACATGCCTTTGTTATGCTTCCCTCGGTGTCAGATACAACCACTGGGTGGGGCACTTTTGCATTCATTTTTTGCTCACAAAATGATAAAGTAAAGTGTGATGGCTGCAGGCGTTTATTCAATACTAACATGAACGGAAACCAGTGGTGTAGCGCATCACTTTAAATGCACATAGCTCCGAGACTATTGATCTCATATACACTAAAAGGATATCAACGTAAAGCTTAAGGTTTTGCTAAACGATTTACAAGAGTGTTATTGCGATATCTGTTAAACCAAAGCTTCCAGATGGATAAAACCATAAACAAACGCCATAAGTTTTTTGTTTTTTAATGAATTTTGGACCCCTCGTGCGGCCCTGGATGATGTTCAATTAAGACAATATAGAATTTAAATTAAAGGCTTGTTATTTCTCTTGCATTTGAGTCTTACTTTGGCTCTGTATGTCAAGCCGTTTTCACGTAATGGCTATTCCAGCGATAACATACCGTTCTCCAGTGCTCCAGATGTTCCAGCGCCTGGAATTCCAGGAAATTGGCCTCAGATTTTTGGGGTCTGCGTCAGAATTTATTTGTTACTATATTAGTAGACTCGGTGCAAAATTTTATGTTCTTATCACAATATGCATGATTCTTATGAATTTTTCCTCTAATCCACTCCACTATATAATTTAAGGCAATATAGTTTGTTTAAAATACACCTAGTTTTAAAGTGTGGTTTGGTGGATATTTAGAGAATTTCCGTGTTAAGTGATTAATTGTTTAAAAAAAAAAAAAAGTTTTTCAGTGTAATTGAAGTATTTCAAATGTACGTAAAAGTAGCAAATCTGTATTTGAATTTTAAAAAAACGACATTGCCTCAAATTTTAATTAATTACAGGTGGATTGTTGATAAATATCAGTTATGGAATATGATGCAAATAAGTTCTTCAGAACTCACATTAATTTGTGTGTTCTGACAATAGCAACAGCCCTTTGGTGAAGTAATAACAACATTTAAGAATTAAATAGTACAATCGGTGAATATTCTTTGTTCAATCAAAAGTTGTTGTTGTATGAAGTTGCATTATATATATTTATATATAATAAATAAAAGTGTATATATATAATAAAATAGGCGTAACTGAACCGTAGTTTTAGCAGTGATTTATCCAGAATTTTGAACCTAGGGGAGTGGGGGAGTGTTCAAAAAATCTGGATGTGTGTGCGCAGCTTTTAGTAGCTTTTTAATTAGCTTTTTTTTTTTTTTTTTTCAACTTTAAAATTCGTTTATGCAACGAACGATTGCATTGGATTTCCTTCCTAAGCAAAAGCCAATTGGCGTCGACTTTCTCATGCTTGGTGTGACGTCGAGATGAAATTATTGGCAATCGAATGATCAAACGTTGTTGTGACGATCACAGCCATGTAAAGGTTGATTTTCATTCAATCTTGCGTTGCGTGGTTTGCTTGAAAATTTATCTTGTCGAAAGTAAGTAATTTTATTCTATTGGCACTTGAAAACAAGAATTCAAAATCTTTTAAAAACCAAAATAGTAAGATTTATAATGGTGTCTTCCCGTTCTGCGTAAAGGTCCTCCAGCACTTTGTAGAGAATATTTTAAATGATCTTATGTTTACACAGAACAGGAATTCTTGTTCTACCTAATCTTTCGAGACGAGGAATTCTGTCCAGGGTGGGACTTCTTCAAGAGAATTTTTCTTTAGTAATTGTAACAGATTCTGTAAGAAGGATAACCATTCCTTTAAATTTTGTTATAAATTTTAAATGTTATTCTACTTGTTCCCCTCGGAAAAATGACTAAATACAGTTCTGTTATTAACAGTGTTATTCACATCTATTCAATAAAAATGAATGTGATTTAAGAAAAGCTACCTGCTGAGTAATGGAAAATTGATTGACTCAGTTGCAAGAAAACCGTTTGACATTGTAGCTGAAACGAAGATAAAACAAACTTACTTCGGTCTAGTATCAAGTCATTTCACAACAAAATTTTATTCAGTTTTCCAGTAGTTCACGTCCAACATACTAAGGCTCGTAATCAAGGGCGGCTTTATGATTTTAATTTTGGGTAGGCCCGCTCCCTCTCATATGGATACATATGCACATTTGATTGATTAATGACAATAAGAAATTACTTTTACAGTAGTGGTTGATGCTGTTTATTAAATAATTTTTGACCATTAATATAAAGAGTGGAAAATATATTTACTCTTTATTGTATCTTTTAGTGTTTATATATATTTTTTCATAATTTTTGGGTAGGCCCCTGCCTACCCGGCCTACCCGTTAAAACCACACTGCTCTTAGTACGTAAAAGGTGCCACAGTTCACATCCTCAAGACATGTTTGGTCATATATTAAGCAAACAATACAAAAGGATGCGTAAGACAGCCCTTATCCCCGATTATCTGACCTTTTGATCAAGTATGTACGAAAATCGTACAAGTATTTCAATATTGATATTGATATTTTGTATTGCTGCTATTTACATTGACAATATAAATGTGAAAATAAAAGTATATAGATAAGACTATTGCATATAGTATAGAATTATGTATATAAGACAAACCAGCTGATAAGGTGATATCGAAAAAGGAGTTGTGATGTAGAACACTAACATACTTTCTTAACCCTTTTAGGATTTATGGTATATTTTTATACCATGGCGCAGTATCGTCTTTGACCGCTTATTCAGGTTCTATAAAAAATATTTAAGCTGGATTCTTTTTATTGGTCAAGTCAGGGATGGGCCAAATAACGCTCTAGATGCGTTTTAGAACCGGATGTTCAACTTGGGTGATCAAGTGGGGGCGGAGGGGTGTGACTTGTTTTTTCTTATGGCAAATTTCAACGATTTTTCACGCCTTTAGTTTTCAAGATATCAAATTGAAACTTTGCATATGGATTGTGTGTACCTTTGGGTATTTCTCAATTTTTTGGGGGTTCCTACGTGAAACCAGGGCCGGGACCGAGGGGCGCAAATGTTCCTAGGGGATGATTTTTCAGAAAGATTTCCGTTTTTTTTCTTTCTTTCTTCGATTTTCCAATTCAAGTGGATGATATGGACATTTGAGTGATACCGTTGGAAAGGGGTCATTATACTGAAGAAAATGGCGTTTGAACCATGATTCTAGACCAAATAGTAATGACGCAGTACATTTTTATAATATGTATATATATGTATAGGGCTTAAATTCAGACTTTCAATAATTTTTTCCGCCCTTTGTTTTCAAGATGTAAGATTGAAATTTTGCACACGTATTATGTACATAGCAGCGATTTTTTTTTTTTAAATCAGATTCCGACGTGAAGCCAGGCCCGGGCCGAGGGGCAAAGTGTTTTGGCGGGATTTTTAAAAAATTCGGGTTTTTCCCGAATTATCCGGTTCAGGTGTATGGACATGTGAGTGGTACCGTTGGAAGAATCTTGTTATACTGAAGAAAATAGTAATGATGCAGTACATTTTTGAAGTGTTTATATAATATATATATATATATATATATATATATATATATATATATATATATATATATATATATATATATATATATATATATATAGATAGATAGATAGATAGATAGATAGATATATAAAGCACGGGACAAGAATAAACGACCATAAATGCCATTACTTTTAATGGCATTTTGGTCGTTTATTCTTGTTCCGCACTTTATATATTTATACATTTATATATATACACGAGGGAGGATCAATAATTATTGTCCCCGGCATATTTAAAATACTTGAGCTGGGATGGCTGATGGGGGATATTGTAGCCTAATGTCTTAGAAGCCTATATGCTAAATTTCAGAACCATAGCTGCTATATTAATATTATTTTTTGTCGTTTCAGGTGTGAGAGGTGGCACCTAGCTTGAAAAATAGAGAAAACCGAACAACTAGCTGTCAAGTACCTCCAGAAAAAGGGGTTAAGCCCAAAGGGGATTCATGAGGACATGATCAGTGTGTTGGGTGATGGGGCTCCTTCCTACCAGGTGGTAAAGAACGAGTGCCGCGACTTCCGTTGCGGTAGGAAAAGCTGTCAATAGGCCCCTGGTACTGGTCCTCCAACAACAAGCTTGCACCCCAGAAAACATTGATGCTGTGCATGATACGATTATAGCAGACAGACGAATCACGGTGCAACAGTTAGCAGACATCATGCACATCTCTGTAGGCTCAGTGGAAACCATTGCGCATGAACACTTGGGATTCAGAAAGGTGTCAGCGCGATGGGTACCCAAAATGTTATCTCGTGAAAATCAGAAAGACGGAGTTCGACGTTCAAGGGCTGGTTTGAAGGTTATGGGGGCAGACCTGAAACAGTTCTGTGATAGATTTATGACAGTGGATGAGACGTGGCTCCACCACTATGATCCCGAGTCCAAACGACAGAGCATGGAGTGGCGGCACAGCAGTTCGCCTCCCCCACGCAAGTGCAAGGTGCAAGCATCAGCATGCAAGGTTATGGCTACAATTTTTTGGGATGCGAAGGGCGTGCTCCTTATTGACTACCTGGAGGTTGGACACACACTCACGGAGACCTATTATGCAGCCCTAATCCCTAAGTTACGCGAAGCAATAGGAGGATATTCCACCAAGATAATGCTCCGGCCCATAAAAGCCATATTACTGGTGCCGCAATCCATGTTGCTGGTTTTGATGTGTTGGAACATCCTCCCTACTCACCCGACCTCGCCCCGAGGACTTTTCATTTGTTCCCAAAGTTGAAGGAGCACCTCAAGGGGAAGAAGTTTCACTCAAATGCAACTGTTATTGAAGCTGTGGAGGAATGGCTCATGGCTCAGTCAGAAACTTTCTTTCAAGCTGGCATAGTGGCTTTACATCATAGGTGGAAGAAGTGCATTGCTATGAAAGGAAACTTTTTGGAAAAATAGTACTCCTTATAGGTCAGGGACAATAATTATTGAACACCCTATAAGAAAAAATGGATCACCTTCAAACTTTCAAAAATTTCTCCCGACCTTAGTTTTCAAGAGAAAAGATTGAAATTTTGCACACGTCTTACGCACATAACAACGTTTTTTATTTTTATTTTTTGATTTAAATTCAGATCCCTACGTGAACCCAGGCCCGGGACAGAGGGGCAAAAAATTTCGAAAAATCTTCCCGTTTTCCCGATTTTCCCATTTCTGGTACATAATACGGACAAGCTATAGATACCGTTGGGAAGTATGCTCTATCCTGAAAAAAATGAGGTATGAGCCATGATCCTACGATAAATAGTAAGGAAGCAGCAGCTGTTTGAGTGAGTCCAAAATTTACCTCAAAAAGTGGAAATCCTAAAAGGGTTAAGAGTCGCCTTATGCATCCTCTTATATATGGCCAAACATATCTTGACGATGTGAAATGTGGCACCTTTTACGTACTGCGACTCTTAGCATGAAAAAGCATGAAAAAGTGAATGAAATCTTGATGTGAAATAATTTTATATTATACCGAATTAAGTTTATTTTATTTTAGTTTCAGTTCCAATGTCAAACGCCTTTCTTGCAACTGAGTCAATCAATTTTCCATTTTCTCGCAGTTATTATTTTATGATAAAAAATCACATTCATCTATACCAAAGTAGATGTGAATAACACTGCTGATAAAGAGTTGTATCCTCGTCATTTTTCCAAGAAGCACAAGAAGAACAAGCAGAATAACATCTAAAATTTATTATGAAACTTGAAGAAATAATTATTCTTCTTACAGCCTCTGTTAGAATTACCAAACAGAATATTGTGAATGCAGGACAAAATTCAAAAAGACAAACCCCAAGGAAAATTCAGACAAAACGGACTAAATTCAAGCGACAGAATCATAGGCACAGATTAATAAAATATTTTTTTCTTTAACTGTTATGCATCTAAAATGTTATCTGAAATTCTGCACTTTACGGAAATAACGTTTTTTTTTTTTTAAGTGCTACAAACTCAATAAAAGACGTAAGACTGTTATAGTAAGTATATATTTCATATTTTGATCTTTGCAAAAAAAAAAATAAATAAATAAATAAAAATAAAAATAAAAAAAATAAATAAAATCAGTATTCCACAATTAAAATAAATATACATTACTCAAAATGAAAGACTGCTATATGCTACCATACAAGAACGACTTTTTTTAAAAATCAACTAGCATCACAGTTACTTTTCGTAATTAAAATGAATAGTCTTACTATAATATGCTAAACGTATTTCAAACGTATTAAAGGTATCCCTATTTATTATACCAGAACTTTTCATATGGGTGTGTGTGAAAGTAATTAAAGCTAATCTGCCCTTTTATTATAACATTTTTACGTTTTATTGACCTTTCAGCATTTTAAAAGAAAGAAAAAGTTATTTCAGTTGAAAAAATAATCATAGAGGGTGTGCACTGGTACATCCAATATATACTTCTGTGATTTTGTTCCATGGATTTTGTCCTCGTCAGAATTTTCCTTGCATTTTTACCGCTTGGATTTAGTTCCCGGCCCTCTTACTACAGCCATTTTATACGTGAGTTCCGATCTGCATACAAACACGCTAGAAGTCAAGCTTTTCGGTGCTGCATTTCCCTAAATATTTCCTCCTCGCATAGAATTCCCTGTTTCAAAGATTAGGTAGAACGAGAATTCCCATTCTGCCTAAAGATAGATCATTTAAAATATTTTCTACAAAGTCCTAGAGGGCCTTTAGGCAGAACGAGAATGGATCTTTTTAATATTGCACCTCCTAGTTGGGACAGTGTAAGGAATTTATTTTCGTGGGGATGGGTGTCCGAAAATTTTAGGGGGGTGCTGGGGGGTTAGGGGGTGTAGATAAATCACTGAGTTATAGTATTAATTTGAAGCCGTGGATAGTTGGAGAGTGGTAAGGCAATCATGACAGACCCCCCCCCCCCTTAAAAAAATGTGATGCTGTCGTTTGAATTACGATTTCAGATAGTGAGAAGAGTTTAATTGATATTTCTGCAGATTAGGAGGAGGGTTCTATCTAATGACTGCATAATGCGTAGTGGCAACGAACTGAACATGAGTAACCCTCTCCATTTAGCGGTTAACTTTGTATCGCTCGATTCTCATTTATATCTACATGTAATACAGTTGTATTTGGCAAACAATATACGTTGTAGTGAAGTCACATTATGAAATTGAAATGCTGATACAAGAGTCGAATAACCACGAGAGATCAGTTAAGCAGGTAATATGACAGACAGAAATAGTGATCGAAAAATAAGAGAAATGAAAAAGAGAAAGTGAAGAAAAATGGTAAAAAGATTGAGGTGAAGAGGTGTAAACTTAAACCGGAAATAGGAGATAAATACGTAGAAATGGTAGGAAGTATCAGATAATATATATATTTGTGTATTCACTATAAATTGTTCATAAATTTGTATTAAAAAGGTATAATAGTAATTTCATACACTCAGTTAGTAATGCTTTCGCAAAGCTAAAAGAATCACAGTTTAGAGATAAACTGCAATCGTGCCAGAGAATTCATGAAAATACAAAAGTACGAAAACAAAAAGATGAAGTTACACAAAATTTTACAAACTAATCTAGTTGTCACTTTTGATCTTCAGAAAATAGTGTTTATGCGTCTCCTGTTCATAAGTAAATTGTACTGTAAATTCCAACTCTATGCATTTTAGTCTTGAAATACACCATCATTCATGGTTCTTTCTTTGGTAAAATACTTCGTGAACCTGACCATCATTCTTTCCAAGATAGAAACGTTACATTTGTTAGAAGATTTTCTGAACATCGGAAAATATTATCGAAGAATGTTTTCCACTTACACATATTGCGAGTGTTAATGAAATTTGCGTTAATTAAAATAGCAAAATGTACATTCCTGGAGTTTGTGTCAAAGGAGAATGTTAAGTTCATGAAAAAGAGAAGAAAAAGTTTTTCAGAATTTTATTTACTAGAATAACAGATGATTGTGTTGATTTAGAATTATGCTGCTTGAAAACGTTAGTCAAATAATTTGGAAAGTATTCTGCATTGTGTTCTTTCTCTTATAATTGCTACCATTTTTATTTTCAGAGGAAAAAGAATTGGATTTCAATGCAATCACTGAAAATCATGTTGGTATAGCTCACACACGATGGGCCACACACGGCATTCCTAATGCATTGAATGCTCATCCTCAGCGCTCTGATACAGAACATTCTTTTGTTGTTGTACATAATGGTAAGTTAAAAAAGAAAAAGAAAACTTACGACAGTTTTACAGAACGCTGAAATAAGTTCTAAATTTACTAAATGTAATCAGAATAGCTCATTTTCTCGTTTTGACATTAAGCTTCGTCAACAATAAACAAGCTCAATTATAAGGTGGTTTAATGTAGAGTTGTAGTTTAAGAGAAAAGATGAAAAATAGTCTGTTTCGGTTATATTTGATAACCTATCTTTCGTTTAAAAATTAAATTCATATTCTAAATCGACCATGGAAATAAATAAAATATGAATGTATTAAGTACAAAAGTATAGGATTATGGCCGCAGTCAACTGTGAATAACATATATATAATCTTGCTAATAGAATATTTGAAATAATTTTATAGGATGTTGACAGAAGAGAAATGCCTCGATAATTATTACAGTCAGTGTTGTAGCCTTTCTTGTGAATTGGAACAATGATTGATTCTTTCCACTTTTGTGGCAATTCTTCCTTGTTCCAGATAAGGAGAATGAATTTGTGTATCTTGTTCCACAATTTTTCGCCTCCAGCTAAAATTAACTCAGCTGGAATTTCATCTACACCCGGAGATTTGTATTTCTTTAATTTTTTTTATAGCGGTTTCTACTTCTATTCGGTTGGCCTCTGGAATATACGGTTCTGCGGTGTGTATCTCCATTTCTTTACGCACATTAGCTTTTGGCTGTGTGCTCAGCAAATCAAAGAAATCTTTCCATCTATTTAAGATGCTATCCGTATCAGTGAGAACTGTTCCGTCAGCTTTCTTTAATATATAAGCACGAGGTTGATAGACTTTCTTAAATTCCTTGATTCCCTTATACATGTCTCGAGTGTTCTAATTTTTACTATTATCTTCAAGTTTCTTCATTTTAGCTTTGAAAAAATCGCGTTTCTTTGTTCTAAAAGTGTGGGAAGTTTCCCGCCTGATACCTGCGAAATTTTGTGTAGTTGTTTTATTCGAATTTTGTAGCCAGCGTAATTTTGCCTGTTTTCTCTTCTCTGCTAGTTTAATGCATTCCTGGTCGAACCATGGTTTGTTCCTACGTATTTCCGCGTGTCCCAATTTTTCTTTTGCTGAAATTGTAATCCTATCTCTAATTTCAATCCAAGTATCCTCAACAGTAGTGCACTCCGAATCTTCTAAAGCCGAGAATCTATTCGAAACTTCATTCTGGTATTCCTCTCTTACCTGGCTCTCTTCTAATTTCTTCAAATTAAATCTCACCGTTTTCGGACATAATATCTCTCCTATTATCCCTGCTACCAGATAGTGATCAGTGTCACAATCAGCCCCTCTAAACGACCGGACATCAATTATGCTAGATTCCCTTCCTCTATCTACTAAAACATGATCAATTTGATTATGTGTTTTTCCGTCTGGTGATGTCCAAGTGTATTTACGAACGTCACGATGTGGGAATTTTGTACTCTTCACGATTAGGTTTCTGGATGTTGCAAAGTTCACGAGTCTAACACCGTTGTCATTATTTTCCTTATGCATACTTTCGTTCCTTATAATCGGTTTGAAGATATCCTCTCGTCCTACCTTCGCATTGAAGTCCCCTAATAGAATTTTCATATGGTATCGCGGGAGTTGGTCAAATATCAGTTCCACTTCTTCGTAAAAAACTGTCTTTTATATCGTCATCCTCATCTTCAGTTGGGGCATGTACACTTCTCCAATATATAATTGCATGCCCAAACTTTTCTAAGTCCATTAAAATTCTAAGTTTGGCAACAACGCATTCTGAGTGAGAGGAGGGGAAGGAATGAAAAAAGAAACAAGACTTATGAACACAGCTCACAGTTTGCTGTTCGAAATTCTCAGTTCTTCTTTTGTTACTTCTAGTATATTACGATACTTCTAGTACAAAACAATACCTTAGCATTAATGCAGCAAACTTTTTTCTTTTTTAAAAAAAAGAAAAAACGCACACTTCTCAACGAAAAACAAAGATCGTCATAAAAACAAGGGTAGTTAAGGAATTCAATGCAACTGAAGGAGCGTTCTCTAGTTATTCCGATAGCCATGCGTGTTAGTAGTCTATTTTTGTGTTGATGCAATACTTTTTAACCTGGTTCGAATCCCACTCGATGCTTTTTTTTATTTTGTAATTTTTCAGTCATTCTTGCCGTACATTTTTATAGTATATGTATTACACGGGGGTGATGGACAACTTTCTAATTTATCCAAAAATAAGGTGTACAGACATAGAACCTTTCCTATATATCCCAATGTGAGTTCCCCTTAGTGCAAATAACTTGCATCGATCCATAAAATTTTCGAAAACCTGTAAATAAATCCGGAGATCTAGTGTTCAGGAAATCAGTATCAGATCTAATAACTCCTTCATCACTACCAGAACGCAATTCTTCTTCTTCTTCTTCTTCTTCTTCTTCTTCTTCTTCTTCTTCTTCTTATTATTATTATTATTATTATTATTATTATTATTATTATTATTATTATTATTATTATTATTATTATTATTATTATAAGTAGGAAATAAATAAATAATATAAAAAAGGTTTTAGGGTACTATATTTGGTGAGACATTTTATTTCTTCCAAGTATGGACTTCATTGTTGTCTTGGTGTATCAAAACCATTTTAGATAGGTTTTCAAGATGATCTCACATTTTTTTCACTTAAAAGTCTTAATAGCTCTCAATAGTATCACCGCTTGCTAGAATCAGTTGCATCTCACAAGAATGCACTCAGTTACATAATACCTTGGCCATCACCTTACTCCGAACATTCTCACTTAGTATCTTACAAGAGGAGGTGAGGTGTGTTTTCTACTGTTTTCAAATCGGTTTTGTCTCAGGTTCAAAGTAGTAGATGTAAGCCATACGTTGAATTATGATATTTTTTAAAAAACCTGGTTGTATCCTCTTTTTAAAGATAAATGATGTGCTCAAAAGTGAGATATCTTTCACATTTTTCTATAGAAAAGCTTGTCTGAAGAGAAATCAAAGTGAGTTGAGGCCATAGTGGGACACTATTTAGTATATCTTACTTGTTAGATCCTGCGCAGGGCGATGTTTCAACTTCGAGGGGGAAACGTACACCTAGAAAAAACACTGAACTCGCTGCCAACTGTGCTCAGTATTCAGATTTGGGAACCTGCCTCGTCAATATTTTCCTCATGCTCTGCCACATTTGTATCTTCAAAACTTCATCATTGGGTGTTGTAACTTCTGATGCAAAATGCCTATAATTTCTATAGCACTCCAAAGGTTTTAATTTTGCAATACTGTCATGGATGACATCAATTTTTTCTGGGTCAGTATTATTGAAGGTGCACTGCAGCGAAGTTAATTAAAAAATACCTTTGACCTTTTAGAAATCTGCAACGCAAATTCTCACAGTAGCATTAGAAGTTGCACGGTTCCTCAACAATTGACGCATATCTAGTTGGATTTTTAGGGTTTATCCTTCTAGTAGAGGTACCCAATAAAAGCTAGGTAATGCGCACCACAGAGCCGGTTAGGTTGCGATGAGCTATCCGCTCTGTTCGACTCGGTTGAGATGAACCATCCTCTATAGATTCGGCTAGGTTGAGGTCCGCCACATCTCGGGAGACGTGATATGAGAGCGGTCTTTCTGAGCTCGGCTCTGTGATGAACAAGCCGCGAGCCAACCAATTTAAACCAATTGCACAATTAGAATTGGCACGTTTCATTCAACACATTCAAATGGACAGAGTTTCGTCGCTAGAGGTTAGATCGGTTGTCGCTTTTATGGAAATGACTGTATGTCCGGCTAGTGAGCCTTCCTGTATCGATCTCTCCTTAAAGAAATCCTTGGTTCGGCTGTGAAGAGGATTGTCACAAAACAAAGTTCTTGTAAAGTCAGGTGTAAATTTCCAACTCGATAAATTTTTTGCATAGCTATCTTGAAGAATTAATGGATTTACGCAGTGTTCAGTAGCTTTTATCAATTCAGGTGAGTATGGCCATGGTTTTTATTGGCCATTTGAAAAACAAACACTAAAAAGAACTATGTTTTTTATTATTGGAAATAAAACTTCACAGGTTTTGTTTACAACACCATGTTTCGTATCCATACAGCACCGCAGGATTTTCATTGGAGAAAAGATATTCAAGTGACAATTAGCTCACATTTTCTTTACTGTTTATACACTCTGCTGTTCTGTTGGAGATATCAGCAAAAGTGTTTAATGAGTATCAATTTGGGCAACAACGACACGCTGATGTTCTCTCATGCTTCACAGCGTAAGCGTGAAGATTCATGAGTTATCGGAAATTAATTTTCTAAATGGTAGTCCAAACTTTTGAATATATATATATATAGGGTAATTTTGAATAGACCTAATATAGGCACATTAAAAGCACAATGATGATATAGAAATATAATTTGATAGAAACGTGAAATATCTTGTCTAGAGTTCAATCTGTTGATTAATTACTTTTAAAATGTATCGCGTTACTTTGTCATCAACTTTTCCTTATATACAGTATATGACACAAGTTATACTAGGTGATAGTTGTTACTAATAGATCTTATAGTCGGTTCGGAAGTAGCGCGCTATTTGTAGCGAAGCTACAAATTTTGTAGCTCTAGATGTAGCTGCGCTACAAGTCCAAACCTGTAGCTTGAGCTACATATTTTTATAGTGTGTAGTGAATTTTGCACTAAAGCTACAAATAAACCTTTTCCAGGACGCAAAAATATTTTGTAACTCTAACATTTCCTCACAATTTTTAGTACATTTTTATATGATGATAGGGAGAAAATATGATTGTTTTCTGATTTCTGTCTCCAATTATTTTGCAACAATATTACAAGAAAATTTTCTGAAATAAATTGCGTACTAACAGTCGGTCAAAAGGATAGTAATGACTCTTAAAATAGACCTACATGCCATTCTAGCAGCGAAAGCATATACATTTTGGGGGGAAGGGGGTAATATATATATATATATATATATATATATATATATATATATATATATATATATATATATATATATATATATATATATATATATATATATATATATATATATATATATATATATATATATATATATATATACTTTAAAAAGAGCAGACAAAATGCATACTTTACTGTGAAATGCAAATTGACAGACAAAGCTTTCATGTAATATTTTAACCAAACTTTTAAGTTTAGTTACGTATGTAGATGGAATGACATATTATAATGCATGATGCCAAGTAAACTGTATTTGTGACAAGAGCTTAAGTAGCGAATACGTTTCTGGAAAAGTAGCTAATAGTTGTAGCGAGCTACAATTTTTATCATGTAGCTGTAGAGCAGCTACTTTTGAAAAGTAACTTTCCGACCACTGCTCATACTAAAATAAGGTTGGCAAATGGTGAACATACTGTATACTTGCTGCTACGTGTGCCTCTCGAGTCTACTCTAGGCGATCTTGCTTTCCTCGATTTCAACAAGCGATAGAAGGAAATTTATCACCTTTCTCAGTTGTTTTTCTGTATGCTCAGAAAACTGTTAAAGATATGATTTAGAGTACTCGGGTCATAACCAAAGAAGGGGCATGAAAACCATGGCCCTACTCACCTGAACCGATGAAAACTACTAAACACTGCTTAAGTCGATTAATTCTTTACGATAGCTATGCAAAAACTTCATCGAGTTGGAAATAGTGGTGTCAACCGGCTCGAGTCGGGATGATTGGAATGAGCCATTGGCTCAGTTCGGCTCGGCTCAGGTGAGCCATTGGCTAGAACCGGGTCGGTTGAGATGAGCTACCGGCTCGGCTCACCTAGGCTCAGGTGAGCCATCGACTCGAGCCTACTCGGTTGGGATGAGCCATCAGCTCGGTTCGGCTCTGCTCAGGTAAGCCATTGGCTCGAGCCGGCTCAGTTGGAATGAACCATCGGCTCGAGCCGGCACGGTTGGATGAGCTGTTGGCTCGGGTCACTTTTCAGTTCGGCTCGGTGGTGACTGAGCCGGGGGCCGAGCTGCTCTAACCGTTGACAACACTACTACTTGGAACCTGAAAATCACCCGATTTGAAAGCAGTAGAGAATACACCTCATCTCCACTCGCAAAATACTCATGAAAGATTGTTCGGGGTAAGACCATGATCAATGTTTCATGAAACTGAGAACATTCTTGTGAGATAGTCTAGCAAACGGTGGTACTATTGAGAGCTATTAAGACGTTTAAGTAAAAAATGAGATCGTCGTGAAAACCTATCTAAAATGGTTCTGATACATCAAGATAACAACATACAGTCCATAAGTGTAACCAGCGCCGTAACTTAGATTTTTTTCTGGAGGAGGCAAGCATTAAGACGCGTATTAGGGTCCCTAGAAAAGTTGTTTTTCTAATTCTTGGGCCCCCTCTTTCCATCTTTCTCTTACTCTTTATGGACCCTAGGAGCCTGTAGGCCCTCCCGCACAGCAAGGTCTGCGGTTCCATTAGTTGCGCCCCTGAGCCCGTTTCATACATGACAAATTAATTAAGGGGACAATATTGACAAATCTCAAGTCATACTAATACATATTATTTCTAGGGCACCTAATAGTAGACTTTTTTACTGAAATGGGCTCATTTTTGTTTTATTTACGTTTTGTGTGCTGTTTTGTTTATATAATGTAGTGAATCTGTTTGATATTTCATTTATAATTTCATCTTCGTATCGTATATGGAGTAAAGAAAAAAAAAATGTCTTAACATGGACCCTCATCGAACGGCGGGGAACTTCTCTGGAAGGGACAGTTGTCCGATGCCCCCAACAAGTTACGACCCTGGGTGCAACAACAAACTGGGAGGAAATAAAATGTCTCACCAAATTTAATACCCTAAAACCTTTTTTTTAATTCCCTACTTATAATAATAATAATAATAATATTTGATTTTGATTTTAGGGTTCCTTTCAGCAGCGAGGCTATATGAGAAGTAAACCTACAGCTGAACGTAGGCCCCAAACCACATGAACACCTGCCGGGAATCAACCCGGGTCTGCCACACCAAAGACGCGTATAATAATAATATATTTGATTTTGAGTTTAGCGCCCCTTTCAGCAGCGAGGCTATGTGAGAAGTGAACCTACAGCTTAACGTAAGCCCCGAACCACATGAGCTCCCGCCGGGAATCGATCCAGGTCTCCTACGCTAAAGAAGTGTATAATAATAATAATAATAATAATAATATGAACTGCGTTCTGGTAGTGATGGAGGAGGTATTAGGGCTGATAGTGATCTTCTGGACACTAGAACTCCGGATTTATTTTCAGGTTTACAAAAATCTTACGGATCGATGCAAGAAGTAATTTGTACTAAGAAGGAATCACAATGGGATATATAGAAAAGGTTTTACACCTGTACACCCTCTTATTTTTGGATAAATTAGAAAGTTGTCCATCACCTCCGTGTAATACATATATTATAAAAGCGTACGGCAAAAGTAAATGAAAAATTACAAAATGAAATAAAGTAAGAGCATCGAGTGGGATTCGAACCAGGTTCAAAAGTACTATATCCGCACAGAACGCAAGAACTTAGCTCGCATGGCTATCGAAACAACTATGAAGTTCCGTTCCTATTCATGAATAGAGAACGAATTTCTTAACAACTCCCCCTCCCTTTTTTTAACGAATATTTTGGTCGGAAAGCGTGTGTGCTTTACTTACAACCAAGTTTTCTGCATTTACCAAGTACTATGATGTTTTAAATGTATCATTACATTAAGTTATAAAAAGAGAACTGAGTATTTCAAACAGCAAACTGTGAGCTGTGTTGAGAAGTCTCGTTATTTTTTTTCTTTTTACTTCCCCTACCATTACGTCAACTGCGATGTTGCCAAACCTACAATTTTAAGGGACTTACCAGGGATGATATCGAAACTGCACCTTGAATTAGGAGACATTCTATCTATTTCCTGATAGGACTTCTCGAGCAAGTTCCAAAACAGGTGTTCGTTTCTTGCCCGGAAGTGACCCCGCCTTTGCAGGGGCTAAAATATATAGAACATTTTGACCTATTTTCTATAGCAGGTTTCCATAAAGTACGTTGCTACCCCTAAAAGTTGAAACCTATGCTAAAACGCCAAAACACGTGTTTCATCATTGTAAAAGCATAATTTAACGAAGTGAAAATATTTGCCCCAGGGTCTCCGCAGGGTCCTAAGTGGGGTCCAACTCAAAATTTGCAATTGAAAAGAGGAGAAAGTAGCATATCGTTTGAAAGCTAGTGTTAAAAGAAAAACGTTAACAGAAGTTTCACAGCTCAATGCAAACTCTGTGTGAAATGGCGGAAGATTCAAAATTTGAAAACAGTGCATGGCCACCACTAGAATTCCAAAACTGTGATACAGATGTCAAAATTCGAAAACATGTTTTACAGTATTTAAAACGTGCAATTTATCTAAATGAAAATGTTTGCTCCAGGGCCCTCGTAGGGTCCCACGCGAAGTCTACCTCGAAGTCATCATTTGGAAAGGCTTCAAAAAGTATATCGTTTATAAGATATCGTCCTTCAACTTTCCGACGACCCGTCTGGTGGAAGCAGTCTAGAAGATACGGCTCCGTCGAATGTTGTTTGCTGAAGCTTGGCTTTTGTTCTGGTCTATTTGTGAGACCCACGTAAGTCACACACCACGGTCGTAGCAACGTGGTAGCTGCCGGGACTGTAGCTTTGTTATGCAGGTATGAGGGCCATGTGCATGACGATCACTCTACGGCGTGATATTGAGGCTTGAGTGTCTCGTGGAGGGGTGCGGCCATGCTATTGTTCATGAAGAAGTGATAAAAGCACAGTGGTTGGAGACACCAACTGCACTGAATAAAACTCTTTCCCATGCAGTGTTCGTCGTCCGGAATCGAACATGTCGAGAAAGCTGGATCCTTTGTGTGGAAACGTAAAGACAAGTCTCTCACTGACTGGTAACTAAAATCATCAGGAAGGTCGATGTATCCACATTTGCCGAAAGCGTACTTGATCATATGTTGGAATCCGGGTGATTCCAACTGATTTCGTGTTACCCCAATCAAGTGAGCACTGGAATACCAATTTGTCATGTCTAGCTTGTGCCCAAGTCTTTCATTCCGAACATGCTTGTGGGCACGCTTCACCATCATTTTTCTGTAAAGAATATATCCCACATCGAATGGCTGTCCATAGGAAGTACAGCCTGGAGTGATTGTTCCTGGATGTAAGTCAGGACACTCTTGATATAAGTCCGGATCTCTCATGATGACTGGGTCGTCATTCAACAAAAGACACAGAGTTCCAACGTCTCGAAAAAGATGTGGCACGTATTCCTTGAATATTGCCTTTGTCATCATTCCTGACTTGTTGGCTCTGATTATGAGTCCAGGGATCTGAGGGATTTTACATTGGACCCTTGATCCAAATTTCCCGGATGGTTCGCGAAGCACAATGACAGTCGGGCCCACGAGTTTTCCTGATGCCGAAATCGCTTCCTGGACTGTGTAAGAATGTGTCACTTTTGATTCGCATCTTACTTGAGTTTCGACATTTTTTACTCCATGTTGAGTTAGAGTTCGTGGTGTTAGTAATTCATAATTGAATCCATTTTGATCAAGATTCACAATTTGATCAAGATTGTAGTTATCCTCTTCAATCTTCCGGCTGATTTGTTGAATGTAGCTGTCGAATTCGTTTGAACGTTCCAGTGCTTCTGTTTTGGCTGCTATTGTCATGATTTTTGTGATTTTCCTGGAACCCCAGTTCATTTCTGTCAATAGTCGGCGGATCCAGAATCGTGATGCCTTGAAACCAGTAACCCCTAGCTTCCGCGATTGTTCCAATGCTTCCACGGCAATGCCTTATTCAGTGATCCTGAAAAAATTCGGAGCAGCGCGTTGATTTTTGCACCATGCTTTGACAGATTCTCGGAGTTCTGCTAGTTTGGTCCGCTTGGATGCCTTGTCCAGGAATAGTTTCATCCGAATGATGTCACTTGTACCGATGTCAACTCTTGCTACACGTTTCTCATCCTTGAGTTTGTTACCACTGGGTGCGTTGTTATAAGCTGCTACAGTATCCCGCAATTTCGTTTCGCTCCATGATCTCCAAAATGCGGTTTCCTGAGAAGGATTTGCATCCAGGTAGTCGTAATCAAAATCGCCTTCGGTACCCGAAGCAGTTCCTTGTTGACTTGATGTCGTGTCCAAGGGCTGGAATTGAGTATTGTCTTCGAACGTAACATAATCGTCCACGGTCATTGTAATGTCCTGGAGAACAGAGTTTGTCACCATCAACTTGATGAGCTTGTGAACCTTCTTTGCAATCTAGGGACGTATGTCCTGGAGTCCCTATATGCGGGCAGCGGTCAAACTACACATTTTCAAATGGGTTAAGTAGATTTTCTTTCAAAGTTTCTCAAAACAGACAGCGTATGGAACCAATCTTTCGTCTCTAAGCCAATCCTCTGCAAAATGGTGGAATGTTTACACTACGTCTACATACTGAATCTTAAAGTTCATGACCACCTCTTACACCTAAAGCTTTGAAACAAATATCGAACTATGTGGTTCTTCACATCAAAATGACATTTGTAAATGCAAAACAGCCACGTGGTCTACAGGTTTATAGATCGATTCTACCAGACGGGCTGTCGGTAAGTTGTAGGGGGATAGCTGTCAAACGATATGCTACGTGCCCCTCTTTTCAATTGCCAATTTTGAGTTAGACCCCACCTGGGACCCTGCGGGGACCCTGGGGTAAACATTATCATTTCGATAAATAGCACTTTTCAAATAATGAAACACGTGTTTTAGAATTTTGACACCTGTATCACAGTTTTGGAATTCTTGTGGTGGCCATGCACTTTTAGCTGCAGACTGTTTTCAAATTTTGAATCTTCCACCATTTCGCACAGAGTTTGATTGGAGCTGTGAGACTTCTGTTAACGTTTTTCTTTTAACACTAGCTTTCAAACGATATGCTACTTGCCCCTCTTTTCAATTGCAAATTTTGAGTTGGATCCTACCTGGGACCCTGCGGAGTCCCTGGGGCAAATATTTTCACTTCGTTAAATTATGCTTTTACAATGATGAAACACGTGTTTTGGCGTTTTAGCATAGGTTTCAACTTTTAGGGGTAGCAACGTACTTTATGGAAACCTGCTATAGAAAATAGGTCAAAATGTTCTATATATATTTTTTAGCCCCTGCAAAGGCGGGGTCACTTCCGGGCAAGAAACGAACATCCTGTTTTGGACTTGCTCGAGATGTCCTATCAGGAAATAAATAGAATGTCTCCCAATTCAAGGTGCAGTTTCGATATCATCCCTGGTTAGAAAAATTCGGGCATGCAATTATATTTTGGAGAAGCGTACATTTAAAACAATATCACACCACCGTCCCTTAAGAGTAATAAAAGAAAGTCTGTCAGTAACAAATTCAACCCGTTTAATTGCTGGTTATATTCGTTTGTGAACGTAAAACCCTGTTCCTAACTGGTGATTTTTATTTCCTTCCCCGTAAAAGAACGTAAAATTTCCGGAATTCACAGATCCATTTCCTTCCCACCTAACTTCCTGAACTCCTACTAGGTCCATCCTGTATTTCTCTAACTCACTCGTTACGGATTTTAACGCGCCTGCCCTATAAAGACTTCTAATATTCCATGTTACAAATCTCATGTCCATTTTCTTTTGCTGAGGTCGTGTCAAGTTATCAGTCCTTGTCCGAGGCTTTTGTGAATGTTTCTGAACAAGTGTCTTTTTTTACAGGATAAGGTTGTTAGTCATACCTAAACCCTCAAGCTGGAGGACCACTCCTAGTCGTCTGTCCGCGACTGCTTATTCAGTATATTCGCAGCTAACCTCTATATCTAGAGGCCTTCTCCTCAATCCGCAACCTGAGGACGCGCCATGCTGTGGTGACAGGAACCCACGTTACACGGTAATCTGACGTAGTAGTTTTAAAAAATATAACTTTGTTTGGTTTGCAACTCTTATTTGCTGCGTACGCCAAAGCACTTCTCCAGTTGGTATTTGCTTCGTACAAAATTTCATCATTTTGTATCAATTGGTTCAGAAATCACACTCTTGCTTCAACTTAAAAAGCAAAACACTTACCATATATATATATATATATATATATATATATATATATATATATATATATATATATATATATATATACATATACAGGGTGTTAATGAACTACACCGACAAACTAGGAGGTGATTCCTTACATCAAAATAAAAAAAAAAAAAGTTCATATGGATCTGTGAGGAAAAGTGTATTTGCTACACAGTTAACTTTTGTCACATCTAGGAAAAGATTGTCTATGAGCCTTCACTATCTGCAAAAGAAACTGTTTCTGATCATTTTTTCGTAAAAATGTTGTTGTAATCTTCTATTAGTTTCACTCCTCTTTCTGTTGCATCGTTTGTTACGGAGATGAATTTAAGTGTTGTCTTTCCTTGAAGATAGTCATTGTTATTTGACCATGAAGAAACCCTTTGGGTACTTTAAATATCTCGAGAAAAATTTGTTTGTTGTAACAAAATCACTTATTTCTCTTTTCACAAGAATTTTTATGGTATCACCTCGTGCGTCAAGCCTCTTTGCTGCTTCACGGTTTCCCCTTACAATTTTAATTCTTTCAACCAATTTTTGTTTTTCCACTATGCTAACTTCATCATCAATAAACGCCAATGCTACGTATTCCTCCTTCAAGTACCAGAGATGCCGAAAAAATTTAGAAAGAGCCACATCAGATAATTCAGCATCTATTTGTCTATAGCTGTACAAACCTTTCAAAAGTTGCAAGTCTTGTAATGGTGAATGGAATACTTGATCACATTTAAATCAAACTTGAACATATAGTCGTATCAGAAAAATGCATGCTCTCCGAAGACCCGTGCTTCGTTAAACGAAATCGTTGGCGAAAGAGAAATATTTTTAAACAGTAGATTGCTTTTCCCATCCGCCTTGCATGGTGTATTGTTCCAGGCAAACGAAAGAAAACTCTTTGAGGAGGAATGCCACCCAAGAATATGATGGTCAGTTCTAAAAATTCTTTGTAATCTTTTCTGCGGTGTCCTGCTTCTACAGTTTGATAGCAAAATTCAACACTTTATTTCTTACATCTGAAATATTGTTCCTTACGTCATCATAATCAATTCCTGGAATAAAGTTAGTACAATCTATTTTAGACCACTCGTTCTGAAAATGCTCAAATAGGAGAGCGTCCGGTCCAGATGCAAACGAAACACAACACTTGTCAAATACACATTTTAAAACCAATTCATAAATGTAGTGTCTACAAGGAAGGTATAGAAGATTATTTTGGAGCATCTGCTCTAGCAGAATGCAAGCATCGTTCACATGGCACATATTGCAGGGAGTAGTGTGACAACAAACTGGCTGCACGAACTTTACCAAGTTCCATTCTTCAAGCTAATAAACTGTAGTAGAAGCAATATGTTCTCCTTTTGATGATGACAAACTGAGAACACCAATTAGCCTCTCATGACCATCTTCTGTAATAATTATTGATAACCTGTCGACAGTCTCTCTCTACCAGTCAAATTGGGCAGTAGTTTTCCGTCCCATTGCAAAACTAACGCACTTGATACACTTCGAAATTGTTTTTGAGGTCTTATGCAACCCCGCTATGGATTTTCTCTCAGTATCGGTGAATGGAAGACGTATTTATTACTAGTTCCGCTACATTATGACCTAATGCTACTGCCGTCGCAGTCAGAATATGTATTGTTGCTCTATCAGTGGCCGTGTATCAATCAAGAGCAGCAATAAAATTAGTGTTTCCTCTTTTACATCTGTTGCAGGGTCCGGGCGTACACAAGCATCCATATTTACATCATCTCTAACATTCTCAATGGGTTTTCCTCTTCATTTCTTGAAATGAGACATCTTGCTTCTCTTCCCTCAGGGGTCTCAGCGGTTGTTCATATACAAGATTGTACATTACTCCTGTGTATCATAGTGTCGGATTAAACCAAAAAGTTAGTTGGCGGAACTGTCACAAGTATTTAGTTTTTTAAAGTAAATATATTATATTGTTTTGCTCAGCAAATAATAAATTTGTATTTAATCTTTTCCTCATACAGAAGTGGCTCCTATTCTCACTTTCTCATTCTCTTTTTCTCAGAAAGTGAAAACGATGGGCATTCGGTGATACATCATTATACACATATCATATGCTCGTTATTCAGTCATACAGTTATATTAACTCGTACTTGGATAATCAATCATTCATCGGATTATACTTGAGTTTCCCCACAGCGAGTTACATTTTGATACAGTCCAGCGTCGTAACTGTATAGAGAGATTTTTTTTCATGTTTTGTGTAATACACAATTTTGTATAATAAAAAGTAAGTAAATAACTCTCACGCGCCTTTGCTTATTTTTATTTTAGAATCCTTGTAAGTTTAATAGCTCATATGATGCTGGTATCATCATCAGAGTGGACATTCATATGTAGTAAAGCGAAGGGATATTCACATACTGCTTTACTAATACCTGCATCATCAATATCCCCTTTTAGCAGGGCTCATAGCGAGTCACTTGGTGTTTTTTTTTTTTTTTTTAACTGAAAGTTACTTTTTTTTTCAAGTTCGTCACTAAAAGTTACTTTGGGCGGGTGGGTAAAGTAATTTTTTCGTCTGATTTGTGTTTTACATTGGCAGTTTTCTAAGAAAAATATTACAAAAATAAATGGAAAAAGGCAGAAACTTGTTACTTATTACTCTTCTAAAAACTTCAGTACTGCTGCCATGTGCAACTGTGCTGCCCCATGTGAACCAAGTCAGCTTTATTTTCACTTCAGCCTTTGTTCTTTCTAAAGCACAATGGATGGTTGGTGGGTGCTTAAGCTCTCAAGGTGGGTTTGAGAGCCCTTGTTAGCATTTTGTATGCAACTGCATTTTTAGTTAACATTTGTAATTTTATTAGAGAAGTAGGCAGACGCATTTCTATCGTTACTGGAGATATTCGTTCAACATCTTTCCTAATTCAATGCATATCTATTGCTATCCAACGTGGCAACATGTCGGTTCTTGGCACCTTACCACATAGAAAAGAACTAGATGAGGTGTTTCTTCTCTTAACACAAAGGACAACACTGAACATTTATACAACTGGACGACATACTATACAAATAAGGTGTAATATCATTGGATGGCGTAAGAAAGCAGACAGTAACAATAGATATGATGCCCTTGATAGGTGGTTTTCTACCCCTTCCTTTGGTTCGACTATCGAAATATATTTCCTGCTGACTTAATTATTTTTTCGCAATTATTTCATAAATTTATTTAATGTAATTGTTACAATTTTATTCAAATTATTATATTTTTCTGTTATTCTGTTAGCAATTATTGTTCCATTCCTCATTTATGCCTGTTGTTATTTTATTTGAATGTCGAATAATTTAGAGTTGAAAATAATAGAGTTGAAAATATATTGTTATTGTTAAATATTGAGACTTGAAAATGTCTCAGTGCAAGAAATTTTACAAAAAGTGAGGGAGCAGGTTTTTTTTGAATGTGTGGAATGTGACGCGAAGTATCTTTGAAGTCTTCGAGATCATTTTTGTGAAATCTGTTTTTAATTTGGTTAATCGGTTGAAATGTTTTAATCGAAAATGTAGAATTCGGTTAGTGTGCTAACGTTAAATTTTTCAAAACTTTCCAACAATGAGCATTCTTTCAACGAAATATCTGTACCTTTATTGTTTCATATGGAAAATAATACTGTGATTTTATTTTCTTAATTGAATATAAAAACACACTACAATCTAATGGAATCATCAAGTGACTGTTCAAGTGTTCCATCGTTTGAATCAACCAAATCAGATAAAACTAATACCACTAGGAATGTTTCAGTTGCCAACATTAGCAAGCCTAGTAATGGCCATTCATCTACTACTACTAAATCTACGAATGTGTTACCATGTCCTCACTGTGGAAAACATTATGCGAATTCCAGAGGATTAGCTATACACATAGGTGAAAAGCATCAGGTTATAAATGGGGACGAAGACTGTTGTCATGTCGATAATAATAGCTATCCTGATCATAAAACTACTTGTACTAATATCTCTAACCGCAATAAAGGCACACAGAAATTATCGTTGTCTAACCTGGGCAAAATGTTAATATCGTTAAGGTCCTCAACGCATATTTTAAGACGTGTCCCTCGAGGTGCTCGAGCTGCAGTTGCTGATGCACTTGCCGATGTGTTACTTCAAGTAACTATTTCAAACGACGAAAAAGATTGGATCAACTTGTTTCTATTTCCATTAGTTGCACTAACTGCTCCCAAAAAATCAGAAAATGTAAAGAACCTTACCTCCTGGGTAATACAAAGAGTTCGTGTTTGGTGTGATGTAGGTATCTTAACCTGGTAGTATCTTAACCTGGCATCCAACAAAGATCAAGAAATCTCTTCCAAAACAGAATGTTTCCAATCTTAAGATTGTAGAAAACAAACTTGCAGATGGTGACATCCGTGGAGCAGTCCGTCTACTAATGTCAGATGATACTGTTGCACCCGCCGACATTTCTGTGTTTGAGACGCTGTTGGAGAAGCATCCAGCCCACCCTGGTGAATTTATTTTACCAAATCTTCCTGATGACCCAAAGAGCTGTCAAGGAGTTTCGATTAATGAAGCTAAGGTAGCTATTAATTCTTTTCCATCTGGTAGCGCGGGAGGTCTCGATGGTCTTCGCCCTTCGATTCTCAAAGATCTCCTATCCTGTTCAGTACTTGAATCGAAGGAAAAGCTCTTAAAATCATTATGCGATCTGTTCAATTTAATTATTGCAGGAAAAGTCCCCTTGGAAGTTCGGCCATTGTTTTTCGGAGCCAAACTTACTGCTCTTAAAAAGAAATGTGGTGGAATTAGACCTATCGCAGTCGGTAATGTCTGGCGCAGAACATCAGCCAAAATTATATGCTTCAGAACACGAGAGCATTTTAAGAACTTTTTGTCTCCCCACCAACTTGGTGTTTGTATTCCCAACGGAGCCGAAGCAGCTGTACATGCAACCCGAGTTTATTTATTTATTTATTTATTTTTTTTTTTTATTCACAATGCTCCTAAAGCTATCTTAAAGCTAGATTTTCACAACGCATTTAACGAGCTTCGCCGGGACTCCATGCTCACTACAGTGTTGAATGAATTTCCTTCAATCTATCCATATGTTTACCAATGTTACGCTCAACCCAGTGATCTATTCTTAGGTGAAGATACTATTTCATCCCAGAGAGGAGTACAACAAGGAGATCCCCTGGGCCCAGCACTCTTTGCTATAACCATTCATTCCTTAGTTAAATCATTCAACACTGAATTAAACATTTGGTACTTGGATGATGGGACTATCGCTGATGAACCTGATGTAGTTCTTTCAACTCTAGCACAAATAAATGAGAAGGCATCTGCACTTGGTCTACATTTGAATTTTTCAAAGTGTAAAGTTGGATTTCTTGGGTCAGATGAAGCCAAGTTCGACCTATTATTTAAAAAATTTGACGAAGCTGCCCCAGGAATACGTCTTCTAACTAACCATAATGCTTGTCTTCTAGGCGCCGCTCTCACAAAGGAAGCATTTACCAATGTCCTGTTAAGCAAAATATCGAAGTTAGAACATTTTTTGTCTCGTCTCGCCTCGATTTCTGTCCATGCAGCTTTCTTTCTTCTACGTGCCTCTTTATCGATCCCTCGTTTAAACTACTTCTTAAGATGCTTTCCATCTTGGAATGAGACTCCACTACTGGAAAAATATGATCTTATCCTTAAAATGGGTCTGGAGTCAATTTTGAACTGCTCCTTGAGTGACGACTCTTGGATGCAAGCATCCTTACCTGTTGGATTAGGAGGTCTTGGTATTCGAACCGTTGATATGGCGATTCCTACCTTTTTAGCGTCCTACCACGGATCTCTTCGTTTAATCGAGGATCTCCTTCCACAAGGTTACCACCTGGACCCAGATGAAATAGTTCAAGAAGGCTCAAGTAAATGGATAAATATAACAGATACGGACCTTCCAGAAATCAGCAAAAGAGGTTTTCAGGCATCTTGGTACACACCAATAGCAGCACATTTTCATGAACTTCTTTTACAATCCGTTACTGTTCCTGAGGATAAAGCTAGGCTTCTTGCTGCGTCATCCCCCCATGCTGGGGCATGGTTAAATGCGTTACCTTCCCCCCAATTAGGTCTTCACATGTCTAATGAAAACTTCCGAATCGCAGTGGCCTTAAGACTAGGTTCAGATGTTTGTGAGCCACATCGCTGTCCAGCTTGCGGGGATCAAGTTACCCAACGCGGCCTGCATGGCCTCTCATACATGAAGAGCATAGGCAGGAACACCAGACATTCATCTGTTAATGACATCATTTTGCGAGCCCTCACAACGGCAGAAATTCCTTCCATTCGTGAACCGTCAGGCTGTTGTCGTTCTGATGGTAAACGACCTGACGGCATGACATTAATACCTTGGATGAGAGGCAAATCACTAGTTTGGGATTTTACATGTTCGGACACATTTGCCCATTCAAGCCTCCCATTGACTGTTATGAATGCTGGAGAAGTTGCTAGACGTAGAGAGGCAGAAAAGGAAAGGAAATACAATAATCTCCTCGACAAATTTATTTTTGCTCCAATATCCATCGAGACCAGTGGGGCATGGGGTTCTAGAAGCCTTGATTTTATCAGAGAGGTAGGCAGACGCATATCTATCGTTTCTGGAGATGTTCGTTCAGCGTCCTTCTTAGTACAACGTATATCCATTGCGGTCCAACGTGGCAACATTTCGTCAGTTCTTGGTACGTTGCCCCCTGGAAGGGAACTGGAGGAAATATTTCTTCTCTAGAAGAGTAAAGCGGGGCAAAAAGTCGCACTTAATGTTCAGCATGCTATTGCTGCTATACCAAAAACAATATTGAGATGATCCATAATTGTTATTTTTTCTCGAAAGCCATGTGAAATGAATCTTTTTATAAAGCATATATAAATATGATAAATTAATATATTATGTTTTCTTCGTTAATTATTTTGAACTTCTGTGCATAAAAATTCTGTAGTTACATTTTACTGATTATTAATTTTAAAAGTTCGTAATAAGGGTATAAACATAATCCACATTATTTACTTGATCTTATTGTGCTAAAGGAGAATGACTTACATTATCTGTTTACAGTTTACTTTTCATTGTATGCGGAATGTTCGTAGAAGCCATTCCTATGTTTGCCAATCATGTCGTACCAAGACAAAATTTGTAACAAACCAATTGTACAAGACAGAATTTTATTACCACTTAATGATAATCTAGATACTATGTATTAATTATATTACTTTAATTTTGTATTATTGGACATAATGAAAATATAGAAATTGTAACCCCTTTCTAAACACAAGTAATCCCTTTCTTTTTATTAGCTGACAAACTTAGGTAAATAATTTTTAATCTTAACATGTTGAAAAATTATACATTTCAGCTGTGATCCATCCAGCCCTGTTTTAGTTGGAAAAAAAAATGTAAAAATTCGATTTATGCCCAAGTTTGCCATCGAGGTTTAAAGTTGCTTTTTGATGAGATTTTGGTCACTTTTCAACTATTTAGAAGAGACTAGAACACTGAGCCCTGCTTTTAGATTCTAGTGCCTATTTTTAAATACTAAACTCGTGTCTTCATTATTCGATTAAAAAAGTATCAATAAAGCTTTTTACTTTTTTTTTTTTCGAAGCATAGAGGTCTGTGTCGAAACACGGGGAGTGATGACGTCATAACTAAAAATATGTTTTCGTTAGGCCTATTTTTATTATTTTTGGCGGTCTTACTTTCACACCTAGGAGAAACATTCAGTTCAACGAGCAGTATTTATTAACTTTTATTACGTCTCTGCATTAACACAGGGGGGAAGGGGCCAGAGGGGCAAAAATGTAAAGAGGGATACTTATTTACCAAAAATCCGTTTTCGCGATTTTCAGGTCTCAGATACATGATGGAGACATGTGAATGATACCATTTGAAAGGTTGTTCCATTCTGAAGATAATGATGGACGAACCATGATCCTAGGATAAATAGGGATGTCTCGGGAAACGTTTACCTGAGATCCTGTTTTATACGGGAATCTGGGGTATTGTGGGGTATATTATTTTTGGCGGACTTACTTTTGCACCTGGAAGATTTAAATTTTGCACAAACATTCAGTACACTGAGTAATATTTATTACATTCTTTCAGGTCTCTACGTTAACACGGGGGGTGGGGGGTGGGGTAGATGGTCCAGAGAGGCAAAAAAGGTAAATAAGAGATCTTTCAACCAAAAAATCCCTACGCGGTTTTCCCGCCTCCGATACTATATATAGGCATATGAATGGTACCGTTTGAAAGAACATTCTATTCTGAAGAGAACGATGCCTGAACCATGATCCTAGGGTAAACAGAATGCCTCAGGACATTTTTGTCTGAAATCCTGATTTTTTTTTTTTTTTTTTTTTGTTAGGCCTATTTTTACTATTTTATGGCGGGCCTACTTTTGCACCTTGAAGACTGAAATTTTGCACTAACATTAAGTCCACCGAGTAGTATTTATCAGTTTTTTTTCATATCTCTGCGTTAATACAGGGAGGCGGGTCCAGAGGAGCAAAAATGTAAAAAAAGAAAAAGATATTTTAACCAAAAAATCCATTTTTTCCCGTTGTTTACTCTCAGATACATGATAGAGACATGTGAATGGTACTGTTTGAAAGGCTGTTCTATTCTGAAGAGAATGAGGTACAAACATGACCCTAGGGTAAATAGGGATGTCCCAGGAATTTTTTTTACCTGAGATCAGGGTCTTTTGCGGTAATCTGGGACATTGTGGGGATCATTTATAAATATTTTTCCCGACCTTACTATTCAAGATAGAACCTTGAAATTTTGTACACTTAGTACACACACCCCTTTTTATTTTTTCAGTTAATTTTCAGATCTCTGCGTTAACACACGGGGGTTCAGAGTAGCTCAAAATTTAAAAAAAAAAAAAATCAGAGAAAAATCCCGATTTCTCTCAAAATTTTGCGCCTCAGGGACATGATAGGGAAATGTGAATTATCCCGTTTGAAAGACTGCTCTGTTGTGGAAAAAATAAGGTATGAACAATGACCCTACGATAAATAGTGATGATGCTGTAGCCGTTTGACTGAAAGTCTATAATTTACCTAAAAAGGGCCAGAACCTAAAAGAGATATTTGATTTAACAAGTTCCTAAAGAGATTGAAATACCTGTTCAATCTTAAACGATTTTTGTTTCTTTGAAGCACTAAACAAATAAGTATGTTGTAGTCTTCACTCATTATTCTTCTCAGATATATATAATTGCATATTACACAAAATATAAAAATAATTTATTGTGATGATTAGTTGCAAACAAAAGCAACCATATGCAGGTTTGAGACTTGAGAAGAATAATGAATGAGAGAACACAATATATTTGTTATTTAGTGTTTCAGAAAACAAAAGTGGTTTAAGATTAAACAGATGTTTCAATGACTTGTAAGTCAAATATCGATGATGCAGATATTAAAGGAGTAACATATCCACTTCGTGTACTTGTCAAAAAAGTAACGTTTATTCTAATGAAGATAGCAGCGTTGTATGAGGTATTGAAACTATAAGCGTTTTAAAAATAGAAGTACACAAAGATTTGTGACATTTATTTGCTTACTTTTTATTATGATTATAGAGGTCTATTCCTAAGTTTTTATCTCACGCTTATCAATAAACTTATAAATTAATTTACATGAATGAGACTTTTGTAATGTCTGTTAACTTCATTCTTTAATTCATCATCAGTAATTGTGTAAGCTCTGCTATAAATAAACGGAAATTTCTACCGCTATTAAGTTACGAGCTACTCACTTTTACTATAGACAATAAACGTATCCACCCATTACCAATGAGATACATTTTAGTTTGCAACAATGTATATGTCAATCAAATGTGTATATATTTGTTTCTGCATGTAATACCCGTAATAACTTCACGACTGGAAAATGATTGATAAAATGTCTGGTATGTAGATATGAATCCATTACCTTGTTCCTTAGAGTAAATCTATTCGATGGTTAGTGTTGAATAGTAAAACAGTAATTCTCCTAGTAATTCTCCTTTACCTTGTCAGCAGTGGAAAAATGTTTGTCCATATTTGAATCTTTAAATTTCATTATTTTCTTTTGATATTGCACTAAAATATTAAAACCATGTTTATCAGCAATCTTTTCTGCTGTTTAAACCACCAAAATCATCGAATTTGTAAAGAAAACGGAGTAGTTTTGACAATACGTTAGTAACAGCCATGGCTGGTTTAAACCAGGTGCTTCTTTTTTCCCTTTTTAGTTTAAACCAAAATATATAAATAAATTAAAGATTAAAAATGCCACAAATCGTAGAAATTCATGAAATTTCCTCTATCTCAAACCATCTAGAGTTTCCGGGACCCAGGCGTGGAAGAAGGGGCGAGAGACTAAAAAGGGATCCGAGGGACATTTTATGCTTATTAAACGTTGTTAACCTGTTGCTCACGCCTGCAATATTTATAATGTACATTGGCTAAGTTTTGACCAATTGAAAAGAATCGAATACCAAAAGATGAAGAAAGAAATAAGAAAATTACCTACCTAGCTGAAAGAGCTCTCACATTAGGTGAAGATTAAATTCATAATAAGAGGCCTAACTGGTATGATAGCATTTTTTTTTTTTTTTTTTTAAATATCTCCATTTATAAGAATACCGCATTGTCATAAATAACACGTTTAGTGTTGTGAAGTTGAAATTTTATCAGTTTAATTTAATGATATATATATATATATATATATATATAATCATTTTTGATTTCAGGGAGGGACGCGGAGTACTAATAGTGACTACGAGCGGTCAGCGACGTCAGAAACCTTGAGAAACAGTGATCTAAATCTTTTCTCATACATTTGGGGAATATTGATCTAAATCTTTTCTCATACATTACAAACTCAGGAAGCATGAATGTAAATGTTTTATTAAAATTATTTTATGCATATGTACAGTATGTATATGTATGAATGGATGAGAGTCAGAGTGAACTTAAACGATTCGTATCTTTATTCACTGCTTTTATTATATGCAAATTGAATTTAAGTTATTGTATTTTTCACTCATTGAACTAACTTGGCCTAAAATAGATCTTCTGTACTCTGTAGTTTTTAGACATTATCCATTTATTTTATTAACGTATATAACTCTGTGCAGCGTTTTCACTTGTTCAGGTTGTTTTCTTCTTGTTTTTTTCTCTCCTAAAATAACTTCAATATTTGAAAGTATTCAACGTTAGTACAGTGTATCAGATGTTCTCTATGAATAAGCCGGTACACTCGTCACCTTTGTAATCAAGAAGTCGCTTGTTTCAGTCCAGACGGAGGACCATTCCTGTCGGGTGCAAACTGAGTACTGGTTCGAATCCCCTTGTAAACTTAGGATTGCCAGATTTTTCAGAAGAAGTAAAAGAAGTCGTGCAATTTTAGGGAAGAAAAAAAAAAAAAAAAAAAAAACAACAAGATATGTGATACTGAGAATTTACTTACCATAGTTATATGTGCTTCACATAGTAATGCAGAATATATTTGATTGAAAATTGGTGCAGTTTCATTAAAAATAATTGTAACATACAAAACTCAAAGTATATTATTATTATTTCCAGTGTGAGATTATGTGGTTCAGATTCCACGTTAAATCATACAGTACGTTTTTGCGTTATACTTCTTCTGAAAGAAACATTATACTCGAATCCACCCAACCAAGTATATTATACTAATCTTTATTGTCTTTTAACTGTGTGTATCTCTTATCAGTTCCGCATTATTTTCTATACGTTGAGAAATACTTGCAGGACATACTTACAAAATTCACAGACACTTGGAGTTCTGCTTTTATTAGTTTAAAGTAGCTTCTGTTTCTCACATCAGTATATCACGATCGATTGGAACTGGGACACGACCTAGCAGCCCTATTTAAGCTGTAGGTTCCGTTCCTCAGGACCCCGTTCTTGCATAAGGAGGTTAAAGCCAACTAAACTTTTTCTATCTATATGTAATCTAAGTAAGTAAAGGAAATCTATTTAAACAAATGTTTTAAAAATCTATTTCAGAAAATGTTTAAAGAAAAATCTTTTTTAAAAAACAGTTTTTGCCAACTCTGGTTCTAGTATGCCCATTTTTTTCCCCACATAATTATAGAATTTATGTTTTGATGTGAGTTCTTTTCTTTATATGTCGGATTTAGAAGTAAAACATTGAGCATAGAACCATAATTAAGCGTTAACTATATGTGTTTTTAATTAATATATTTTATTTGCACATTAATACAGTCTTTATTATTAATTTTCTGTTTATAATGAATTTCATCTATTCTGTTTTTAAAAGCCTCAGAGGAATTCTTGCAAGTTCATGTTTGTACAGTGCTTGATAATTGATAAAGAACAAACTCATATTGAAACATAACTTTTGTCCGCAATACTTTGTCTTTCTGTTATCATAAATATATCAGTAGAGGGTACTAATGAGCTGTTGCGCCTATCAGTAGAGGCAAACGTGCTTTACGGGCGTCGTTATCGAAAAAGAAAAAAATTGCCACCAAGTGGGAAGCTGGTACCCATGGGATACAATCAAATACGGTGGAGGCCGTTGTCAGTGCAATAATGTCGTGTAAAGTGAACAGTATATTGTAAATTGGTTAGAAAGGTTCATCTAAGTTATTATGATCGTGCCAGAACTGGTGATTGGCTTAAGAAAGTCGAACTTTGTGAGCGTAATTTCCCAACTTCAGAAAGCTTCTGTTGTAAGAGGAACATCTGTATAGTGGAGTTAGTGGAAGTTGTACAATAGTTCGACAGGATCTGTTTATGCCAGTTAGCAAAAAAGAATAGATTTACGACCGCGGCCAAAATTCCTCACATTGGTTTCCATGTGCCATCCAGAACTAATTCAAGACTACTAAATATTGTTAGGTTGTATGCTGGTACGCCAGGCAAGTGTGTTACCCTCCACTCTCGTTGTACGAGATTACAACGGTTTAAGAAACATCGTGACTGAGGCCAAGGGAGGTGGTCCCATGTGAGGTTTTTAGATGCATCACTATTCTGTGCGCAAATGATTCTGGACGTCACACTGTATGAAGAGAATAGGAAGTGCAAAATTGTCCAAAGTACATTCGTGAATGTGACAAGTATGCGGATCGAGCATAACAAACAGTGAAAGAATACCAGTGCACATCTTCGGCGCAGAATCCGTGAGGGGAGAACTGTACTATACCGAAATCCTGAAGGGTATGTTCCTCTTTTCCGTTGTGCAGTTGTTCATGGATGACAGCGGGCACGTACACAGAACTGCCTAAGTTACAGAAACACTAAAGAGTAGGAATCAACCGGATGGATGGGTTAATATATTCCCCAGATGTTAATGCCCTCGAACAAGACATGTACAAAAGAATCCGCCATCCCCGGACCCTCCAGGCCCTGAAAAGGAAAAATAGGACAACATATTCTAGCTCTCCTGAATCGTGCCAAACAGATGTGCAGAATGCTGTGCTGTCTGGCGTAGTCATACGCCATACCAATGTGATGAAAGCTCTTATGTGTTCACGGTAACTTGTATTTCATGCCTTCTGTTCGTATTGCTTTACATTGTGTTTGATTTATCACTTCCTGTGTGATGGTGGAGAATCTGCATGGTGGAGAATCTGAACTATTTTTGACAATAGACTTGGAGTAATATTTGTACTCATAAATTGATCATTTGATGTACCCAGATCGTCTTCTCAAAAGTTATGGGTCAATATGTGTTTGTTCTTTAGTATTACTATGCAGTGTATATTTTAGTGTTGCTTTAATCCGTGTTACTTTTGACTCTAATCTAAGGTTACAAGAATTTTTTTAATGAATGAAATACCATAGGAAGTTTGCTTTTAATAAATCCAGGGACTGTCTTTGGGAAACGGTAACCTCACTCTAATCATATTTTGTAAACATAGGTATCATTTACTTTCAAGAGTTTCATTATAGATCTCATTACATTATTTCAAATCTGTGATTTGGCCTTTTAAAACACCCTAGATAATTGGCAAAATATTCTAGGTTTCGATTTTCATTTTCTATGATTGAAAAGCTTTTTGACCAGATAATACATTTATGTCTTAAAACTGTAACACATTGTTTGTTTTAAGAAATAAATATGTTACTCTGCTTAGATTTTTTCTTCTTGGTAATGATCAAATAAGTTCCAGAGTCGTAATGGATAATGTTATATTTCAGTTTGTCCATCACTTGGATAAAACTCCTTTATTTTATTTTTCTTCCAGGTATTGTGACTAATTATAAAGATGTGAAACAATTTCTTATTCGAAAGGGATATAACTTCGAATCCGAAACTGATACAGAAGTTATTGCAAAATTAATTCATCATATTTATAAACACCATCCAACACATTCGTTTAGGGAATTGGTTGAATTAGTTATTCAACAGCTGGTAAGTTCACATTTGTATTTTTTTTTTTTAAATTTATTTACAATACTGTGCTGTCTGTATAGGATCAGTACATACATTTAATATTTTCACTATATTTGAACAACACTAAATTATGTAGTGTTTATCAGAACGCAAATTTATTTATACTATTCGCAAGTTCATCCTGTCGAAGTGGTGGACATAACATATGTACTGTCGAAGCAATGAATATGCAGATTTTCAGGAGCTTGAATATAGCTGATGGAAATGTAATTTGTCTATAGTTTGATTACAACAACAGTTCAAAATAACCAAATAACCTAGCTCATCAGCCCATAGAAGAGAGGTGGTGCCCCTCACTCATTTTGCTCTCATGAGAAATGCCCTTACTCTTATTGCATTACATGATTCCGAAGGCACGGAAGGAGAGAGTGCTGTATCCTTGCATTGTGGTCTGCCTGGATGGCGGTTGTTAAAGTCAACAGTTCTGTTACGGTAGCTCCGATTCGCAGACATTAAGATCACTTCTGTGCTTTTGCCAGTGCAATTGTTACTTACCTGAGAAGGCAAGGTTTTGTTGAGTGTCAGTGCTCATAACTCTCAAATGGGAATAGATATATAAAATAAAATTACATAAATGGATCCAGGGAAATTTTTAGTGGTACTTGATTTCCCACGTGGCGTCTTTTCCGTTTAAAAGAAATTGAAAATGAAATCTTTAAGTTTTACGTCCCACGATTATGCCGGTTAGGCTAAAGGAGACGGTTAAAAGAAATTGAACTCGATCTAGTATGTCCGATTTCAAGGTAGCGACTATAAACCGGAAGTGCCCTAAAACGCATACAACTATTCCATTACAGTGGTAAACTCAGATTGGCTTGTACCAGGCCCATTTTGGAGAAAGGATGATGTAAATCAGAAGTCTAGGACACCCTTCATTAAGATGGTATAACTTAACAAATAAAGTAGGGACACTCCATGTCAAATCAACAAGTCATCAGACTTGACCATCTCAGATTTTTGTAAAAAATTGGTGCACAGCTTTATTACAGTGGGAGATGAAAAAATCCCAAATATTACCTCTCTCTCATCCTGAAAATGTCCCCATACAGGGCGTTCAAAAATTGCGAAAAAGGGCATTTTTCAGTTACAGAAATTATTAAAAATTGTCATAAAATGGTTAATATGTGCACTAGAGACGTAGAACAAACACCATTGAAAAGCTTAAAGATTGCCCTACAAGTTGTACTATATTTAAAAAACCTATACAATAAAAAATAACACTTCAAAAATTCAAATTCAAATTTGAATTTTGAATTTCGCACGGAAATGTCCCTGTGAATTTGTTCAAAATTGTCCAGATTGTAGTCTTATATGTGTACTAAAACATCACAAAGTTGCATTTTGGGCACTCAAGGGGATCCGATTCAAAATTAAACATAAACCAAACATTGCAAGATTTTGACCATGTGAATATCTGCGTTCAGATTGATAACCATTTGCCTGTAGCTATTTACCTGCAGCATCAAAGGAATTTATATTATACTTCATTTGTTTTTTGAAGTATTCATTTAAATTTACACAATTATAAAGCTTTCCAGTTATTTAGAGAGGTATTACGTTTCCGAACAATACTCAATACAGGTCGTTATTCTTGTTAGTCAGTATGGATGTTTCTAAATTTATATTGGCTATATTGATACAAGTTACGTTCATTTCTTTGTTTCAAGATTGCTGTTACAGACATGTGGAAGCGCATAATTGAAATAGGAAAAAGAGTTGATTGACTAATTGTTTATGCTGAAAGTGTTTGAAGTGGTTGTGAGCAGTATCACTGTGTTTCATAACACATTTGATACAAATATTCTGAAAGCGAAGGAAATATATTCCTCCCTTTCATAATAAGTTCTGTAACAGCAATCCTGAAACAAAGGAATGAAAATAACTTGTATCATATAGCCAATATAAATTTAGAAACATCCATACTGACTAACAAGAATAATGACCTGTATTGAGAATTGTTCGGAAAAGTAATACCTCTCTAAATAATTCGAAAGCTGGATAATTATGTAAATTCAAATGAATACTTCAAAAAAACAAATGAAGTATAATATACATTCCTTTGATGCTGCAGGTAAATAGCTACAGACAAATGGTTATCGATCTGAACGCAGATATTCACATGGTCAATATCTTGCAATGTTTGGTTTATGTTGAATTTTGAATCGGATCCCATTGAGTGCCCAAAATGCAACTTTGTGATGTTTTAGCACACACATGAGAATACAATCTGGACAATATTGAACAAATTCACAGGGACATTTCCGTGCGAAATTCAAAATTCAAATTTTAATTTGATTTGAATTTTTGAAGTTATTTTTTATTGTACAGTTTTTTCAATATAATACAACATATAGAGCAATCTTTAGTCTTTCCAATGGTGTTTGTTCCACGTCTCGAGTGCACATATTAACCATTTTATGACAATTTTTAATAATCACTGTAACTAAAAAAAAAAAAAAAAACTCCCTTTTTCGCAATTTTTGAACACCCTGTATGGGGACACTTTCAGTAGGAGAGAGGTAATATTTGGGATTTTTTTCATCTTCCACTGTAATAAAGTTGTGCACCAATTTTTACAAAAATCTAAGATTGTCAGGTCAGATTTTGTCATTTCATTGGTTGATTTCACATGGAATGTCCCAGTATCAAAAGTGAATGACGAGGTTGATAATACCTTACATTGGGCGCTGTTACTTTACCGCCATTATTCATATCTAATCTTTTCCAAGGAATTATTTTTTCGTCCTACATTTCTGGTCAAGTAAATTACGCAGACAATGATGTAAGGTCAAAATAAGAGCAATACTTGGGCCAGGCAAATTAAAAGTAAATAAATAAATAAATAAATAAAAAATATACAGCGATAACAATTTAGATGATTTATTATTATTATTATTATTATTATTATTATTATTATTATTATTATTATTATTATTAATAATATTAATATTATTATTATATCGTCATTAGCAGCAGTTACAGGAGCCGTCGAGTGCAACAGGTGGTTCCAGTTAACTGAACCTTTTCATTCGGTCCGCCCAACTAGTTTTTGAAAATGTAGATCTTACTAATTTCTTAAATTGAGTGATTTTTCCCCTCTTGAAACTATTGTCCACCTTAAATCTTCTCCACGTTGAAACATCAGTGTACTACCGAACTTTAGATAACTGGTTCAGAACATGAAGGATCAAGTTTCCCACTAGAATTATAAGTAAATAGATTTTTGTTTTTCTTTAATAAGCAAATATTTTTGTTACTATTATAATAGTGTTTGTGTTCCGTGATGCTAGTGTATGATGAAAAAATTTCTCCATTGAATATGGCTGTTCAGTTCTTGTGAAAATGTTATACATTGTCTCGTACGGCCCTTGAAACCAGTAAGTCCTCTGTGATTTGCCATCCTTTTTCCAAGTTGCACATCTCTGATCTACAGCTGTTTTGAGTAACTCTTACGGATGACCGTTGTATTTCTTCTAGTGATGTGTGGTGTAGTTTCTTTCGAGTTTATATTCCTTAGAAGCTGGAGATGAACTAAGTATGTTGTCTCCATACTTAGAAGACTCTAAACTTATGAAGAACAGACATTGAAACTGTGTTTTACTGTCTACTTTCCCAAATCTCGAATGCATGTTACGAACAAACTTATATATAGCAAGGGTTGAAAAACGCTACATCCAGCAGGCAGTGATTGAGATATATGTTTAACAACGTTCACAATCCAATTCGAAGAATTCTGCTAGATTGATGATAAAAGCCCTCTAACGTATGCTGCTAAATATCTGAGGCAGCAAACGTTATTTTTACCATCACGATTAAATAACGTATTTTCTCCGTTGAAGTCAAGTCTCGATTCAGATGTATTACGCTATCGTTTTGGTGCTTGGGCTCCCTGGTTAGATCAGCTCGCGCCAAGTGAACTTTGTGATGGACAAACACCGTGTGCGTGGGTTTCCTCGGGGTTCTCCTGTTTCCTTCCACTGTGTTCATTCCACCATTTCATTCATTTCTCATCATCACCGTCTCCTTTAGCCTAGCCGTGGGACGTAAAACTCAGATTTCATTTCATTTTCATTTTTCTTCTTATCGTGTGTGGAGTTAAACAAGTAGCGTATTAAAAATTACAAATTTTATCCGCAGGCTCGATGAAACACTCGCGGGCCGCTATTTAGCCACTACTGATGTAGAACATATTACTCTTTTGCATAAGGATAACTATGGACGTAATACTTTCATTTTACAATATTATCCAATTGCTTTAGGAAAGCAGTTGTTCAGGAAAGATTAAGGATAGAAACTTTCGATAACAGCTTGATATGAAGGTTTGATCGTGATCATATTTTTTTTAGTGTTCGTTTCATTTGTGTAGTTCATGAATGTAAAGTTGTGTATTTTTCATTCGGATGTTGTAAACATTATTTCAACTCAGAATCTTTCGTATGTTATAGGAAGGTGCCTTCGCTCTGTGTTTCAAAAGCAAGCACTTCCCAGGAGAATGCGTAGCAACAAGAAGGGGAAGCCCTTTGCTGGTTGGAATCAAAGCAAAAACTAGACTGGCGACCGATCACATTCCTATATTGTACAGTAAAGGTACTGGAAGCTTAAGTTTTCGAAAAAGGGCGTAATTCATGATAATAAGTTTTTTTTTTTTTTTTCTCAAATTGATTTTGTTCTGGTTTAGGACTAAATTTTTTAACTTTTAGAAATTATCTCTTTCCTTATTTAAACTTAGGACTTTCTTCGAAATTAGTATTTTACTTCCATTATTATTTCTTCGTTATTTTATTTTATTGTAGTTTTATTTATTTATTTTTTCTGTAGTTATCTTTTTGAAGTATTTAGAATATGTAACCCAGTTGAATCAGAATTAACCGTAAGACATTTGTTTTCTAAAGAATATTACTGTATACAAAATACAACAGGTGTTATAAAAGTGAGAAAGGAGATAAGTTTGTTCAAATAATAATTTTCAAACTAATGCGCAGTTTTAGTAACAGTAAAGGGAGTGATAAAACTTCTGAGTACAATAAATACAGACACACGCTTAGAAGCCTAGAATTCGTAGAAGTGTAATTATATAAAATTATACGATCACATTTGTAAAAACTTACACTGATAATACTAAAGCCGAAAGTTTTAAAATTGAGAATCTTAACAGCTGCTCAGTTTTTGTAGGTGTGTGCTTCTCAGCTTTTGTAGGTATGCGCAACACTACCCCAGAGCCAGCGGAACTTCTCGCATTCAGGCTGTAGCCTCCTCTCTCTAATGTAAATCAAGCAGCCGTAGACTGATTATATATAAGTGAAATGTTTAATACACAAATTACAAAATTATTTATACAGCATACAGTACAATATACTGGAAAGGAGGAAAAATATTTTTGTCGACCTTCAATAATATTTAAAAATATAAAAGGACTAGAACACTTTACCGACACGTGTAAGTTGAGATCCCCTTTATAATGTGATCGTAATGTAAACAGTTCTGTATTAATATCCACACGTAGGATTGTCACGAGAGAGATCTATAACTTTCGCGACAGAGTCATATTAAGTTACTTCAGAAATATTAAAAATGCTGTGGAAGAACGATTTCTTATCTCTTAATTCGTATTCGCTTGGCTACTTATATAAACAGGAAGCTTCCAGATCGTCGAATTCTACTTGACATGATCAGAATAATGAATCTCGCATTCCGCTTCTTGTGATAATGTATACTTCTATTCACAAAAATCTTGCCTACCTTCCAGAAAGTTGAAACATCCATTAGGTCTCCTTACAAGGGAATCTATTGTCCTTCATTCTGTTATGGAGCAACATGTGTATTCTTCAACAAAAGTAGACCATTTGGACTTTGGTTCCAAGTAAATATACAAGTGGCATGTAGAAAAGAATCACAAAATATTACAAGAAAGAGATCAGTCAGAAACTAGCACATTGCATGACTCAGATTCAGGGCTCTAGGGAGTATACTGTCAACGGAACAGAACAGAAATAAACAGAGGGAAATCACGCATGCGATCCTGGTGTAGAAGATAGCGTCATGGAGCTGTATGCCACTGTTCATTTTCGCGTAGGTTCGAATCCTGTCTACAAAAAATTATAATTTAAAAAAAATAAAGATGTGCATGGAGCATGCTTGTATGAATATGAGAAACTTATATCACAAGTATGTAATGTATAAGTAATACATTAGAATATACATATTAAACAAAATCTCAGCTCCTTCGCCTTTTGTCTCTAATGTGTACTCTTAAACAAAAAGCAATGTGAAAACATGTTCATCATTCAGTATTTCACACATAAGGTATCATTCTAGAAGAAATATCCAATAAATTGTATCAATACTATCAGAAGTGTCTATTTTGAGCATGGTAAGAATGAGGTGTTAATAAATATAGAACCGGAAATTTGAGTATTATAGAAATTTGTTTCTACCTATAGTATGGCTTGGGCGATGATGAAAGTCACTTTTACTTTTTATATAATATATAAATTATAAGGTTTAATTATTTACAGACAAAGCTATTTATCATTTTACGCAAATTTGGTAGAAAACCACACTTTTAAATGGTCGAAATACAAGAAAACAGTTGTTTATAAGCAGAAGTTCCTTAAATAACGGAATGAAAATTTTGAGACATCGTATAGAAGAATCCAAATGAAATGCAACGAGCAAATAAGTTACTTTATTGCATAATGCGAAACCTCTCGATAGTTATAGGTGACCGAAAATCCTGGGGATAATATAACGAGATGTCTAACATGGGAGCACAGTAAAACATAGCGTGGTGCACGTAGTTGTAGTACGTTATAGTTAAAGCATCTGACAGAATAGCTTCTTTGAGTAGAACAAGAAATTGTGAAGATAATACTGTATAAAACAAGATTTAAGTAGATTAATAATAATCGAAACTGGTTTGGCTTGGCAGAGGGTAGAATCAAATGGAAAGAATCTACTTTGCAATGAACCTCCAGGTTGCTTACACCATAAAGCGCGTTCGTTAGCTATTATAAGAAATCAAACGCTGAAGTGTTCGCAAAAAAGAGTACATCAGAGTCCGGATTATCTGAGATAATGTAGACCGACTAATCTCGGATAATCGGACTCGAATAATACTTTTCTGCAAAATGAAGGGGCAGTACTATACGTACATTATAATAAATACAGGCTGAGGTACAGTATAATAAATAAGCCTATAGTGATTGCTGTACAGCACGTTCAGTCATTATAGTATAAGTTGAAAAGTAAAACAATAAAACATAAAAACTAAAGAAAGTAATACACTCATAGTACAGTATTTTTCAAAATTGCATCATAAAATAGTCCTAAGGTTTCGAAGATGATGGTTGAAAGCAGAACACACAGTTATGAATAGGGTCCGAAAGTTGAGGAAAAATCCTCTTTTTTACGAGTGCCCGAAGATTAGACTTAACATAATATATGTTTATTTTGGGTCATTGTAGACCAGAAATGGTAAATTCTATTTGTCCTTTTTTACCTTTTTCGGCCTTTTTTTATTGGTCTTTTTTAAAGCTTTTTATAGGTCTTAACGTCTTTTTGTGCACTTCATCTTTCGACAAATTTACTGGCCATTAACTCCCATTAGAATCGCAGTAGAACCCGCTCTGCCTCATTCTGAAAAATGACTTCTAAATTATTAAAATCACTGTAATAAAATGTAAACCATGGGTTAGGACTAGAAAAGGAGCAACAAATCTCTTTGCCCAGGTGAAAAGTTTGCCTTGAGCTGTTCCTGCAAAAGGTCAAATAAAAATTTATTTTCGTACGTTTTGCTGCTCAAGGCTGCCGAATTCACGTCCAGCGGGGAAGTAATTTTGTTCTTTACCTACAATTGAAAGCATAAAGTATTTAAATATTTTTATTACGTGCTAACTGATAGACAGATCAATTATAATTTTAGAGTGTTACGGGCCAGTGTGGTGTCCTGGCCTTCTCCAAAAGTGTCCGGCTTCTAGTTGCCCTCCAAAAGTAGGATTAAACTTGGACATCAGAAATAATATAACAAAGATGCAAATTGAACGACAAAGCAAAGCATTTCATTTATAAAGTTCCTTGTATACTGTATTGTATATTACCAGAAGCTTATATTCCTTGAGCATTATATTCATAAAATATGTAATTCTGGGTAAATTGGGTCTTAATTTTGTGTCCTTTTTTTTTTTCAGTTTTGGGTTATTTTTAAGATATTTTTAGGTCTTTTTATAGGTCCTTTATAGTCAATTTTTAGGTCTTTTTATAGGTCCTTTATAGTCAATTTTTAGGTCGTCTTCAACTTCCGAGCCCTAGTTATGAAGCTGTTCCTTACTATGTGTGGAAGCGTGACGGTTCATAAGGGAGAAAAACTAGAGAAAGAATGACTTCTCAGTGAGAGGATCATGATAGAATGAAAGTGAAAGAATGAAATACGACAGTGAGAGGAGCATGATAGCAGTTCGTGTTAGAGCTTTACGCTAGTGATCCCGGGGTCGGGAGTTCGAATCTTGTCGATTTCTTTTCCGTTTTTTTTTTTTTCTTATTTCTGTTAATTTGTGTTGCTGCGTTGCTTCGGCTTCTCGCACACTGCAACGCGAGCCTTTTTTTTTTTTTTTTTTCCAGGAGCACTTTGGTTAACTCGAAACTAGATAGTCGAGATTCGGATAATCTTGGCTCTATTATATTACAAATTATCGCCGTCATACTGACACGAGTGTTGTTTAGAACCAGAGAAAATATATACAATAAAATTGGGATATTTTACAGTTCTCGTTGTATTAATAGCAATCTTATTTTCCTACAGAATGATTACCATTGAGCGAAATATTGGAATATTAGATAAACATCTAAATATATACAAATGAATTAGAAATAATGTAAGTAAAAGGCTAATAGTCACCGCAAGAAACAAACCTCATCTCTAGGAAGTACTTTCGAAGAACATAGTCTTCATCGTCAGCCTAGGCACACTTCAAAAAGGATTTAAACTATAAAAAGAATTTTAAAAATGTGCGAAGTAAAAATCTTCTTTTCACTCTAATTAGACATTTGGTAATAGTAATTCACTTGCCACTGTTCACTGTTGTTTACTGTTTTTTTTTTTCTTTTTTTTTTCATTAGTGGGGCCGCGTGGCTCAGTGGTAGAGCGTTCACCTCTGGTGCTTGGGGTCCCGGGTTCGATCCCAGCCCCCGCCAAGTGAATTATGTGGTGGACAAACACCGTGTGCGTGGGTTTCCTCGGGGTTCTCCCGTTTCCTCCCACTTTTTTCATTCCACCATTTCATTCATTACTCATCATCCCCGTCTCCTTTAGCCTAACGGGCATAACCGTGGGACGTAAAACTCAAAGATTTCATTTCATTTCTTTTCTTTTTCACTATCTTCCAGACGGCGAAAATGAGTAGCAAAAACATTGCTTCAAATGGCATTTATGTCACCTTTATTTGAATTGAGTGCCGGTTTCTCCTTATGAATGTAATAAGCTTCTTTAATTTTCCGTTCAGTTGCTGTTTTTGCTTTTTCGATCAAACATGAATTAAAAATGTTGTGGTTATTTTCTTTGAGATGTGATGCCAATCCAGATAACTGTTGTAAGCTACGAGATTTGGGCGTGCGAATGTGCTCAGCGATTCTGGTATGAATATTCCTTTTTGTTTGACTTATATATATTTGGTCACATTGACATTTAACCCTATAGACGCCACTACTTTGTTGGGGATCAGTAAAAAATGATTTAAAATTTGTATTATATTTTTCTATAGGTTTAGGAGGAATTCTTTTTATAGTTTAAATTCTTTTTGAAGTGTGCCTAGGCTGACGATGAAGACGATGTTCTTCGAAAGTACTTCCTAGAGATGAGGTTTATTTCTTGCGGTGATTGTCAGCTTTTTACTTACATTATTTCTAATCATTATCACCATTCGCAATATAGCGATAATATACATATGAAATTGATGTCTGTTACAGCATGTGCAGAAATAAATAAATAAAAAACTATCTAATCATTTGAAATGAATTTCTGAACATAGTTAGTATGTACCTCGAACTAGTATTTTTACCATGTTGCTTTGATTAAACTGCGTATCGGAAAGAAGAAGGATTTCATAAAGTGTGAATATATATATAATATAATATAATATAATATGTGTGTGTGTCAAGGCCTCATGTTAGAGAGAGTTGCTTGAACTAGAACTCCTTATTAAAAATAAGTAATGTGCCCAGTGTTTCCGAAAACTCCACCTCAGAAGGAGAAGGTACTAGAGCCATGTTTCAGGGTTGGGTGGAGATACTGCGGATCATACGCTTCTTTAGGCGTCCGCTACATATACAGAGCCCGCGATTTAAAATAAGGGTTACGATTGTTTATTCGACCATATCAGACGTTTCCATTCATCAGTGGTCCATGTTGCATGTTTGCGGCATCATTGCCATCACGTTTGAAATCGTTACGGTTCTTTATCACCGATTTCACCTGTGCAACCCGACTCCATATGTCCATGTCACGTAACTCACACGGACTAGGATTATCGACACAGGCTGAGAGAGATGTTGCTTGAGTTCTTCTGTCACTTCTACGACAATCTCACGACTGTTCTGAGTGACAATACGTTTAATGCTCGGTAGGACTCAAGCAACACCTCTCTCAGTCTGTGTCGATAATCATCACATGTGTCAGTTTTCTTCCAACCACTGCTCCTCTTCGATAATGTGGTTTTTCGTCCTGAGCTTTTTAGGCGGTCCCAACGTTGGACACTGTCCTTCACGACACACCCAACCCACTTGCCACTTTCGTCACTCTCACACCACATATCCAAACCCCAACAATTTGCCGCCTTTGGAAATCAGAGTCGCTCATTTCACTGTATCACCGTCTGCTCAGTAAATAGCACACCTCACGTACTACGAAGTTGGCCGGAACGTACCACCACGAACAGCCCGGCGCTACGGTTCCATCTGAACTTTCCCAATCCAGACATCTGATGCGTTTCCAACTCTAGGGGTTTCCGTTATTCTGATTACCGTATGGATATATTATTTGAAACATGAATATTTATATCTCACGGTTTTGTTTCAAATCTCTGTATGAAATATGAGCCGATGTAAAAGCCTAGCGTGAATTAACGGTCTCTTGATTTATAAAAGAAAAATGAAGTTCCTGAATCTGATACTACCTTTAAGTAAGGATGGTGCTAATTCTGATAAACTTGATGTGATTTTATTCTTGCTTATAAAGTGAACATGAGTTACAGTGTAAAGTAGGAGCTCATGTATTTCGATACTAAAATACTTTTATTTCGTAACTAGAATTTTTGAATGTTAACTATTTTCTTATGCTAGACAAGGTTGTTTGTACTAAATGTAAAATTCTACCATTTAAAAAAAAAAATCTTTTTTCTCGTTTTTAATTTTCAAATTTATTTTCCGTATATTTTTCTTGTTGCAAATGTAGAGAAATATCGTCTCATGTAAATAACGTAAGCTAAAGTAATGTTAAAACTTGTACGCCACTGGCTGTGAAAACGTGTATTGGTAAGCCAAGTATAGTCCATTTCTTTATTTCGGAAAATATGTAATCTTTCATTCAAAGAATAAGGCAGGTATGCAAAGAATAACATAAGAGCAATAAACATTTTAAAGCACAAAAGTAAACTCTTTATTTGATCTAACTTCAGGTAAGTTTTGCGTTCTTAGTATAATAAAATTTTTCAAAGCTTAATACGCAATTAATTTTCTGTGTACTTGACTTGCATGGGGTGTATGAAGTACATACGTAGCGGAATTATTGTTTCTGTTAACGGAATGCACAGATGTTTTTATGTTACGAAACTGAATTCTAAATCACGTAGTTAAATGGGTCATTCCATGTGAAATCAACCAAGCTCAAAACCTCATGGTGTCAAATTTCGATGAAACTTGATGTACATATAGGCCCCTATGAGAGATGATCATGCACCAAATTGTAGTTTCAGAATACAGGGTGTAAAAAATGGACAAGAGTATCTATATTGGCACTCCGGGCGTCTCTCCCGACATGGTCATACGAAAATCATTGACTCCAAGACCATTCTTGGCCCAAGTTGACATTTGGCACACTTATGCCGGACATATGGGGCCACTTTGGCACAAAATTTCAAGGAAATCAAATGGAAACTTTCTTAGATATCGCTGATCCAAAATTTCCCGGAAAATGTTTGATTTTCAAATAAATCTTCCTGACATATCTTGTAGCCTACTCTTTCCTCTTCAAAATGGTATATATTTTTTTTCTCTAGCTCAATATTTATAGGAGATATGACCAATTGAAGCGAACAAGAGGGCCTACATGTACACCAAGTTAAATCACATTCTGAGACGACGTTTTTTTTTTTTTCTTTCTCTTTCCTGAAAATTTGGTTGATTTCACATGGAATGGGTCAAATGCAAGCGATTGGCATGAATGTTTGAAATAGCTTCTTGTTAAATCAGTTATATTTTCATTACTAAAGATGTTTACTCAAACTATTATTATTACTCGAATTATTACTATTACTTTGGACTACTTAAACTGTATTATAAATAATGCTTTAGGCATAAAATGTATATAGTACATATAAGCTATAATTGTTGGAGGTTTTTAATTTTAGGAGATTCTAAATCTTAGAATGAAATACTTAAGGGCATGTCGACCCATTATCAGAGGCTTTGGAATCTCCTTAAGGTAAAATGTAAAATTTAATTCATAAATATCTTACAAAATACTGCGCTCAGAAACTTGCAATTTTCTATATGAATGCCAAAGAGCAATAGAAAGGAGATGGTTATCGCAATTTTAAACTTAATGACTTAGGTTAATTGTAATAATTACTTCCGTAATGAGGTAATCACTACTGCAGGTAAAGGTTCAAAAGACCACTTTCATACCTCATAAATTACTACGGGTGACATTTTTTGAAGAACACATGCTGGGAAGGGATGCATTGTGGTAATTTGAGAATCGAAACTCATGTCTACCACCTCCAATTTCATAATCTTTTACGTCTTGGGCATTCTCCCTTCCCACCCCGACCTCCACTTCCCATACTGAGTTCCTGCAAGTTTACGACAGCAACTATCTGAATTTGTCTTTTCGGTGGAAGCTGGTGTGATTCACGTGTCAACAAAATACTTGGTAGAACAAAGATAATGATCTTTGAAACCTCAGTATCGAACATATGTTTCCGATTGCTTTTCTACATCTTTTGTTGCTTGATTCTTCGAAGCAGTAGCTTTCACCTCTACCAATCACAACTGTACAACCAAGAAAAGTCTAAATGTTTTTTATTTACCTACTTTTTCTTTTCTAGAAGGATAGGTTTCCTTTCGTTTTATATTATTTATCATAGAAAACAGACAGTGTGGTTATAACGGATTAATTGTATGCAGGGTGGCAAAAAACAAGTTTTCCTTGTTTTGTTTTAAATAACTATAATTTGGTTTACTACTTCATATATTTACTATACCCGTGTGTACAAGTGTGTGAAAAAAAGAAAGAAAAAGAAATAAACTAAAGAACTGCTTGATGGATCATCACCAAATTTGGTCAAAATATAGTCAAGAGTTAGGAATTGAATTTATTAAAAACCACCTACGCAAACTGGAAGTGTTTTAAATAAACCTTTTCTGGTTTGATCTTTGATCACCATAGATTGAAAGCGGTAATATGTAGTGAGATCGGTAGTTTTCTGCTTCCTAAGAACATATTTAATCTCTATTGTTAACTCTACTAAACCGAAAATGGTTCAAATCAATTATAATTTGTGGTTTCAATAAATATTGATCTACATAGAACAAAATCGAAAACAGATAGATGAAAGCGGTTTCCTCCAATCGAACAGCTCGTAGCGTCTCAAGTGTACCTCTCATCTCCTCTTCTGATCTTCTATTGGAACCTGAAGTGGTAGAAATTGACCACTTCCGGTTTTAATAGTGATCTCCGTAGAACAGGAAGGGTAAAAGCAAAAAGTGGTTTTTTGCTTTCTACTCAGTGTTCTAAAAATAACTACTATTTTCTGCTTTAAGTCTCTATTCAAACCAAAAGAGATGGAAATCAACTTCCGGTTTTAACTTTGATGGCTATAGAATAAAAACTGTAATAGATAACAACCAGCGTTATTCTGCAGTCAATTAGGCGTCCCAAAAATATATTTAGTCTGTCTAGTATCTACTAAAACCGGAAGTGGTAGAAGTCTACTACAATTTCCAGTTTCAATATTAATTGTGAAAATATCCTACCACAGAAACCAAACTCCTTTGCGTGGTGTACACGTGGCACTGCTAATTGTTTTTGAACCGTTTTCTTTATTTTGTGGATAATCGTGGCCTCTATTTTTTAAACAATAAAATAAGCCAAACTTGAAGTCATACGTAAACTAGTTTTACAAATGATTTGCCAGTAGAACACAAATTATTTACTAGTCTGCCCATTCAGCACTGTTCAAGATCGAATAAGCCAAACCGAGTTGAGTTGAGTTGATTTTGAGTTTAACGTCCCGTTCAGCAGCGGGGCTATATGAGACGTAGACCTACTGATTAACGTGGAATCCGAACCACATGAGCTCCCACCGGGAAACGAACCCGGGTCTCCCATACTAAAGGCGCGTGCGCTAACCGCTTAGCCACGGAGGAACTCCATAAGCCAAACTGAGTAGCGCGTCTCTACAAGGAATTGAGTTAGGGAAACTAATATATAAAATTATTTGCATGAAGTTAAACCTACTTTAGATTTCTAATAAGAGATAAATCGTAAACATCTGAGAAGTTATTTGGTTCACACAGTTACAGTTAAGAAATAGATAAAAAAAATAAGATAGATTGGGTTAGAGCCTAGGTTAGGATAAAACTGGAAGTATAAAGCCTTCCATCATGCTATTTTGTGACAACCAATTAGGATACATAATCTCCAACAAAATTCGTAAGCGCTTAAACATTTTTGTAATGGAAGTCTTGATTGTGAGCGAAAAGAACTAGTTGACCTTTGACCTCGATTTATACCGGTTTGCGGTCACTTCTTGAGATTGAGACCGAGCTCAGTCTAATTAGCATCCTCAAATTGCAGTTATTCATTAAAAAAAAGAAGGGGCCATGGCTACAACACTTTTGCTTTATTTAGATTACATATGGATAGAAATAAGTTTTTTAGCCCGTTCTTATATAATAATGGGGTTATGAAAGACAGAACCTACAGTTTAAAGTGGGTTACAAACCATTACTCTCTTTGAATCCGAGAGAAATTGTCCTCTAGCTGGGCTCAAACCCGGGACCAATGATGACAGAAATGACAATTCTACAGACTTATCCACGGAGAACACCTGATAAAGATATAGTGTACTGATCTTGCATGTACTGTACTTGTAAATATTTTAAGAGTTACTTTACAAGAAGAAGAAGAAGAAGAAAAAGACCTTCACAAGTGAAATCGGTACAAAGTACAGAAGATATACTTCATTCCTCCAAGTTAGTTCACAGAATCAGAAATTTAGCGACCTAATTTAATTTTCATATAAATATACGAAGTGAATAAAGATATGAATCATTTGAGTTCACTCTGGTTCTGAACTATTTGTTATTTTATTGGTTTAAATCAATAGTTTAATGCACACATACAGATTCTAATTATATGTATTTGTTTGAACATCAATGGGAAAATAATTTTGGTTCACACACAGCGGAATAGGTACGAAGTTCGTGACCCGACGTCTCACTATATATCTTCGCAGGATGTTCGGAAAAGACATCAAACAACTTAGGGAAATTAATCCTTACACGAGAACATAAAATGAAAGTTACGGGTCACCGCACTAAAAGATTCTCACTTAAATTTCTTGAACTAAATCATATTGTACTGCAGTCAAATACAACAAAACTTTAAGGCGTTTTCGAAAAAATCCAAAATATTGCTCGAGTTATTGCTTTCTTGTACCGTTACGACCAATTTTCTGTGGACAATATGTCTGAAATAACGCAATTGTGCACAAAGGTTGGTCTATAGGCTTTTTCCTGTTTTCGTCCGAGGATTCACTTTTTGAAGTTATTCCCTGACACCATGTGTATATATTATACTGCTTATTTTCGAGTAACAAGAACTAGAAATTTTCGAGGCCCTAGTTTCACTTATATTTATTACCATAATCTGAAAACTTTAAAAAATCGCTCCCATGGTCTAAATTATTGTGACACTACTATATCCGTTCTTGATTAGCTTGATTGTTTTGGTGGGTTAGAGTTTAGCGGCCCTTTCTGCACTGATGTTATAAGAGACGTGAGCCTTCAGTGAAATCCGAATCCTTAGTGATGTGTTGAAGTTTCAAGACTTCCACCGGGTATCGAACCCGAGATTCATGATCCAAAGGTGCGCGAGCTAGCCAATAGACAGACGAACGGAAAGGGCTGTTGTATTTTTAGAATGTTACTTACGTATGTTTATTCACGGAAGAGTTGGTTCATGGGGTCCATCGTTTCTGTTGAATGAATCTTAAAGTAAAGTTGATTTTTTTTTATTACATCCAGAAAAATATTTAAATAGCTAATGTTGCCAGAAAGTAGAAGTAACTATCTGTCACGAATTTCAAATCCCAGTTAATACAGGGAATTCTGTAGTTTGTATCCATGCAAACATTAAATACAAGCTTAGTGCTGCAAAGGAAAGCTAAATTTCAACCATGATCTGTATCAAATTGTTGATCCTGCTCTCCAAAGTATATCCCCACTCCCCTATTTTCTACTGCTGAGGCAGTGTTATTACAAAGAGTTGAAACTTACTAACATGAAATTAGTGGCTAGCAATAATTATCTAACTAGAGTTATTAGTAATGAAGAAATTGACATTCTCTACCTAATCTTTGCTTTCGCAGTATACATCATCCAGCAGGAAATCGCAAGAAGCAAATATTTCAAATTGTCTTGGAAACAAATATTCTTCCTTTCTGTGACGTTTACTGAAAATCTTCTATTCGCTCTGCAGAAACAAAGGAAAGAAATGGGATGAGGGTGGCACCCCGCGGCATTCTACCACACCCATTGGAAAAGGACTTAAAAGGGGAGAGGGAAATCCTGTCTGTCAGCAGGATATCTGTTTGCGAAGATCACATTGAAACACACAATCTTCAATATATAGTCCATTATAGTGTTACTGAAAAAAGTTCATTACTCTTGATCTACGTCAGTAAGCGTGAAATTGAAACAACCATTTAATTTCTATTGCTTTTCTGTATACATATGAAAAATTTTAAGTTGTTATGTACAGCCACGAACATTAAAAAAAGGAGGTTGGATATATAAGAAATGATAGCTTTTTCCAGTAGCAGCATAGTTTCACTGTATGTCTAATAGTTGGACAACCAACGTGACAGCAAATACATGCCCGAAAACATAACGTGCCAGGATATTCCTCCACTTGGAGGAAAAAGTATTACTATCTGAGAGCATCACTTAGAGAAACAACCACGACATAAATCTGTAGAAATTCCATTCACGTTAAGATCAAAGAGAGAGGAATTAATGCAAAGAAAACGGAAAGGATAATACGCATCATGCAGAGACCGAAAAAGTATGGAAAGCTAAACAAAATGAGAAAAGAAGGAAAGAGAAAAAGGAAACACCAAAAGATGGGAATAAATTAAATTTAAACACTTAAGGATAAACAGTCTCCGTCTTTCTCCCTGCCCCTTGTATTGTCTTGGTTTTTCTCCTTTCATAAGATAAATCTCTTTCGGTATCAAACGCGAACATCATTTATAGTGTTTAATTACTTGAAAAAAATGTAACTCAGTCTAGGCTGAGACTCGAGCACAGAATCCTTAGAACGACGGTCACACACGGTACCTACTTATCTACACAGGCCCTATCAATGCGCTTATAAATCAGCCATTACACGTGCTGTTATCAAACGTGTTAAATCAGCCATCGTCGGTGAGTTACCCCAGTTACACTTGGAAGTTTGAATTTTATTTACTGCCTTTAGCCATCTACGGCAACAGGCCCCATGTTTTCATTAAAAGCATTTGTTCTGTAGATTAAAATCAAGAATAAATTAATCTATTATGAATTAATCTCTTGGGTGCACCAACACACACACATACATCGTATATATATATATATATATATATATATATATATATATATATATATATATATATATATATATATATATAGACTGATTAAGGATTAAATGAGTTATTTCGTAAATGTACGAAACGGGTCTTGAAGGAGGTCGTCGCAACAGTAATGACACCTCGTAGCGTTTTTACGTAACACATGCAATATAAATATAGCTTCAGAACCAGAAATTACAAGTTCTGCTGCCTGTCTTAAGACCCTCTTTACTATTTTAATTGTCGTGTGCTATTACTAACTCCAGTATCGCAGTAGACACGCCTATCTGACTTGACTTGCGGGTTTAGAGAGTAAGGTAGGTTGTACGGAATACTATTTGTAAAAAAAGTCTTAGTGAGTCGGTATTGAAATTTTGAACACGTTCAGGAAGGCATATTTCAATTCAGTTTGGGACTTTACTTCGTAAGAGCTTTTATTTTCAATTGTTTGCCACCCTCTAAACGTGCCGCCTTACTCGCTCCTCCCAACAGTCAGTATCCTCTGGGGCCAGTGCAGTCACATCGAACTTTACTTGTCGGTTAACATTACTTGACATTAATGTCTTCGTTTTCGACGTATCTATGACAATTTATATTCGTGTATTCGTGCTGGTAAAACAAATTTCAGTTCCGAAATAAAAAAAATAAAAAAAAAAGAAAATAGAAAAAGATCAGGGTCGAGGAGCCTCAAACCAGCGGCGCAAATCTGTCTTTAACTTTGGGGGGACGGGTAAGACCGTCCCCGTATTTTTTTAAAGAGATATTCAGAATATTTATAAGTTGAAAAATAACACTATGGAGGATCGAGGATCAGAATTGTCTTCAACATTGGGAGGCGGGCAGATTTCAATCTTATTCTGAAGGGAGGGAGATGAGACTCATATTACGGTAAATGAATCTGATTTCTGAGGTGAACCTGTTGTATATTATATGGCGATGTAGATGAAGTGGAGTAGGACACAAATAATCACATTTCCCCCCAAAAAAACACATTTCAAATCGAGTTACTGGGGGGGGACAGTCTCCCCTATTCAAAGATGAGAGGGGAGACATGTCCTTCTCATCCCCCGAGACTTGCGCCAGTGTCTCAGACAATTATCTGCAAAGAAATATTATCTTGTAAATTATTTTTCCTTGCCTTGTAAACTTATTGAATTTATTTGTAAGACCTTGAATGAACTTTGGCTCACGCCAAATGGACGATGGTGGGAGAATTAGTGGAATAAAGAAAGTGGTAGGATACAAGAGAATGCCGAGAAGACTGACTCTTACACTCACGAGAGATGAATGCTTTACGGCGAAGCTACCGCGAGAATTTTTGTCGTGTGTTCTGGGTAATAACTTTGTTGTATCTTGATTAGTATGGTGCAGTCTGCTACATTTAACTTTCATTCCCATGATATGTTGCTATATCTTTTACGAGACAAGACGAGACGGGACAGAACCTCTCGAGACGAGACGGGACGAGGACATTTTTTGGAGACGAGACACGAGACGGCATATGCTTTGCACGAGACTAGAAGAGACAGCCTGAAATCTCGTCTCGTCTCCTGGCAACACTAGCTATTTCCGGTTCTAACATTTAACCCATAGATGAAAACGGCAACATGCAAGGAGATGTTTTTTCGTAAACGATTTCGTGTGTATAAGCATCATGGCCATCCACAATACTCTAAAATTGAAAATGGTTTAAGTTTATTAATACTTCCGGTTTCAATACCAGTTTCGGCTTGTATCGTCATAACATGAAACGGTAACATAGCGAGAACTGACTTTTGAAAAAGAGTCACCATCTAGAGAACATCATGAGTATCCAACATACTCTACCAAGGCCAAGGTTGAAATTTGCTATTCCGGTTTCAATTTCCGATTTCCGCCTAATAGAAATAGTAAAAGCTTCAAGATGAGGTCTTTTGCAATTAATTCAGTGTCCAAAGAATAATTTTATTTCCTCCGTTAACCTTCTACTCAAACCGGAATTGCTTCAAATTAGCCATTTCCGGTTTCAACGTTTGTCGATATACAAAGAAAATGATAACGGATAGTGAGAAGAGTTTTCTGCAAACGATTTAGAATGTAAAGACTACATATCATTATTATCTACAACACACTACCAAATTCGGCTGTAGTTAGAATTTACTATAACTTCTGGTTTCAATAACTGTTTCAACGTTTATCTCTATAGAACGAAAACGGCAGCAGATGCCGAGAAGCAGTTTCAGGCAAACGATTCAGCCTCTCAACAAACATATTGTTACTATCCATATAACTCTACCAAAACTGGAAATTCCTCAAATTTACAAGTACTTCCGGTTCCAATACTGATTTCCGTAGAGCAAAAATGGTAAAAGATATTAAAAAATGGCTTTTTGCAATCGATTCATCGTCTCAAGAATAGCTCCCTCCTTCTCCGTGGCAGCTTTGATCAAAGCAGTCAAGCTACACAAAACTGCATGCAATTTACAAATATTGATATTAGAATGATGCTACTGGTATCAGTACTTAGTTTGAATTGTCGATATTTGTAAATAAAATTATGTATTTTCTGCTACCGGCACAGGAACCGCATTCTAATATATTAGCATATGTCCCACAAAAATGCCAACTCAGGAACAGAAAAAAATTTCCGTGAACTGATTTACCTTGGTTATTCCTTATGTCGAAGAATATCATCCCAACCGTAATTAGTGGGAGATTTACGGGATTTGGGACTTTCAGGCTGAAACCCACCCAAATTGCATGATTTCTTTTTTACAAAATCTAATGTTAGTCATTCTTATGCATATAAGCTGAAGCCCCCCCCCCCAAAAAAAAGTTTAGTCATTTCTAAAAAAAAAAAAAAAAAAAAAAAAAAAGCAAGCCTTTGTAAGTGAAGCCTCTCTCAAACTACTTTTCTGGATCCGCTACTGTTCATAATTTATTTTCCAACAAGAAATTCATTCCAGCATCTTCCTAATTAGGAAATTTACCTAAATTTCGAATGCAGGAGGCTCCAGTAGTAATAATTTCCTATCTAAGTGGTATTTTGGACCGGTGCAAAGTAACCCCGAGTAGAGACTGAAACTGCCTTCTCCCAGTTTTACTTTTTTTATGACTTTAAAACGTTTCACATTTCAATTTCAACTATTGCATCGAAGTTACATTATACACAGTAGTATGCTACGAAACTGACTTAACTTTGACGGAAAATCTCGTACGTGATATCTTTCAAATTTTGGTGGCCTTTACAGTGACTGCTTTCCATACCTCCACAACAATGAACCCTCTCGGTAATTAGAACTGATGTTAACCGCCAACATAATATCCAAAGTACAGTTAGATGTTCTATCTTACGGTGCCAGTTGGAACTTCCTCTTTTCTGTTCATGTTTTTGCCGACAGAGGACTGTGAAACTCTTTTCATATTTTGTACAAAGTAACCCCGTCTTACGGTATATAAAATCCTTATTAAAAGCTAGTATCCAAGCATTTTGATAAATTTCGGTATGAAGTGAGGAAGATGGTCAATTTCTATAACTTTCATTCATTTAGGAATGATGACATCGAGCTTGTATGTCTTGTGTTCACATTAAAACAGATGATCTGCGTGAAATGATTTGTTTTTTTACTATACTGTATGTAGCATTCGGCTCCAGTCGGATTTTTATAATGTTACATTCATTAACATGTGTGCTGTAAGAAGAAGGTGGAACTAGGTATATAAATATATTGGTTTAAAATGTGAGCTCATCTTCCATCGTCTTCAAATATCAGCTTTGAAGTGGAGAGGAGGCAAGTTCCAAATACGTCGTGAATATGTCAAAGTGATATCGTGATTGAGTGTCTGGTTGAATAACATGAGTTGTTCTTAAACCCGTGATTCACAAGTTTGTTTGTTCTCCACACCAAATTACAGATTTAATTCTCATACTCTGCATTTGTTTCAAAGGTGTCGCTATTACCTGATCAAAGACTTTCTGTCCGGCACTATACAGAAAATGCCTCCCTCAATAAAAGATAATTTAAAAAAAATACTAGGACATGTTATGTTTATTTATAATAAAGAATTAATATACTAAATTTCAGCTCTCCAAGTTGAACGGCTTGTGAAATCCTAAATTTTTCGCAAATATTCGGACCCCCTTGGAATATGTAATATAATGAAACCGATACGCGTATAACTTCCCAGTTGGGATTGGGGCTTAACTATGTACAAAAAATCATTTCATTTGGCTTTGCAATTTGGATGTGATGATCACGCACACATAGTTACATTCAATTTTGTTAGCTAGCTCCTCTAAAAAGTCACAGGCTGCGTCTCAAAGCTAACTAATAAGTCCTATTGTTATTATTACAATTGCAAATATCAGTATCTAAAATTGCCTGAAGTTCTTTTTTCAATAGAAACAAATTAAAAGAAGAAAACGGATGCCTTGAAAGTAAAACGTAGACAAATTCACAAGTTTTCAGAAGCTGTCTACATGCACTGAGCAGAATGGGTCGGTGGGTCGTAATGCGTTGTTAAGTCAGAGTGGATCGGTGGGTCAGGGTGGGTCCCGGTGGGTGGTGGGTCGCAGTGGATTATGTTCTGTTGACCCGTGACCCACTGACCCGCTCCGTCTCTGGACTGCACATACGGATAAAGCAATCATATATATGTGTTTTAACCTTCCTGACTTTACTTAACCTCCATTAATTTAAGATAATTTACAAAAAATGCAAGAAAGCAATTATTAATAATATATATAAAAATATAGAAATGTATTTTGAAAGAAAAAGTAATTGGTGTACTCGAGACTCGAACCCGCGCTGCACACTCAACAGGCAGACACCTTACCGACTTATCCACGCCACAACTTGTAACTTGGGGTTTCGAAGCTTTATTTATATTGAGTGTGTTACGTAACAACACTACCAGATTTCAGTACTGGTGCGACCAACATCTTGAAGACCCATTTCGCAGTTACGAAATCACTCTTTTAACCCCCATTAATCCGATATCTATATACCTATATCTATCTATCTCTATCTATCTATCTATCTATATATATATATATATATATATATATATATATATATATATATATATATATATATAGGTGTGTATATATATGTATATATATATAGATAGATAGATAGATATAGGTATATAGATATCGGATTAATGGGGGTTAAAAGAGTGATTTCGTAACTGCGAAATGGGTCTTCAAGACTTTGGTCGCACCAGTATGTATGTATGTATATATATGTATGTATGTATGTATGTATGTATGTGTTGACAACAATAAGTAAGAGTATAGATTAATTCATCCTTGAATTTAATCTACAGAACAAATGCTTTTAATGAAAACTTGGGGCCTGTTGCCTTAGATGGCTAAAGGCAGTAAATAAAATTCAAAGTTCACGTGTAACTGGGGTAACTCACCGACGATGGCTGATTTAACACGTTTGATAACAGCGCGTGTAATGGCTGATTTATAAACGTATTTGATAGAGTCTGTGTAGATAAATTGGTACCGTGTGTGACCGTCGTTCTAAGGATTCTGTGTTCGAGGCTTAAGCACTTTTTTCCAGAAAACTTCCAAATTTCGAATGACTGTTTCTATTTTTCAATGTTGAAAATGTTTATAATTGTCAAGACTGAGGTGATTTAATAAATGAATTGAGACAGGAATATGAAGCTTCAAGTACAATTGTTGAAAAGACACAGATTCTGCCATTAGTTCCAAAATCTTGGATTAATATGAAAACTGTTGAAACATTTCAAACAACCGAGTATCTCGTTCATAAAGCCCAAAAGATCAAGAGGAACATAGTATTTTAGCTAAACCTGGTTTAGGTAGGACATAGTATTCCTGCAAACACACACATCGCAACAATCACAAAATTGTACAACATGGATAAAGTGCCCTGAAATGCTTTATTCAGTGTCAGCGTCAGTAAGCATTTGATATTTCACATCAAAGAGAAAAAACAAAGAAAAAAATAATGTCAAAATTTGGCAGTTATTTCTGGAAAAGGTCCACCTAACATCAACCGCAAATTTTCGAAATAAGTAGCCCTGGTATTCCTCATTATTATATAAAACATAGTTTTATATATATATATATATATATATATATATATATATATATATATATATATATATATATGTATGTATGTATGTTGAAGAAAAAATAGTTCAAGTCTCATATTTAATTTTCTAACAATACGACTTGCATGGTTAAGTGTGTTCCTTTACAATGGTTGATGGTTCTTATTGGGAAAAAAGTAGAAACTCTTACCTTAAATGTAGTTTATAAAGGTATTTTAAAACAGTTATGTGCCTATTACGCAGCCTATATAGCAGTGTTTCTTCCAGACTTTTTTTTGGGGGGGCACTGCTCCCCCGGAGCTCTGAGAATGCCTTCCTCTCGGAGGCCATCACAACAATACGTCTATAATGTAAGAATAAATAGAATAGTACCAGCAGTGCCCCCCCAGAATATTGAGTCCTTCCCGCGGAACATTTTCTCTGAAAGGACGACTGCTATATAGTGCTGTTTGATTGATTTAATAAAAGAAACCTTGAACTGTAGTGAACTAACGCCAAATAATACACAACTAACATTTACATGTTTGGTTAATTGTAAGCAATTTGAAATATTAAGCCTAAGATTTCTTATCACCAGTTTCAGAGAAGGTCTTACTTGAATTTCTTCTTCAGAAACGCTGTAATTTCTCAGTACCAGTTGAAATACTGGGTACTCCAATATTAATGATGCAGTTTCCATATGGAAACCAGCATGTGTCAAATACTTTTGGTCAGAAAAATATTTTCTTGAGTCCATGGGGATGGATGAAGGAAATTCACATTACAGTCACGATGTTTCTGTGAATTCGCAACTATTCTTCCAATCACCATTTCTCTTCATAAATGCATACAGTAAGTTGCTCATATGAAAGGTTAATGTCTTTGGATTCTGCTCGACTATTTAGAGTGAACATTGTCTTTGAAGAAGATACACGACAGACTTCAAGTTTTGACAGACTGATCGTGTTCATGATGATTTTCACGTGCCCCTTGCAGCGTGATGGCATTTCCAGTCTCTTTTGAAGCATTGGACGAACGTTTTCAACATCTTCCGTTAAAAATAAAATCAATAAAAAAAATTTTAAAAAAAAGTTTGAAAAATTCGAAGAAATCGACAACAGCAACAATCGGTTATTCACTGGCCTCTGTAAACCAACATGTCTCACTAGACATTTCAGCGTCTCACCTATACCATCGCAAACACTTTTGCCATGGCTTATGGCAAAATGGTTCCACTCACAAGTGAATTCAAAATCAGTCATGGAGGCATAAGTTGACAAAGTTTTTTATACAGTAAAATCTTATTCGCGCTTCTTTCTTTCGCGTTTTTCCTATTCGCGGATTAAAAAAATGCGACCCAATTCCTATATTCGCGGCTAAAGATTTCTTTATTCGCGGATCTAATCAGTACGCACATACATACATAATAAAAAAAATTACAAAGGGTATTGGGTTGGATTCTTATTGGAAACGCCGTCAAATGGACTGATAAAATGTAAAATAGACCTTATTACAACTTTGCCTAAAGTATGTTGTTAAATGATATCGCCGCTGTATTGGTTCGGACTTTGACATAAATCGCCTTCGCCGCGATCGGTGTTTTTGAGAATGTAAACAAACAAAATGAAAGCAACCTTATTACTCAATGAATAAAGTATATTTTTAAATTCCGCCACATTATTAGACGTTCCGTCCTTCGGTAAGAGCCGCTTTGCGTGTTTTATTGTTTCGTCTTTCCGTTCGTTACAAAAATTGTTGATCCAGGGACACGTCTCTACCGCTGTCTTCCTAATTTATACAGTAATGTCAAAAAAAAAAAAAAAAAAAAAAAAAAAAAAAAAAAAAAAAAAAAAAACGAGTTTCGAAACGAAAAAAATCTGTTACCGCTTAAAGTGAAAATAGAAATGCTTGATCGTTTACATCCATATCGCCTTGGAGAGTCGTTTGCATCCATATCACGCTCATTCAATGTCAACGAATCAACTGTACGGTCAATAAAAAAATCCGAAGATAAAATAAGGTTGTCTGTAGCTTCAACTTCACTGTCAGCAAAAATTGTTCGTGATCCAGCAATAGAAAAAATGGAAGTGGCGTTGTCATTATGGATCGAAGACCGCAATCAAAAAAGGGTGCCCCTGAGTGGTCCAATGGTCCGGCAGAAGGCAAAGCGTCTTTACGCTCATTTTAAAGAACCTGATGGTAGTTGTAGTGGTGAATGTACAGATTGGGGATTTCAAGCATTGGAAGGTTGGTTCAATAAATTTAAGGTGAGACAATCATTGCATAACATTAAAATCGTTGGAGAAGCTGCATCTACAGACACTGCTGCAGCAGAACGATATCCAGAAGAATTTGCAAACTTAGTAGCTGATGGAGGATACAAACCTGAGCAAGTATTTAATGCAGACGAAACAGCACTGTTTTGGAAGAGAATGCCAAACAAAACATTCATTTCTAAAGAGCGAAAAGTCTGCTCCTGGATTTAAGGCAGCAAAGGATAGAGTTACACTGCTGCTATGTTTTAATGCATCTGGAGATTGTGTCATTAAACCACTGATGCTTTACAAATCGTTAAATCCTCGGGCTTTAAAAAATCAAAACAAGGACAACCTGCCAGTGTTTTGGCGTGCTAATAAGAAAGCGTGGGTTAGAAGCGCTATTTTTTGTGAGTGGTTCCGAAATTGTTTTGTTTCTGAAGTTGAAACTTTAAAAGAAAAAAAAAAAGAAAAAAAAAACAGAATTTAGACTTTAAAAGAGTTCTAGTTTTGGACAATGCACCAGGTCATCCTCACGAACTTGAAACTATGCAGCCAAATATAAAAGTGACATTTTTACCTCCAACACGACGACTTTGCTTCAACCTATGGACCAAGGAATAATCCAGGCCTTTAAGCTCTATTACATTAGACGAACCTTCAAAATCGTATTGGATAATATGGAATGTAATCCTGATATGAATATTAAGGAATGCTGGAAAAAATTTGACATAGCAAAATGCATCGTAAACATAAAAGAATCATTGGAAGAACCGAAGCCACACACATTGAAGTCATGCTGGAAAAAACTGTGGCCTGCTCTGACTGCGGAAAATGACGAAGAATGTGTGCAAATTCAAACTTTGACTGCAAACATAGCTGAAATTGCGAATGGAATAGGACGAGATGGGTTCGAACAGATAGAATCAAGTGACATTCAGGAATTGCTTGAATCGCAAGATGAAGATTTGACTGAAAACGACTTGGAGGAAATGTTAAATTCACAGCCCATTGAAGAAGAGGCTTTAACAAGCACTGGAAACGTGACATTTAATTTGAAAAATCTTAGTGAAGGTTTAAGAATGGCAAATGAGCTTTGTGATTTCTTTATGAAAATTGATCCGTCTATGGAACAAAGTCTTATTTTTAAGAGGCAAATTGCTAATGCCACTGCTGAATATCAGTCTGAATTGAAGGAGCTTTTAAAAACTGCCAAGCAAGAAAAAATTACAAAATTCTTCAAACCATTGCCTAAGCCTGAAGATAATAATCAATATGGTCAAAAACTTCAATTACAGTAAATTGATTTTTTTATATATGTATTTGTTTTTTTATCCCCTATAATTCCATATAAATTACCATTCCGTATTCACGGTTTCTGTATTCGCGGCATATTTATGGAACATATACTGCGCGAATAAAGAGCTTTTACTGTATAGTTTTTATATTCGTCTGCTGACTCATCTCTAAAGTAGATGACCTGTTTAATCTGAGGAAAAACATCGTTAACGTACTTCAAAAGAATAACTTGGAAAACATAAAATGTAACTGTATCGTGCTTTAACATATCACTGACACAACACAACTGAGACATTTGATAACAGAAGTTACAAGATCTTGGTAGTATATTCCAAAAGGATTAAAATGTTGCACGGTTGAGTAGAATGTTGGTCCAGTGGTACTCTTAAGTTTAATATTGAATAATATAGGAATAGTTTTCAGCAAAATCAACCATGATTAAGCATGATTTGTCATCCAAAGTCTCTTTTTGTGTGTGTTTGAAGTAGTCGCTCTGGGATTTGGCTATGAAGTGATGCTGCGCTAATTTGTCAATTTTTTCCTACCCAAATTTCAATGAGGTCGTCTGTATCTTTAATCATTATCTCAATTTGAGTTCTGTAAATTTGAACCCATTGAGTTTGTACGATATATCTTCTGAGTGAACCAGTTCTTCTAATGTACCTAAGTGCAGGGTTCCCACATTCTGGAAAATCAGGGTATGTCAGGAAAATGAAAACATGTCAGGGAAATCATGCATTTTGCGTAAAATTTTATGGAAAGTCAGGGAACGTAAATATGCAGGACAATTCATGAAGTATAAATTATGTTTCTTCAAAACTGTCACAGTAGTGTGCGAATCATTTTAAAGGAAATTCTAGAATCTTGAGACATTTGTTTGTTTCCTCTACTCAGAACTTCTATCTCTCTTAAGGAATCTAATGAGTCGTTGTATCAAACAAAGCATTACGAAACTTGCTGACAGTGCAGTGAAGCTTCTTTCTTTGTATTTGATTGCAAATGAAAATTTACTAGAAGTAATAAAGCTGGATATTGATTTTAAAGGAAACTAGTGAAAGAACTGAAGCCATCAGATAAAGATAAACTAGCTTTCAGGCTTGACTGTCGAAACGTTTTGCTCGCCACAATCAAGAAGATTGTGGAAAGGATCCTCTGAAGTACAAACTAGTACGTGCTCTGTCAGCTTTGGATCCCAAGCTGCAAATGAACAATTCAAAACTTGCTCAGACTAGGATGAAACACATCCTACAAACTCTTCACGAGCATAACAATATCTGATTCTGTACCTGAGAAAGCAAAGTATCAATTTATGTCTTTACTGAAATCCAAAGGTCTCCTTGCAGTTGACTTCAGAGAATACGAAGAGAAGATGGGCAGCATCAAGTTAAATGACTTCTTTGTAAAGGTAATGTCTAAGAAACAAGAATATTTCCGATTTGTGGCATGTTGTGAAAATATGGTTAATTTTGTCCCATGGCAATGTCTTAAGGGCGGGTTCTTAGTCAATAAGACACTTATTTTAGAAAACCAAATCGAAGATTCTCTGGTACAAAGAGCACAGAGGCAGGTGCATGATGAAATTACTCATATGTACTATGGAGGTGTGGAATGTGTTCCTATTGATCGAAGAATGCTTCTCTCAGTTCGTTCAGTTCGGAGTCGTTATGATGAATACCTTAAACAGTAACAAATCCAAAGAGCAGAGGAAAGTAAAATCAAACGTAAAAGAAGAAGACGAAGTGCTGAAGTTAAGAAATTGGAAGAAGGAAGAAACAAATAGAAACATGTTACAAACAAGGACAAGACGCGCTCGTAGAACAAATTCAAAAACTGAAAGCAAAACAAAATTCTGTTTAAAAATTTAAGTATGAGGATTAATATGTTTCAGAGTTGGTACTATTAGGACTGATAATAATATATTTGGCTCAGGGAGAGTTGGCAATATATTCTTGAGCGCTTTTTATTGTTTTTTCAAGCTAGAAAAAAAAGTATTTTGCAGTGTCAAGGTATGTGTTTCTGTATCATACATACATTATTAATTAGTTACATGTTAAATTTCGTGTAAATAACAATTACTTATACTGAACATAACTAGTATGTAATTGGTAACTAAAGGTGTCTGTTGGACGACTACGGGGATGAAGGAGGCCGTTAGAAAAGTGTATGATAGAACTTACCTCATATATTCCCATTTATATTCAAGAATTTATGTCGGGGGAAACAAGAATTTGTGTCAGGGGAAGTAAGGGAAATCGATCTTCACTTTTTTGTGGGAACCCTGTAAGTAGTCGATGAGGTTCTATACAGAGGACACTTATTGCGCCCCCGCAGCATAGTTTTCTGATTTAATATCACATTCTCGTTCTTGCTGATGAGATATGTGTACTTTTCATTAAAGTAAACGTTATGCAATAGCGTTTTCACATCCTGATGAATAGCACAACGCACACATTGTGGCTTCCTTTTGCATCAATATTCACACATTCTTTGTTCTGAAGTTCGTAAAACTTGGATAAGTTAATTCAGACACTGAAATGTTTCCTTTTTAAAAACTGGCAAATTTCATTTATGTTCGATAAAAGAAGTCTCTTTTGCCGTTTTTCCTTTCCATTATCCGTTATCACTAACACTGAATCCAGCATTTCAGGGCACTTCATCACTGTTGTAAAATTTTGTTTCTAAATTAAAGATGTTTGCAGGAATACTAAGTCGTATCTAAACCAGTTTTAGCTAAAAGACCATGCTCCTTTTTGATCTTTTGCGGTTTACGATCGAGATACTCCGTTGATTGAAATGTTTCAACAGTTTTCATAGTAGTCCATGATTTTGGAACTAATAACAGAGTCTGAGTCCTTTCAGCAATTGTACTTAAAGCTTCAAATTCCTGGCTCAATTCATTTATTAAATCACCTCAGTCTTGACAATTATAAACATTTTCAGCATGAAAAACTAGAAACAGTCATTGGAAATTTCGAGGTTTTCTGCAAAAAGCGCCCTTAACTTACATTGTGTCATTTTTTTTTCTTGAACATACCAAAAAACACCTTTTTTTTTTTTTTTTTAAAATATGTGAAAGAGGGAGCACCAGAGCTACTTACTTTGAAAATTTGAGGCTGATGTTAGGTGGGTCTTTTTCAGAAATAACTGCTAAATGTTGACATAATTTTTCTTCGTTTGTTCTCTTTGATGGTGAAATTCATATGCTTAACCACACGTGAACAGTTAATTACTGCAATTTTTTAAATGCTACAAAATTCTGAGATTGTTTTAGTGAAAACTATTTTCAAATAGCTTCAATATCACCAAAGATCTAGCGGTTTCAGTAATTTAAGTCGAGCGCGGACTTAGGCCTTTCTTGCACAAAACTACCAAATTTCGAATGGCTCCTACAAGAGTTCCCTTTGAGGTAGAATTGTAAAATTTTACAGATGTGTTATGTCTTAGTACCAAAACATTTGTACAAAATTTGAAGAAAATGAAAAACATATGAGCCAGCTTGATTTGTTGATTTCATATGGAATGGCCCACAAATTAAAACTAATGCATATTAAAAATTGATAACAACATAAAAACTTCTTTGAGTTAGGGCAGTCTTATTCTTTGGGTACGATTTGTTACTTTGAATTAGTATCTGAACAAGGAATGCATACAAGGGTAGCCTCCCATTAATTTAGTAGCTAGCGCGCACATTTAATGAATAGGGCCCCGTGTTCGATTCCATTTGGGAAAAGCTTGAAATTTAAACCCATTGAACTGTTTTGGATTCCACTTTAAACCGTATGTCTACGTCCCATGTAGCCTCGATGCTTAAAAGGACTGTTAAACTTCAACCATCTTCCTAGCATTCAAGAGGCTGCTTTTCTTCATACAGAACCGTCCATTTTCACTTACTACTGCAGGCTGACTGGTCATGAGTGTATCATGAAGCTAAGTGTTTCCTGGTATATATGACATCATGTCAAAGTTTTTCTGACTTGTATGATACTTGCTATCAACCCTTTCAAATATATTTCTTTTTCCATAATTCCATTTAAGTAAATAAATAAATGAAACTTAGTTTTTACGTTGGGTTTCAATCGGCAGTCTTTGGTTTACCAACTTTTTTGTTTACCTCTTCATTATCTCGACTACTGCCACAGGCGGAGTTTGCAATTCCAGTATTGAAATAGATAGTTTTTAGTGTTTACTTCATATATATGTAAATTAGTGTAAGAAATAACTATTGGGATACTGCGATAATTTTGTCTGAAAAAGACTAAAATATTTCGTCTGAAGATTTGAATCCACGATAACCTCTTTCTTCGAAGAGAATTCTCTATTTCAGAGTTGTGGTAGTATTCCCTGTAGGCCTTAGTTATATTCCCTTCATGCTATAGTAGAATATTCTATTAACAATGTAGGCAATGAAAGAAAGTCTAATGTTAAACAACAAAAGGCAAAAATATAAGTATGTTTGTTAGAATCTTTCCTCCTGTGGAGACGTTTCAGAAATTCGACTACATAAAGAAAACGATGGTTTTGAAAGTCAGTACAATATATGCACTTTTTTCTTTTCTTTTCTTTCATTTTTTTGTTCATATATGCGTGTACGTTTCACTTTTTGCGATAAATATATTGATACGTTTGTTTTTGTGTTTATCAAGGTACCGAGAATACATTTTCCTTCGCAACCTTAACAGTAAAAGGAAAAAATGGATCGTGACTTCAGATAGTCATTTATTTCCGTGAATGATTAATTTTGTGATATATATTCGTGTTCTCTATTTATATATATATATATATATATATATATATATATATATATATATATATATATATATATATATATATATATATATATATATATTTGTTTTATTTCTTGTTTTAGTTTTCAGTTCCACATTTTTCTTGCTGGAAATTTCTTACGGATTCCTTAAATTCAGGTTTGGAAATTACTACTAAAGAAGGAGACAGTAGCGTTTCCGATTCAGTGTGATCTTGTGAAATGCTAGCAGAAACAGTGTATAAGTTACGTTAATATTTCTTTGAGTCTCAGCTTAGCGTCGCTAATATTTATGTGGTATCATTATAAAAGCTTCATAGAAAGACATACACGGGCGCTAGGAGTTGTTTCATCGATATATTTAGTAGTATAGGTAGTAAAAAAATACAGGCTACCTTGGAAACTAAATTAGTTCGCCCTGTTCGAGTTCCAAGACAAGTGTTTGTCTTAAAAATAGTAAAAACTGCATTAATCTGTTCCTTTATACCACGAATTCGAATGATTTTAATAGTAAATACACTGATTTTATTTTTTAGGTGAAATATGAATAATTAATAACTAATACTTGAATAAAAATAACCCTTTTAGGATCATTGCAAATATACTATACAAAGAGGTATAAAGGCGTAAAATTAACAGACAAAATTACAGTATATGCTTTCACTCCAGCTTTCGATAACAAAGTGAAGAATAAAGCGCGTTAGTACACAGGGGAAACGTACGCAGAAACAGACAAAACACGTGCTGAGCGTTCGAATTCCGAAGCAGCATTCGTATTCTGAGGCAAAAATTTCCTCGAATTTTTCGTCCTGTTCCAAGTTGTTCTATTTCTTGGGCGTTTGGATTCCGGAGCAAAGCTGTATTTGGATTGCTTAATGAACATGACTCCAATACATAAGGTAGATAGATTGTGAGCTGTAAAAACAAAAATAGGAAAAATAGATAAGTATTCAGCAAACTTTAACATCCATAGCTATTTGAAATTGAAAACAACTGAAAAATACCAAATAAAAAAATGCATATATTCTAGTTGGAATGTTGATATATGTTAAGTAATATTAGAATTGAAGTCTCGGTTTAATATGGAATGTTAGGTTATATAATTTCACTGAAATGCTCTTATCAAACTTCCACTTCAAGATTCGAAACGTAATAGCACTGGTTATAAGTTTTGTTATTTGAACAATAAACAAATATCATTTACTTTTAAAATAGCAAATAGAATACTCTTGATAAAGAAATCTGTCTTCAGTAATATACTTGGGTAGAAATGGCAAGAAACCAAAGAATATGCACATCATCAATTAACAAATGACTCGTGAAGTTCTAAAGAAATTGAAAAATCGTAATATATTGGCACTTGTTGAAATCGTTTTGCTTTATTATTTTGTTCTTTTCGTTAGGAAAGATAATATGTCTTCTATGATAACTAACAGCCATTCTCTCTAACCTCTTAATTTTTTCTTTGTATTACTAATATTACTGTTTCACAATTGCATGACTTACAATGGAAAATATATGTAGTTTAAATGTGTTTACGCAGATGTGTGTTTAGCAAATCTTTCTTATACTCGTCTTTTGTAACTGCTGCATTTACTTAGGATTGTGATAAATAATTGTGTTTGATTTGGTGCAACATCTTTTTTAATTTTTTTTCTTTTATTTTATTTTGCATGATCTTTTCCATCTGGATATCCCTTCTTCCAGGTGAAAACAATCTGTCAGAAGGTAGTCTTATTTTTATTTTTTAACGTGATATACATACGTTTTATTTGCTTTATTTATTTATATTATGCCTTTATATGAATATTTGCATGCCATTGTTTTCTGCTTCATTTGCATATACAAAGTGAGAATTTCTTTCTATTGTGTTAAATTTTATTTATGATAAAATTGTTTTTAATATAGATATGAATGAATGAAAGAGTTGCTGTCTTGTCTTCGTGTGTGATCTGGTTTAATGTTAAGTAGTGCTCGGAAAATTAAATTGATTCTGGACATACCGACCGTCCGTTGGATGTATATTGCGTTTTTACCCTATGAAACGGGTTGTTCCAATAGGATCATATGATCCATGAGACTCGTTTGAACCATTTGACCTGTTTGAACCCATTTGGATTGCTCAACCCGTTTGGATCGTTCGACCCGATAGACCTACTAGACAGAAAGAACCTGTAAACCTAATGAATGCTTCAGATAAACACAAACCCGAACAAGAAATGTAGGATGATTGTATTCTTAATAATTGAGTAATGGAAATGGAAAAGGCTGAAAGTGCCACAAAGTAAAATTTCCAGTATTCAATAAAAACTTCCTAAAACTGTACTTTATCCTTTAAGGTGCTGCTCCTTGCGAGTGCTCTAGAAACTAGTAGGAATTTTTCTGGCACTTTGGACCTTCTCTAGGTTATTGGCGATGTCGTTTACAACACATTCCATGCAAAAAATCGATTTTTTATTTTTTGGCACTTTCAGCCTTTTCCATTTCCACTACACAATTGTGATTGTTGATTCGGAATATTGGTCCTAATTTGATAGTTTTTACACAAAAATATGCTTTCTTCTTAACTATTGGTTTGTATACCATCTGGTTTTAACAATTTTTGCAGTACTGAATCAAATGCTTACCTCTTCCTGTACTTCTAACCAGGTACGTACACAGAGGTGAATGCCGAAGGTGCTTTCCCCCGAAATCCGAACTTTTCTGTAGAGTTATTCTAAGTTGAGGGGTAATGTGACAAATGTTAATATAATTTATACTCATCTTGAATCTCCTCGTCCCCAAAATAAATTTCTACGTACATGCCAACTTCTAGCGCTACTCTTGTGAATAAATGGCTAAAGAAATGTGTAAGAATGCGTTTTCCAGCTCTTTGTGCCGATAAATCTATGCGACGAAAAAAATAGGACATCAGAGCTAGATTGGTAGTTACACCTTCGACATTTTTGTTGCAGAATTAAAAGAAAAAACAAACTCATAAAAGAACAAAAAAAAAACAGCATGAAATTCAAAAGTTTTATTTTTTTAAACTTATTTATTTGTTTATTTGGTTTTTGACATTAGTCATCGAATAGAGAGATTGAAGGAGCAATTAGACTAATTTCCGTACAAAAATGTTGATATGTACTGTACAATCAACTCCAAAAGATATACGAGGCCAATAAAGTTGTCTTTCAGTAACTTTTGTACAAATTCTTTAAATAAATTACAGTTTTCTTTTACTATGTAATATGACAGGCAGAGAGACTTAGTCACTTGTGCCCACAGATTTAGACTTCCAAACTATGATACACGTATTCATCATCATTTTGTGGCCACGCGTAGCGTAATCGCTAACGCTCTCGCCTTCGGTGTGAGCGGTCCCAGGTTCGATTCCCGGTGGGGTCACTCGGTCGAAAAATTGTAAAACGCTTTTTCAGGCAGCCACCCTGAATGAGGTTTTTTTCTGGGTTTTCCTCATTCATACCAGGCAAATGTAGGGGTGGTACCTAACTTATAGGTCCCAGGCCGCTTCCTTCCTTCTCTTTTCCCGGATTGTATGATCGCCGAGGGACGTCATCCCTCCCTTAGGTGCCGAAAGCCCAGAAATCTAAAATCCTATTCTATCCTAACGTATTCATCATCATCTTAGGTATTCTGCCATTATTGGTAGGTCACTTGCTGCAACTGTGAAGCTTCCATGCACCACCATCTTCAATTTCTCTCTTCGCCTTCATGCACGGTATTTTTGTTTTAATACTGTCCATCAACTGTAGTTTCTATCGCCAGCTCCCTCCTTTTCCTGTTACTATACCCTCTAGCACGTTCCTCGTAATCTAGTCCCATTTAGGTCAATGTCCCAAGCAGTTTCTCTTCCTCTTTTCAATTATATCTACAGTTGTTCTTTTCTCCTCTACTACTCCTAACACTTCCTTATTAGTTTTCCGCTCGCCCTAGCTAATCTCCATTCTTCTCCACACCCACATTTCGAAATTTTTTTAGTCGTTTTGTATTGCTTTTGCGTAATGTTCATATGTCCCATAGAGTGCAATACTCTACAGGGGGTAGACAAAAAAAATTAAAAACACTTCATACAGGAGACGTTAGTTTGGCCCTCCACTGTACAACACGTGTTGCGGTTGCCGATCGTTCTTTGTTTTCAATGTGTCATGTGGACCTTCCTCTTCCGTCAGCAGTAACCAGTTCATCTGTGAGTGTCGGGGTGTGAAAGTGGTGCGGTAAAATGGGCGACCTGACAGACTTCCAAAAAGTCATGATCGTTGGTGCCCGTCTGGTTGGAGCTTCAGTGGCAACAGTGGCAAACATTGTGGGGGTATCGAAAGGCACTGTGTCCAATGTCACGAGGGCATACACAATTCATGGGCAAACGACGTCTGCAAAGCACAACAGTGGTCGAAAGACAATTCTGTCAGATAGGGACCGGAGGGCATTAAAACGGATTGTAGCAGCTAGAAAGAGAACCACTGCAATGAAAATTACGTCTGAACTTAATTCCGGCCTACAGAACCCGGTTTCATTTAAAACAGTGCGACGGGAACTTCATAAAATGAAGATTCATGGCAGGGCCGCTATCGGCAAACCCCTGGTCACAGCAGTAAATGCGAAGAGGCGTATCCAATGGTGCAAGGACAACAAGGCGTGGACTCATGAGCAGTGGAAACACGTAATGTGGTCCGATGAATCTACCTTCACCTTGTTTCCAACAACTGGTCGTGTTTACGTATGGAGAACACCGTCGTAGGCTTATGATACAGACTGTCTGTTCCCAACTGTAAAGCATGGGTGGTTCTGTTACAGTATGGGCAGTGATATCGTGGTTTTCTGCACGTTCCATCATAGCCCTGCATGGAATGATGAATGCTAAGGTATATGAGGCCATTTTGGGGGACCAGGTTCTACCCATGGCCCAAATATTGTACCCTGATGGTGATGGCATCTACCAAGATGATTTGGCACCGTGTCACGCTAGGGTGGTCCTTATTTCTCAAGTTGTGTATATCTGAGACCGCACCCCTTAATCTTTTTCCTTTTAATGAGAAAAGTGTTATCTGTAAATTTGAGTTCGTTATGACAACGATAAATGGTGCCGCAAAGACATTTTAATCTTTATAGGAATAAGATTTAGAAAACAGTAGTTTGCTATGTTGCTCAATAGATGACAATAGATCCATATATTTAGATTATTCTATTTAATCCCATCTTCTAAGTAATTTGGAGCAGATTTATGAACAACATTAAATTTAAAATAATAAATAAATGCCAAACAATTATTTTTAACGAGCGTTTACAACGAAATCGTTCTCTCCTTTGTTTTTAATTACAACTGTTATTGTAAATGAAATAATTTTAGACTACTCGTAACATGTATTTGTGTTCTTTCGTTTTGCATTTATGATCTTTTGATATGATTGTTATTTTTAGGAAATTGAAGTTTCATTGTGGGTCTTGTATCATTACATGTGATTAAATGAACAAAGTGATCATTATGTGTTCGGTGTTTAGTGAAATCAGTTATCGTAGTGGTAGGCCTATTTACCTCGTTGGTAATATGAGTGAACAGATATTGGGTTGTAAGTTACTGTCCAACAGACAAGTGCTTGGTGCATTCTTTTATAATATACGAATGTGAAATTACCTTTAAGAGAGAATGCTCGGTTAGCAATTCGTGAAACAGAAAGGTTTTGGTCTAAAGCAAGAATACCGATCAAGGATACTCACCACAGCACAGAAAATACAGTTCCAATGGAAGGTGTAGATTCTGATGAGATAGTACAGGATCTTCGAGAAGAAGAGGAAAAGTACGTTTCATTACTCCACGACTCGTTGCGGCTTTTGATCGCTATAAATTGATTGATAGAGCTCCATGCGCATATTAATCGCAACAGCAGAGGCATTGGGACACAACTTCGTCTAATACTGGACGTATCGATGGAGCTTGTATTCTTCTTGAACAAAAATTGGAAAAAGATCTTTTATATCTTCTGTGTAGGCATCACATTTTTGAATTGATATTAAAGTATGTATTTGAAGAATGTGTTTCAGTTTCCTCCGGTCCAGAGGTGTCAATTTTTAAAAGTTTCCAGAAAGAGTGGCCGAGATTTCAACACAACAATTTTGTTACATGAATTTCTAATCGAAGTGTTAATTCAGTTCTTTGCAATATGAAGAAAGATAAGCTAGTTTTTGCTGTTCAAAGTTTGGAAATGCAGAGAAGATTATAGAGAACTTTTGGAGCTTACAGTAATTTTTCTAGGAATTACGCCTCCTGGAAGTATTTCTTTCCGTTTCCCTGGAGCTGTACATCAGGCAAAGTGGATGGGAAAACCCTTATGATATTTAAAAATATTCTCTTTAGAAATCAGTTTAAATTAAACGAGCGGGGAGAAGAAGGACTGCGTCAAGTGTGCACTTTTCCTGTTCTAAAAAGCTTGGTTTATGTTGTATGTAAAAGCTTGGTTTACTTGTCCCAGTGCATCTCGTTCACCACATCAAGATTTACAATTTCTGAAGAGCCTTCAAACTTACAAACTCATAAACTCTGATGTCTCGAGAGTGACTTTATTGAAGTTTTCCTAACATCTTTGATACCGTACTCTCCGAGGAGTGTGAGCACTTTTATTTTTTGACGAGAATATCAATAATGAACAAAACACAAAATAGCAGAAAAAATTAAAAATAGTGACAGTTCATATGAAACGATGAAGCGATTTGAACTGCACGCTAGTAAAATAGATTATATTGAAGAAAAAGAATTGGAGACCTCACTTAAAATCTATTTTGACCAAAGCCTATAATCGAATTAATCTACTCCGTCGCTTGACTGGCACCAACTGGGGTCTCAACGCCTCTACAGTTCTCACTACGTATAAAGTCTTTCTCCGACCAGTACTGACTTACAGATTCACAGCCTGGATACCTGCAGCACCCTTCTTTTATAAAAAGCTACAAATCTTAGAACGTCATGCCTTCAGAATCGCTTACCGTATATCCTTACCTAGCCCCACTGCCGATCTCTATAGTCGCATTACTTTTCCCACACTTCTTTCCCACATAGAACATCTTCGGTTAAAATATATCACTCATCGACTGACAATGAGCCACCCTCTACTCATGGACACAGTATATACTGCAGCCGACTTCGTTACCCTCCCACAATTACGCCCCACCCCTCTATCTCTGCTTTTTACTCTCTATCGCTACACTGTCCCTCCGAATCATCCCGATATTCCTCTTCTCGATGCATTTCATCTCGATATTCATTCACATTTCATCTTTCCATCACATCATCCACAGTAATCCTACTGTACTAACAGGGCACCAACTGTCTTACATCAATGCCCCGCGTAGCCCCGGGGCGAGAAGATAACCTCACTTGTTCTTCTAACCTCACCTATGTGTCGTGATGTGTATTGCACGTACTCATTACTTTCATACCACATAATCATTTCATATCTACCTTATGCTAATGTTATGATCACAAGATCATAAAATCCAATGACCATTAAATGTTAAATAAATAAATAAATAAATGGACAAATATCACTTATCCCAACAACAGTAGTCCATATTCCATTTTCCCGATTACCTCTTCCCGAGTCGAGGGCGTAATCCTTGGGTGGGGCTAGCTTTAGGCTAGCAAAAAAAGAAAAAAGAAAGAAAAGAAAAAGAAATTGCTGATTTTGAGATAGGAAACACGAAGAAGTTCTTCGAAAGGTTTCGGATTTCTACAGGTTTTCTAGACCTTGATTCGGTTTGTTGATCGACAAATGATGAATTTCTTTTCGGGAAAAAAGTAGTTGATAAGCTGCATGTTACAAATGACGCAGCGGAAAGAGCGTAAAGTTAATGGAAAATCACAATGCAGTTCTAACTAAAAATGAAGAACAGAAACAATTCCTTTTGTAAGTAATGAAAGACTAACTTGTTTCTAGGATGTGCAAAAGCTACCTTGCGTAAAAAGTAAAAGTTATCATTAAGTCGATCTACAATTCAAATATATTTTTTGTCCATTTTTTTGGAATAGCAGCCATTATCATAAATATTTTACTTGTATTTATTAGCTGATTGATTTCTAACTCATGTAAATTTTACTAACGAAGCAAGTGGCATGAGAAACAGATCCAAATATCTTTTCCACAGTGGTTCATAACACTGTGCATTACCATAAGTACTATATAACACATGGGCTGAAAAGTCCCGGGCCTAACAAAGAAAACACCGTTTTTTTGGTTCAAAATTAGCTTTATTCATCAACGTAATCTCCATGAAGAGCAACGCAATCAGTCACCACTTTTGTAGAACGATTTATCTTTTGCCTCAAAATAGGCCTCAGTTGCAGCGATAACCTCTTCATTCGTGCGAAATTTCTTACCGGCGAGCATTTTTTTCAGGTCTGCGAACAGCCAGTAGTCGCTGGGAGCCAAATCTGGCGAATACGGTGGATGTGGGAGCAATTCAAAGTTCAATTCATGTAGTTTTGCCATTGTTTTGATTGACTTGTGACACGGTGCGTTGTCTTGATGATACAAAAGTTTTTTCTTTGCCATATGCGGTCGTTTCTTTGCAATTTCGGCCTTCAAACGCTCCAATAACGCTATATAATAGTCACTGTTAATGGTATGTCCTTTCTCAAGATAGTCGATGAATATTACACCACGCACATCCCAAAATACCGAGGCCATAACCTTGCCAGCCGATTGTTGTGCTTTCGGGCGCTTTGGACGAGGTTCACCAGTTGCTGTCCACTCAGATGCCGATCGTTTTGATTCCGGAGTGAAGTGATGGATCCATGTTTCATCCATGGTCACATATCGACGCAAAAAGTCCGGTTTGTTACGTTTAAACATGGCCAAACACTGCTCAGAAGCATCAACACGTTCTTGTTTTTGGTCAACAGTGAGCAAACGCGGCACCCACTTTGAACAGAGCTTTCTCATAGTCAAATGCTCATGCAATATAAAGCCAACACGTTCTTTTGATATCTTTACGATGTCAGCTAACTCACGCACCTTCACTTTTCGGTCATTCAAAACAAGTTTGTGGATTTTTTTTTATGTTTTCTGATGTTACTGCCTCATTTGGACGTCCACTGCGTTCTGCATCATCGGTGTCTCTACGACCACGTTTGAAGTCAGCAAACCAACGTTTTATTGTTGTTTCTGATGGAGCGGAGTCCCCATAACACTTTTCAAGCCATTGCTTCGCGCTTGAACGGTATTTTTTCCCATCAAGAAGCAGTGTAAAATTAAAACACGAAATTGTTTTTGATCCATTGTTTTGAAACTAACACAAGTAGGGTCACTCTTAGCACAATAACTCACAGACGAATGAATAGAATATGATGAAATTCTCACAGCTGTCTTGTGAAGGTTAGTATTCACTGAAAACAAGGTGACTGCAATACAACTAGCGCCATCTATGTGTTAGGCCCGGGACTTTTCAGCCCATGTGTTATACACAGACGATGATCATGATGCTTGTAGCTAGATGCCTGATAACCAACCGACTGTATTTGAAACTCAGTCAATTCTGAATTACAGAGGAAAGCTTTATATTGTCCTATTTACATTTTATATAATTATTATACGTTTATTGACAAATAGTAAATCGAGTGCCATTGAAATTCAAATGGATTTCTTTTTACAGAAATCAACTGCTTTGCGGCACGGGTTAACGTTGTTGGATTTTTGTGAGATTTTATGTATGATGTTTCTATCACCAAAGGAAAAGAAATAAGGGATGCGGCGGAAGAAATTCGAAAATTTATTTTTTCCCATATACCTAAGGACCACCCTAGTGTCACGCTGCAAAAACGGTAAAATCATGGTTTGAGGAGCATGACCAGGATCTATCACACCTCCCCTGGGTCCCACAATCACTAGAGCTGAACATCATTGAGCCATTGTGGTCTGAGTTAAAGGCGGTCTCATTACCCTCCACCGGCATCCCTTAAGGAACTGGAGCATGTTTTGGAGGAACGATGGTACAAAATTCCACACACCACGATTCAGGAGCTGTATACGTCCATTCCACGTCGGATCCAAGCTGTTTTGGACGCAAAAAGAGGCCGCACACCATACTAGGTATGATTTTCACACTTTCGCAAACGTTTTAGATTTTTTTGTCCAACCCCTATATACAAAACACTTCGAATCTTTCACTGAACTCTATTCAAGGACCCAGAAAATACATCTTTTTGTTTCTCCTAAAGGGTTATTTCGCTATTCTTATTCTTGCCTTTATTTAAGTTTCGCACTTCATAGCATCACTTATGTAGTACCCAGATATCGAAAACTAGTCTGTGGTCCATTTTCTCCCATCGTAGTTGTACTGCGTTAGAATGGGAAGACTTATAGTACGGCTATGTCTGTTGGAGGGTATCAGGGCCAAAATAGTAAAAGATAGCGAGAAGCAATTTCTTAGAATCGATTAAGTATTCTAGGAATAGATTCCATCTCCCCCATTAACTCTTTGTTCGAACTAGAAATGGTGTAAATAAATCATTTCTTGTTTTAAAGTTGATCGTTATACAAAACGGTAATATATAACGGAAAGCAGTTTGCTCTAATCGATTCACCGTCCCAAGAATATGATCCACCTCCTCCCTTATCTACCCGTATCTACCAAAATCGAAAGTGCTAGAGATCAATATTAATCTCCATGGAAAAAAGTGATGAGAAACAAAGAGTAATTATTTTCTGATGTGGATTCATCAATTCGAAAATAAATTTTCTCTCTATTCAAACCGAAAATGGGTGAATTTCCGAATTGAGCACTGATCGCCATACTGTAAAAACAGTAACAGATAGTAGAAAAAGTTTTCTGATATGGATTTAGTACCACATTGGTAAATTCCATCTCCGACTTTATTCCCGTATTGCGAAGTGGTAGAGATATACTACAATTTCCGGTTTCAATATTGGTCTCCATGGTGCAAAAATGGTCAGAAATAGAGAGACATGATTTCCGTGTCCTAAGAATAAGTTATATCTTATCTTTACTCTTGTACTCAATCCGGAAATGGTAAGAAATAATGACTTCCGGTTTCAACACCAATCGCATAGTGAAAAAAACACTAATACTCAGTGAGGTTTTTGGATGGTTTGTTGGATCTTAGCGTCCAACTTCAACACAAAGGTTTTAGGAGACGTAAACCTACACTTTAAGGTGGAATCCGAATCACTTAATACGTTCAAACTTCAATGCTGTCTCACCACATGCAGCAAAGGTGACGGCGCTAGGCACTAGATCAGCGGAAAGAGCTAGTAATAGATAATGAAAAGTAATTCTTTTTATAAGATCCGGTGTACTTCATGGATAGGTTCCGTCTTCGACTTTAATCCTCTGTTACAATCGGGAGTTCCATGAATTTTACTGTCATTTCAAGTTTTAATATTGCTAATAGAGCCAAAACGATAAGAGAGCCAGAAGTGTACATTTTATATGGATTTATTGTCCTAAGCATAAACCTTCCCTTGAACTTTGTTTTTTTATTCAAAACCGAAATGGTGAAAGTCTACGACGTATAGTGGAAAAAATTAGTAGTAGATAGTGATGGAGTGATACTACATTTTTATATAAATCAGGATCCTAAGATATGATTTCATCCCAGCTACTACTCTTCCACTGCAACTCGAAGTTGTTTAAAACTAGTACAATATCTGGTTTTAATACTGGTTCCATTCATTAATAGTTGTAAGAAATAGAGGGTTCAGTTGTAGAGCTCTCACTTCTGGTGCGTGGGTTCCCTGGTTCGAATCGCAGCTAATGCGAAGTTAACTTGGTGGTGGATAAACATCCTGTCGGTGGCTTTACTCAGGGTTCTCAAGTTTCCTTTCACTTTCTTTGCTCCGTCATTTCAGTCATCATCACCGTCTCCCTTAACCTCAAAGCATAATTGTGGGATGTGAAGCTAGGAATTTCATTTCACTTCATTTTGGTAAGAGATACCAAGGACCTGTTTGTGATATAGTCAGCGTCTGAAGATTTCGTCTCTGACCCGGACCCTTTACTGCAATCGGAAATTATATATCTACTGATCCCTCATTTAGTATTGAATCCGCACAAGTGCGTGGGATCCCTGATTTTATTCCAGCTTACACTAAGTTAGCTTCGAGGTAGGCAAACACTGTGTTCGTTCTTTTTATTAGGTTCTCTCTCTTCCTCCCACTTTCTCAACTCCTTCATTTCGTTCGTTATCATCATCAGCATATCCATTAGCTTCGGGCTTAATTGTGGAACGTTAAACTACACCACTCATCATTTAAAAATGCTTCATCGAGAAGAAGATATCTTAAGAAATCCAAAATTCGCAGAATGTAAGGATAAGCAATTTATTAACAGGACAGCGCCATTAAAAATAAATAAATAAAAAAAAAAGCAGAGGCGTCGGGTATGCAATCCACGAACACGGCTGATGCTAGCGAGAGCTGGAGTTCTGGGTTAGGAGGAGGTTGGTGTAACGTGTGTGTGTATATGATCGAAAGATGCTTATTAGTGGTGGGTCTTGCAGCACGTTTCGACATCTGATCGAGGACTAATAGTAGCATATCATTCCGCGACAGTGGTGCCAGTATTTGAATGCGTCCAGTGTAGCGAATTTGAGCTCGATGGCTCCACGAAGGCGCTACGCAACGACACACCGACCTCAACCACCACGCCATACCACAGGCCGCGAGAAAAGCCTGCTTTTTGGTATGGCTCTGGTCGATGGATAGCCATATCTTGCACACTGACCAAAGCACTGCAGGCTGTTATACAGAGCCCAGTGTTTCCGCTAACAGTTCTTGAGTACCGTGCCCGTTCGTGCCTTCTACGCATTTGAGGGTCATTAGACCACCCAACAGTACATTGACGAGGTGTTGGAACCGATTTTGGCTCCTTCAGTGTATGTCCTGTGTGGGACTACATTCCAGTAGAATAACACGCGTCCTTACGTTGCACGTGCTGTCCTACACTTCCAGACCGGACATAATTTTTGTCTGCTTTTCTGCCCGACGCGTTGCCCCGTTCTCTGCCCACTTGAACACGTTTGGTCGATGTTGCACAACGCCTCTCATACCTAAAACTCCGCTGCACTTTATCACGCGTCGCACAGAGCGGTATGTTTTATCATTTACTGTCTGAGCATTAGGTCTTTGCTTGCCTAGTTTGGCTCTGCTATCTTGTCCCCTTCTTGATACTGCATTCTTAAAGGCGATCTATGTAAAAAGCTATCGCATAGTTTGGAAGCGTACCGTGGTTTCACAATGTGACAAGAAACTTACTTTGTTGGGAACAAATATGAGTTTTGCCGAAAGTGTACTAGGTGTAAGCACATACGTGGAAAATGGAGAGCTATCAGAGAGTGAGTGTAAAACAGCTAGATAGGTGTTCCAATGAAATGTTGAATTATTAACAAGTGTGTACGTATATTGTATACCTACGCTACTAAGTTCTCAATATACTTCTCATGCCGTTTTGAAATCAATAACACTTCTATTTGAAAAAGAATTTTATGGGGTTTGAGTATTACTTTGCAGCGTACTGTACATTGTATATAGAAAAATAAGGAAGAGGGTGAAAGGTAGGCTAACTCCATGAAAAGGTAAGTGGTACAGATGTTGGTAAGGCGCCATACCAATTGATCAGAGAGGGAGGGTATTATCGAAATCAACTTACATTCTTGAGATTATTCTATCCATGAAACCATCTATTAAATACATTAACACCATTTTTTTTCTACACAACTTAAGATCTGTAACACTAACTTAGAAGGATATCAAGGTGTTTTTTAAATTTAATGTTTGTTGACTACAGAAGACAGCCTTGGCTAAACCTTACTCCCGCCGTGTCAACAAAGATTCTCAATATACACGAATATTTTGTGTAATATTCCAGTAAAATAATGTAAATATTTCAGATTTTTTTTTTTATGTTATTCATGTTTGAAAATTTATTAGTTTGGGTTTAACATTCCTTTGGAGCCGAGGCTATGTGAGACAAAACCTTCTGATAAAAGATACAATACAATAGTTAGGAATAGGGTTGCCCGCGAGGCGAGAGGAGATAAAATTTTGGGATGAAACAGAGGCCTTTGACTAGCAACAGATACATTTTCCGAGGCAAGACGTCACCTTCACGACACCATATCGACAAGAGACCGCCTAAACTTTTATTTCGTAGGCAAGCCTGTTCAGGTGCGTTATTCGAGGCTTTATGCTCTACTTGAAATCAAATTCAGGATGATACGCACGTGATGCACGCAGTTCTGCTACTTAGTCACGAAGGTTCTCTTCTACTCCGGAAAGCTATTCATTAAAAAATAACACTTTTTTGTCGAGGATTAAAATGTGTACTTTTCATTTTGAATGTTTTTCTTTCTTTTCTTTTTTTCTTTTTTAAGCTGAAATAATCCTACTTTGCCATTAATCTCAAAAAGAAAAGGGATTATTGTAACACACAACGATGTATTTTGTGTGTGAGGATTCATGAATATTGGATCTAAGGAGTTTGGCAGGTCTGGGTTCTGACGGGTCCAAAAACTCCTAGTTTTAATACGCAAGACGATTCAAACGGTCCAAACGAGTCATACGGGTCAACGGTACAAACGGGTAATACGGACCAACTGTCCTGAGTTATTTGATCGGGTAAAACCAAATGCATGCAGTAACGAGCAGGTTCTCGTTTATCCGAAATTTCTGAGCACTAGTGTTAAGTGTCGTGATCTGTAGTGGCTGTAAAAAAAACAGTGCTTTAATAAGAAAAAATGTTTTCCATTCTGGTGCCGATGTAGGTACAGGAACCCTTTTTCAAAACTTATCTGTTAGTTTGGAAATCCAGAAGTTCAATATTATGATGTAAAGTAACTGAAGTAGAGAAACGCATGAAAGGAAAATAGCAAATATTTAATAAAAATTTGTGTTTCGAAACATTACCAACAGCATGTAGGGCATGTTCCTAATACCATAACACGACACCATACAGACCAACTTGATGATAAGAACACTTCCTTTCGGTGCTGCGACCAGTTAGAAGTTTGGCAAAAAATGTGAACAACCATAACTCGAGAAGAAATTGTCGGATCAAGCCGGGTATAAAGAAATACACTTTATTTTTAGGCGTATATTCTATTAATACACAGTTAAATTGTGACGCATGGATGGCTGAAAAGTGGCCTCTAAGGAAATAAGATAATAAATAAATAAATAAATGAATAATGTTACTGGTTGATGACGTGTGAAGTTTATTGTCCCATTCAGCACCGAATATATATAAGACGTAGACCTACGGCTTAACATGAGATTGGAACCACAAGATCTCACATCAGAAATCAAACCTGGGTTTTCCGCGCCGAAGAAACGTACTCTAACCATCTAGCTACGAGGGATTCTTTTGGGTTATTCTATAAGACAAAAAAGCAAAATAACGTTCAAGACATAGAGTATAGAACAGATAGATTAGTATAAGCAAAAAGGTGTGAAGTTTCTGTACGCCATTGTTATGATCTATGATTCATGCTAATATGACTGCACGCCTGATACAAAGAAACTGCAGTTGAAAAATTGAGCTTTCCCGCCCTCAAGGAAGTACCACATTTCACGGGTCATATTATAGTAGCGGTGCGATGAGACTAAAGAGTATTCGTTGTGTATGTGTGCGTGGGAATTTCTTTAAAAATGGAAGCTTTAAGTGTTTCATACTCTACTCTGCTTTGTGGTAAGTTTTGGAAGAATATTAACAAGAATCATTTAGAAGTGTCAACTGAAATTGTCGTTCTCAATCGCAGCAACTTAAAACTGTAGAGGCTCTCAAAACTATTACAATTATTGACCAATTACAGTGATAAATATGGTGTATAGTTTTGAGTGGCTTTAGATGTTTTTCAGCTTTTCGGACTGAAGGAATTTCGTGGATGTCAAAGGTTCACTGATGATGAAGTGATTCAGGCTGTTCTCTAAGGGTTGATCAATAGGATTTAACACTATCAGAGTAAAGAAGCTTGTATCCAAATAGGAAAAATGTGTTGTACTTGCAGGGAACTAGGCGGAAAAGTAGTAGAGGTAGCTTTAAATAAAATAAAGATAATATCTGACCACACCACACACTTATTAACATGTGGGCAGCAGTGTACATCATTGCCTCCTTTGACCAGACACACTATCTAACATTTTCTTAAGAAAACTATTTGCTGTAGTATAGGTATCTTCTTCCTTCTTGTTCTGCCAGTGGTTAACATTTCGTCCTTGACTCAAAGGTATTCTATCTGAATTCTGCTCATGCTAACTTTGGAACAACTTATAACTTAAATATAATCAGACCAAAGCAGATACTTATTAGTAGTCTGTTACCGTTTCGGCATTGTATCCTTGTCTTCGTCACACATAATAATGAAGGCACTCATATATATTGCCGAAACTTAACATAGATTATTAGTATAAGTGTTTCCTTTAGTCAGATTATTTATTCAAGTTATACTTAGTACCAAAGGTAGAATGAGCAACTTAATTCATATCTAATCAGAGTCACTACACATTAAATTTTCAGTATGAATTACATATTTAACGTACTTACTACGTTCTACAACGTTTAGCAGTGTTTTAAGAACAATTTTATATAATTCAACGAGTCAACAATAGCAAGCTAACGTTGTTTTGACAATTTCTTTGCGTCACAACAATTATTTTTGACTTGCAAAATATTTGGTAAAATTTGGAAGAAGTGATACAGTGACTTACTGACTGATGGATTCTTAAACATCACGTACTTCATGGCGTCGCAAAGGGAACACGGCTACGATACGAGAGTTACGGAAATTTTAAGGGAAAAATGGGCGAGTATGTATAACGTACTGTTTCAGCGCCGAGGTTATGAAACGTGGACCCAAAACATAATATAAGGCCCGAACTCACTTGAGCTCGCGCTGGTAATTGAACCCACATGTTCCGTGCAGAAGGATCGCATGCTATCCATATAGCCACTTGAGAGTTTCGAAAAAAATTCAGTAGAAAAAGCAAAAATGTATGGAGAGTTCAAAAATGTATTAACTCAGAAATGTAGACATACCAGGGATGGATTGTACTGTGGAAAATGAGAACAAAGAATTTAGGAAAACTAATGAAATTTTTGTAACGTCATTGAAGGAGCAAAGAAAAACATGTTAATAAATAAATTTTAAAAAAAATGAAATCCATATTCGAGGAAAATAAGTTTTAACCAGATAAAAGAATATTACTAATAGTTACAGTTACAAGCGCAACGAACTCTAATGCAACATACATATTTCATTATTTTTCGGAAGTTAATAAGTCACACAGTGGAATAATGGAATTATAGTTCCCGATTTTTTTTTCTGTAGTAAAACAAAATAGTCACACTGTGGCACTCTCTGTTCCTTTCAAATTCTAACAGTTTTCTTCTACTATGACCAATGTTCTATTATTTTATTCCTTAAAATATTGTATGTTATTGTTTTTCCTCGTTTTGTACTTTTGGTAGTGTACCTCAGGAATTCTCTAATTTCTTCTGAGATTACTTTTGCGCTGCTTCTGATATTGGGCATTAGTAGAACTTGAAACTAAAATTAATGGGTATTCCCTTTTATCAGACTTTGATCCGGCATTTCGTTCTCAAATTATGTTCGTTTTCATACAAGTTATTGGCTGGTCATAGCGCCGAAAGGAAGCATTTCTACACCCGTCTTATTTTGGTATCAAGATTTATTTTCTAAACGTTGTTACGTTATTTCGAAATACCCTTTATATATATATATATATATATATATATATATATATATATATATATATATATAGTAATCCGTAGTAATTCGTTCAACAGAGTAGTCAGGTATGCTAAGACAGAGAAACCATTCAGATCAGTTACCTAATCATCCATTAAAAGAGCTGTATCGCCCGAACTGATCGTTCGATTCTTCTTTTTCTTCTTCTTCTTCTTCTTCTTCTTCTTCTTATTATTATTATTATTATTATTATTATTATTATTATTATTATTATTATTATTATTATTATTATTATTATTATTATTATTATTATTATTTTCAAAACAGCCAATGAAAACAGAGACTGAGCAACCACCTGAGCTGTAATGTAAGCATCGTTGTCCTCCGTGCTATTCTAGCGCGCCTGCCTTCGGTGCACAGAGTTGCAGGTTTAATTCTCGGTGAGAGAGAATTAAACACATTAGAGTTGTTCAGATTCCCCTTTAAACTGTAGATTCATGTCTCATACATTTGAATCTAAAAGCTATCGTATACAGCATACTCAACTCTTGTGCTCCTAAGATAGCTTACAGAGAACTGCGAAGATATGAGGTAACAAATTCTGGTGCAAAAAGGTCATAAGTAACTAACAGTGACTGGAGTTAATGTGGTTATTACGTATCACTCAAAGTCATGCTTTATGCTCAATCATAGCACTTCGTGAAACTGCAGCGACACTCAATTTGTCTCTATCTCAATCTTATTTTACATGCTGTCATCCTGCGCTTCTGCACTTTGACATATTCTTATAATTCCACCTTTTTCCTCCACGATCGTTTTCGCAGTTACAAAGTTACCCATAGTCTAATATGATAATATTTTAATCATACTTGATAACATTCAGAAATTTTGATGCAACCTTTAATCATTCCACACTTGACTCATATCTAAATATACAGAGCGTTCAAAAAGTCTCCATACATCTGAATTGTCACATATTCAAAGCAACGAGAAAATTATTTTACTCAAAATTTATTATATTTTATGGCATAAAAACACTATGTACAGGGCGTAGCATATACACACACATTTTCACAGCAAATCTTGGAAATGTCTCCCATGAACCTCCAAACATGCTTGCACACGTTTCTTCTTGTTCTCAAATACTCTTACAAGTTGTTCATGTAGAATGCTATGAGCAAAATCTCGAATAACTGTTTCGAGTTCTTGTATAGTGTGGGGGGGGTTCCCTTTATAAACAGAATTCTTTGCATATCCCCAGAAGTAAAAATCCGGAGGAGACAAGTCAGGAGACCTAGGTGGTCACAATCCCTTTGAAATTATTCGATCTCCAAAAACCTCTTGCAGTAATCTCATGGATTGGCGAGCTGTATGTGCTGTAGCGCCATCTTGTTGTATCCAAGCATTACGAATTTCGTCTTCCGTTAGTTCTCCCATGAACTGGTGAATAATTTCACAATAACGAGTTGAATCTATTGTTTGTTTGAAAAATATGGGGCCGACTATTCTTCTTCTGGATATTGCAATCCACACCCCTACCTTCTGGTCATGCCGAGAACTTCATGTATGACATGTGGGTTTTCTGCACATCTCAAACGTGAGTTCTGGGCATTGACGTAACCAGATAAATGGAACCAGGCCTCATCAGTTAAAAAAAAAATCCGAAACATCGTCAGACTTGTCCATAACAAACCGTGTAAACCATTCACAATACTGCACTCGTTTTACACTGTTGGGAGGAAGTAACTGCTACACCGCTCTCACCTTATACGGGATAAGACGCAGTTTCTTACGAACCGCCTTTTGTGCCGTACTAACACTTATTGCTTCTTCCTGGGCAAGTTTTCGAAGTTGTTTACGGGGGCTACGTTGCATTGCATAAGATAGGTGTAGCATTTTTTCTTCATCGAGCACTGACGGTCTACCACTTCGATCATAGTCCATTACCGTTCCAATGTCTCTAAATTTATCGATCAGTACCCTTACAGTGTGACGATTCGAAACAGGTGTATCCGGAAACCTAACTGCAAACTTATCTTTGACTGTCTGTACTCACCTTGTTCACGGAACACATATTGAACCAGGAATATTCGTTGTTCCAAAGTTAACACCATTGTTTCAGAGACCGCTAACTAGATGCAACAATCACTTCAACGTCACTTTGCCGACTGAAATCTAAGAAATGACCTTCACGCAAGGCGATAATATAGCAGTGTTGCAAACCTTCGCATAAAATTTTATTTCATGTGACTTTGAATGCGACTTTGACTTGCCACGATTCAGGTGTATAGAGACTTTTTGAATGCTCTGTACAAAAGGAGTTGTAAATGTAAGTGAATAAGAATCGACGAAGAGAGACTAAGTTTTCACAACAATTTTCAAATGGATAGCGAAACTAGACAACGAGTAATCTAAAATTAACACTACTAATAAATGTCTCTGACGATAGGATAGAATTAGGAAATTATCACGTAACAGTAATTATAGCATTTATATAAACGCTATATAAATGCAGAAATAGTTTAAGTCAGGTTATTTAAAAAGTATTGAGCCTTTGAAGGTCAAAATTGACAATACATTTATCGTATTTGAAAACATTTTGAAATCGCTTTGGAACCTTCTTGTTCGATGACCTTCTGTCATTTTTCCGGCAGTACCATAATCTCGTTACTGTAGAACTCTGGTTTCTAATAATAATAATAATAATAATAATAATAATAATAATAATAATAATAATAGGTTTTCACAAGCCTTTTTTGAAACTAACTTAACACCATTCAAGGAGCTCTGAAGAGATCGAAATAAATAATAATTTGGCAGTGCCAAGTCCGGGTTATACAGTGGATGCATTAAAACCTCCTAGCCAAATTCTTTCAATTTCTGACAGGTTACTAAAGATGTAACCGGTCTTGCGTTGCCATCGTGGTAACGACACCTTTTCTGTTGACCAGTTCCGACGTTTTTTGAATTGCTAGATGCACTCGCACGAATTGTCGACAGTACAGGTCCGAGTCTATCCATTCCCACCAAACGTACAGCATAAACTTTCTTGGTGTTACTGTGGGTTGGTACAGACCGTGGAACTTTTCCTCGCTTCGACTACGATGTTATTCGCACATTGTTGTTGTAGGTCATTCACTTTTCGTCGCTCGTGATCAGCTGCTTCAAAAATAGCTCGAGATCTTTACGTTTGAGTAGAGTTCTCACAGCTTCGGGTTTGATCCTTGATAGGATACTAAGTCCCTCTCCCCCCCCCCCACAAAAAAAAAAGCTCGAAATATTGGATCGGAGCTTATCTTGAGTCCCTATCGTATTAACGATGGTTCTGCTAAGAAATGTTGAACTTCAATAAATCAATCAACCCTCTGAATTCGTAACACTTTAAATTTTATTCAGAAATACTTTGACGATGCATCTTTTCTCCTGTTATGTACATTTAAAAAAACAAAAACTAGTTTTAAAATATCTATCTATCTACGAGTATATATATATATATATATATATATATATATATATATATATATATATAATCTTCAGGAAATATAGCCGAAAGCTTTTATTATATTTCAAGTTTGGAAAGAAATAACATAGTTTGGGACGATGTAATTAATTTCCGTTCTGTCATTACTGTAGTAAAATTAAGTTTTGTGAAAAATCCTTCTGCAATATTTGTTGGATTAAGAGGCACATTGGAAAACATTTTAAGCATGAAATTACTTTCTTCATATGTATGAAAGCTTACCTTCATTGATAGTACATTAGTTTTTAATGTTTACCTGTCTTGTGTCCTATGTAGATATCAGTTATTTGTGTTTCTTTGCATTTGTTGTGTGCTTGCATGTGTTCATGTTATTTTACTTTTAAGTTAAGCTTTAAGCAAGTGCTATTACTTATTTTATCATTAGCTATGTACTTACTAATTTTATTTTTGTTTTTCTTACTTTCACCATCCTGTCTACTGAGTAGAAGCTGAACGAAAAGCAACAGGTATAGACCTTTTTATTTTTTCTAAAGTTATTTTTTGTTTGCATTACTTACATGTTTTGCATGTTACTTTGCTTGCATATTGTAGTAAAAGATGGCTTGATTGCTTGAATATCATGGTAAACTTGCGAATAGCTTCCACGAATACTGTGAGTTACAAGGTATGGTAGCTTAGCAATTCATTGTAAGAATATATAACACATAACGTTTGTTTGTTTATCTTGTAATTTTCTTTGGGTGTAATGGTGTAGTTCTTGTTTCTGAATATCTGGAGGGATCTTCATAAACCGTAGTAATTCTGTTATTGCTTGAATTGTTTTAATTGTTTCTATTTTCGTTCAAGTGCATCGTCCTGTTCTGAAATTATAAAATTCATTGATCGTACTGCCAGACCCGAGTATATCATGAAAACAGTAGAATCATCTATCTTTCTCAACAGTCACAGCCACTTGCAACTGCTGTTCAGCGGACAATACTTGACAGTTTCTGTGCTTTACAGCGACCTACCATGATTGCAATGGAGAGTTTTTCCTCTTGCCGCCTCTGCTGTCTAATATGCTGAAAAGAAATAAAAAACTCGCTGAGAGTTTTTGATTCGTTTCCCTTGTAAGATAGCTATTTTATTGGCACTACTTGGAGAACAGATTGGCCCTTTCAATATCACCCATGGTACCTTTATCGGAGGCAGTCATGCTTGTTTTTCAATTAAACAGGTTCTACGAATACATACGATTCTTTAAGGTGGTGGCACGTCGCAAATAAAGAACCATAGATTAGATCTATCGATCTATCAAATAGTTATATCAGTTCTTTCCAGATGGCAGCTAAAGTCGATATTAATTGACACTAGCATCACTTATTAGTGAAGCAATCGATTCAGCTGCTTGTTGTATTCTTAGAGTAATGGTAATGACTCCAAGTTAATCTGCGACGTTGCCACATTGTGAAATTTTGATGCCCCATAGCGGCTGAAGGAGGCCCGGAGAACATACCATCATATAACATTTTTGTTTTATTTTGGTCTGTAAAATAGTGCTTTGTGGTCCGTGGGCGCCATTTTTAAAACACCCGATATATATATATAGGATGTCTCAAAAGTCTCCTGACATAGGGTAACTCTGTTATTATCAGAGTTACAACAAGATTTAAGAGGAAAAACCATCTCCAAATATTATGATGTTTTCAATATAAAGTGAAGGATTTTTTTAAATCGGACGAGCCGTTTGGGCTGTACACTCTTTATGTGCCCAATGTTAAATGAGAATGCAACGTTGCCATTTACCTGGACCCACAACATACGTGAATGAAGTTACTGTCTTTTATGTTAACACATCGATGGCCAGCCCCCATTTCAAACAGTAACTTCATTCACTTATGTTGTGGGTCCAGGTAAATGGCAACGTTGCATTTTCATGTAACATTAAGCGCATAAAGAGTGTACAGCCCAAACGGCTCGTCCGATTTAAAAAATTCCTTCACTTTAGATTGAAAACATCATATTTGGAGATGGTTTTTCCTCTTACATTTTGTTGTAATTCTGATAATAACAGAGTTACACTATGTCAGGAGATTTGAGACACGCTGTATATATTCACAGTATGTATGTAGGTGTAAATTACCTTATATATGAAATGTTAACTGATTCGAAACCTTGAATTCAATTCTTTAACAGATCATCGTCCACATGGAAGAGACCTTCAGATGATTCCACGATCCGAATCTACATCAGAATTTCAACCGTTGGAGGATAAGGAAGTCGAATATTTTTTTGCTTCAGATGCCAGTGCAGTAATTGAACATACCAACAGAGTCATCTTTTTGGAGGTCAGTTTATATTGGTGTACAATATGACCAAAACATTAAGATTTGAAATTTAGAAACGTGAAAAGTTAATTGTCCGCTTTATCATTTTTTTTTTTTTTTTTTCAAATGGGAAACCGTATTTAGTAGTTTAAAGGCACTAAGTGTATATGGGTATTGCTAAAATACCTAATAGCATGTCATTCTCGTTTTGATTATTAATCTTGTGCATATAATTATGTTCATAACTGTTACAAGTTCCTAAAATTCGAGAAAATGTGGTTTCAGTTTCATGTTATTGGTTAGTCTTATTTTCTCAATGCTAAAAACACCCCTCCCCCAACCAAAAAAATCTGGGAGATAATATTGGTAGCAAACAAAATAAGATCAGGCCATTAAATCATGCATTGATAGATGAGATAGTTGTACAGATAAGTCGTTTTAGCTAATAAGAATTTTTCATCAAATCAATATAAGAAGAATACATCAGAATGGGACAAAAAAAACTCGTATTTGTTCTTATAACAAAGTAATCCTCAATGAATACTGATATACTGCATTTAGTTTTTTTACATCGCACAACCTCGTACAGCAATTAACTAAGAACTAGATACAAGATAACCAAAAGTGTTCTTGACGTTTTTGATGTCCCAATTGATGAAGCACTTACAGAGAAGAAACGAAATTACTTAGGCGCCCGAAAGGCAATGGGGGTTAGTGGCACTATTGATTTTCTCTAATGTAGGTACGCTGCGCATACACAGCAATGACAAGAAATGAAAGTATCAAAGCAGTTTGTTCACTGTTGTTTGCGTATGACTTTAAGGTGGATCTGCCAGCAGCCGCAGCAAATCGTCGAATACATCATGCATTTGGGAAAATGCTGTGAACGAACACATTCCCAGACATTTGTCCCAGAAGTTCAGTCGGGAGATCTGGGCATTGTGATGAACCTCGAAGTGGCGAGGAACAGCCATTGAAGTGACGAGGTCTTGAAGGTAGTCATAGAGGAAGACAGCAGTCAAACGTGTGGTGAAATTGCTGAACGCTTGCTAGTTTCCGAGGAGACACTTCATGTACACAGTATAGAGGTGATCAAGTACAGAAGAAGCTGAGCAAGTGTATACCCCACACATTGTCCGTAGCCAGCAAAGAACGAGTGTACTGTCTTGGCACAACCACCTACCTGTAGCGCTCCGATGTTTTCGAGGAATCGTGTTACAACAGGTAAGCAAACGTTCCTTTAGATCTTCGACGACAGCGTGGAAGTTTCGCCTAAGTCGCCGCCGCGTTTAGAAAACTGCGGAAAAGAACGCTAGTTCCAGTTCGATGGAAAGTAGTATGGTAATTAAGTTCCAAAATCACACTGCAGGGGACAAATTAAACAGATTAAACACAGTGTCTTCAGATACGCGTATGGGCTATTAGAGGTTGAATTATTTAGTCTTTTAATCTCCGCGGATAAAACTGCTAACTTACGCAGAGAAGCAGTTACAACTATTTCAGAAAAATGAATACATTTATGTAATTTCACTCGATAACAGCGGCGGCTGGTACTATATGTTGCATGGTTGTGCAACTGGATAATTTTTAATACTAAAACTATTTTTAAGTATTAAAGTAAGGTATCAGTAAAAAATAAACCTCTGCTCTTGAGCGCAAAACAGTATTGATGCATTTCTGAAAAAAGTCAATTAAAAAACGGAAAGAAAGAGAGAGATTTACATTTCCAGTGGCAGCGAACGTTGCCACTGGAAGCAGTAACATTGAGCATATGGCAGCGATCTCCTATCTTTTAACATGGGGAAGTGGATTTATTCTTACATCGCTCCTATCTTCCCGTATTGCTCTCTTGCGGTTGCCTTTCTTCCGCAACTGGTCAGCTTCTGTAATAGTTACGAATTCCTCAATTGATAGGGTGAGGGAGATACAGACGCTTGGAAGAAAGAAGTTATTCACAAAACATAAACTCGCAAAGAACAAATATGTCTGGTGGTAGCAGGAACAGGTCCAGGCTGAAAGTTTGGGGGCGGTCATTCGAAGTCAATAGATTTCATTTAACATTTATAATACAAAGGTGAAAATTCTTGGGATAAGATTTATTTTTAAAAAAAGCCTATTCTAGGGGGGGGGGGGGTCGATCGAGTCTCGAAGAAGAAAATGTCTTACTACTGGTCTAATTCCTAGCTCTGTGTCTTTCGTGCACATGATTTCGTGTTCGATTTCCGGCGGAGAGCATAAAAAATTAATCTCAAATCATTCACTTCCAATACTCATCTGTCTTCTTTAGCCTAATGGGCTGGAATGTTAAACTATTTTTTTTTTTTTTTTTTTCATTTTCGAAGGAAAACATCTTAGATTTCATGCTTCTTTACAGACAAAAATACGTGGTTTCTGAAAATGGACTTTTTGTACCGTATATTTATACAAAGAAATGCTAATAAAATGCATATTGTCGGAGGAGAGAGGTGTTTCTGGAGCCTAAAAAAAAAATAAAGCAGAAAATATTTGCGGTAGCGATGCTTTCTATTCAGAGAAACTTGGCGAGCAGCATTTCAGATTTCAATAAAATCATAGAAAAATTTGAAGCCCAAAAGATGGAAGAAAGACCTTCCATTCTAAAATAATGCATAGTTTATATAAGTAAATAATTCTGTTTAACTGCGTGCATGCAATTTTCTTGCTTTTTTTTCTTCTTCTTTTCGGATTAACGCCATTATTCATGGCTTACAGCACATACTATATATTCGATTTATTTCGTGTTCAATAACATGAGTGTAGAGGTTTTGTATATAAATATTGTATAAACGCAGGACCGAATCTAAGAAATATTGCGCCCGGGGCAAAGACGCATATCTGCCCTAATTTCTCCCAATTTTGCATCGAAATGGCGCCCCCTACATACTCTCAACCAGCTGCGCCCCGGGGCAAATGCCCCGAATTGACCCCCCCCCTAGACCGGCCCTGTATAAACGTACATTGATAGTGGTTGTTTGAAAAAAAAGGAAATAGCTTATATATTAAATCAATATTAGAGAAATAATTTAATCAATAACATACAAATAGAGCTTAAAAGACTTTCCTCTTCATATTTCCTGAATACTTTTTGGATAAAACTCAAGAATGCTGGGGGAGGGGAACACTTGCGCGTACCCCTCCCAAAGAATACCTTTGATATTGCAACATTGCATCAGTGCTTGTACAGACTACGATCCGCTACTGCTAGATAATGTCTTTATAAAAGTAAATTTCCAAGCTAATGCTCAAATACTCCATAAATATTCCATAACCATTGACAATAGCAATTGATCATCAAATATTGAAACATAATAGAATATGAATATTTTCAGGAGAAAGTGACATTACAGCTGAACTTCGCAAAAGAAGTTCAGATAAAATGGTGTCCGGTCGTCTTTTACAATCCATATTTCGATAGCATTCATGATTAAGTTTGAATTTAAGCATTATGATGTATTTCTTAAATATTGCAAAGTTAGGTTAAGTTCATATTTTTCTCGTAAAGCTTCCAATAGTGGCGCCTAGGTTTTAAATTCAGTCTGATAATGCAGAGTGCAGTTCAATGTTATTCGATTTATGCATGCATTTTATAATTTAGCCTAACTTTTGAATAATTATTCGTATCTTTTGGTAATATAGTAAAATTGAATAATGTTAAAAAGACTACTGATAACGAATATCATATGAAGATAAAGATGTTACTGTAGTTCGCGAAATTACCATAGTTGTGGCACAACATACAACTATCTTCAAATGATGATATATTAGTAATGTATCGTTTACTTCAGAAGCTGAGCATAACACATCCTTCTTCATATAGCTAGTTCTGGCATCTCCGTAACGGGCTAGTGAGTAATTTAAATAAAATTTTCAATTTTTATAACAATTAATTAATTGAATCACTTGCCATATGCATTAATTCAAAATATGTATCCACTTTACATATTACATTAACTGTATGATTACAAGTACAGTGTTCAATTTCATGTAATAATTATACACGTTCTTTTTATGCTATTATGCACAGATTCTACGATCACTGTAAGAATGATTTTGAAATGAAGCTTAAAAAGAATTACGTAGGACATGATCTTAGTTAACACAATAATATCGTAGATGTTGTTAATCCATAATAAGTAATTAACGTGTTTGAAGTTAGTTTTACTATTTAATGTTGACTCGTGCTTTACCGTCATGTACGGAATAACAGGAATCTGTTTCGACACTAAACAAGCAGAATACGAGTAAACACATTAATCTGTAAAATTCCAACATAGAAACGCGAAACTGGCTATTTTGAATATTTAGAAATATTTCCAGTTAGTAGTTGTGCATTTTAGATGTAATTAGTGGCATGGCTATGCAACAGCATAGGAAAAGGAGAAAGCAAAGCTTTCCGAAGACTTGACTTAGCTCAGCATGTTAAACATCTTCATGATCAAGACAACTTTCAGAGAACGAAAATGAGGAAAATTAATGTTACCTTGGAAAGACCACTAATTACTACTTTTTAAAGAGAACTTTACCGACTCTTAAGTAAAACTGGTGATAGAATCACAAAATTATTCTGTATTCAATTTGAGACGTTCGTTTCATCTTATAGTCACCAGTATTATTTCTTCAAATCAATTTTCTTCTGCTTTCGTTTTCCTATAAGATACAGACAAACGACCAAGTCCCTCCAATATTTTCCACTAGAGCTTTTCGGTGTAGATAGGTAATATGTTTGTTGGTTACGTCATTAATGTTTCTCAGGAATAAACTTTATATTCAGAAACCGATGATTCATTTGAAGATAAACCAAAAGTGACGTTCCATTAAGAAATAAACAGAGGATAGAACAAACAATAAATTAAAACATGAAATACATAAACAAGTAACAAACAACATAACGAAGAAAATTAACAACAGCATATCTGTGATGCTGGAGCATAACACCCATTTTTAATCAAGTGCTCACGTGTTACGAAAAGTGGGTCCCAGTATGACAGTTCAACCATACCAGACATTGGTTGTTATCAGATGACCGTGTATCTCACACCTGAAAATCACCTTTGCTTTTTCTGATAGGCTAATCGCCAAGTGTGCATTAGGAGCTCCCACCATCAGGTCGCACCATCACGGCGGTCCTGTACTCGCAGTAGTTGCAACGAGTGCAACATGCATTCCAGGAGCCAGCATTGGTTAATTGCAAGGGTGTGCTGACAATGTGAGACTACACGTGGCACGGATGACCGGAGATATTATTCATCGACTTGACCGGGAGATGCTGTACGATCCTCCACATTCCCTTGACCTAGCATCATTAGATTAGCACCTGCTCTATTCCTTGAACAACCAACTCCGTGGGAAATCCATCATCAATGAAAACTCACGGAATTCTTTGCGTCCAATACTTCAGAGTTTTATCGCTAGAGCAAATTGCGGAGGTGCAGGATCGTTGGCAGGAGTACTGGACACTGATGGAGATTACTTGAAGACCTAACACTGAGTATCATGCTGTGCATATCTGTCTGTTTCTGACGATCACGAACGGAAAACTCTTTTTTCGGTTATCTTGTACAATACTGAAGTTGAGTGTACATGGTACTCATAGTACTTTACTAGTGTTGAGCAACCACAATTTCAGTAATAACATTGTTTTGCTTTTTGCTATTGTAATTTACCGGGCACACAAAAAAGAATATAGGCGATTATGTAAATTTCATTTAAAGAATTTGTGTAGATTTTCTTATACCTGTGGTATAACACAGTAAACCACTCACTCCGCTTTCCGCGTGGAAGAGCAAGTCTTTCATTATTATCAGTTTCTGTTTGTACGACTGCAGTTTTATCACGAAGGCTGCAGAGGCATACATTTACCTACATAACTATCCTGTTTTCTGTACATATCCGATATTTGTTGTTAGAATAAAATTTTTTGAAGCAGGCATGAATAATAAATTACCCAAACTACATTGAAAGCTTCTCTGTCAATGCTTCATCAGGCAAATGAACAAGTAAAAAGAAAATATTAAAGGAAAGAGTATTAACTGAAAAATGTCAGGTTCCGTGTAATGCCATCGAGAATCATGTGATGGCATTGGCAGGTTCAAAGCAGGGAGATTCTATTTGCGAAAGACAAAATTCACAGTATAGATTGATCGATGCAAGTAATGAGAGTGATGAGAGGAAATCCATCAAGTACAAGAAAGCGGAAAACTAAAAGTATCAGCCATACCACATAATATCACACACCATACCTCTTCTTCATAGGTACCACACAGACATTGATATCTCGACTAATTATAGTATTTGTCTTGCCAAAATCTACTCTAGCAATGATCATAGAGAAAATCTCTTCCTAAAAAACAGCTACAACCACTATTAATCTCACATCACACTCAAGGGAATGGATAACCTTAGCTTTTGCTGTTTGTTTTCTTTGCTGAATGATCTATTCAATATCTGCTGTAGTTTTTATTGAGCATGCGATACTATACTTAGTTTTTTTTTTTTTTTTTTTTTGCTTAAACCGTAAATTAATAAATAGATGAAGCTCTAGAATCACACAAAGCATAAAACACTTCGTTTAAAATTTTTACCTTGCTCTCTTCAGTGGCATTACGTACTTGAGATTTATTTCGATTTTGATGTTTTTCTTCATCAATAGATGAACTTTCATCATCCTCTACACTACATTAACGAGATCTTTATTAATCATGACATAAACAATATGATAACTCGAGTGCATTTTATACAATGTTAATGTCATTTTCCCTGTAATGAGCACACATCATTTAGAGATGGCCTGGTTTGGATGCGGGAATCTTCCTCGGTTCATAGAGCGGGTAGGTAGAGAATCTACTAATTGTGGTCTTAGAGGCCTAAAATGATTTACATTGTTAAAATCTGCAAAATTCTGAGGAATGTTTGACATTGAAGTATTATTAGGATATTTCCAATATAAGTTACATTGTTTGCAAGTCTGCTGTTTTTATCAGAATTGTAATGAACCTGAATACAATTTTTCTTATTTGCGGTTAATGAAGATTTCCAACCGGAACTTTTAGATTTGATTTTATTTTAATTTAGCTTCCGTTTCAGCAGCGAGGCTACCTGAGACGTGAACCTACAGCTTAACGTGGGATCCGAATCACATGAGCTCCCGCCGGGAATCGAACCCTGGCCTCGCATGCCAAAGGCATGTACGCAAACTGCTTAGCCACGAGGGAGCTCCCAAAAGTTTTGTACCATACTTTAATAATCATTAACTTTTCAACTATGCTCTTTTGCAATATTACTACTTAATTGCTCCGAGAAATTACACTAAGATATTTTTATTAACTTTCTAATACTGAATCACGAACTTTTTAGTGACTTATTTCATACAAGATAATCACAGTACATAATATTTTTAAAATTTTCTGGCAAAATAAAATCCAAAAACTTTTAGCAGTACACATTCACTTTAGCACGAAGTTTTTTCGTACAATATTTTATTAACTTTTTTGTTAATGTAAATTTCCAACCTTGTTTTTGAACCGAATGACACTGCATATTGTTGTTAACTACTGCTATAAACTAAATTGCAGAAACTTTTCAGTACTTTTATTATAAGGATAAATTAACTTTTGCACAAGAATTTTTACTACAATATTTTGTTGTAAACGTTTTGTTAAACTAAATTCCAGGAACTTTTTTCTTACAAGAAACTACATTACACATTCTTTAGAACTTTTATGATAAACTAAATTGCAGAAACTTTTCAATACTCCTATTAGAAAAGAATAAATTAACTTTTACACTAAAATTTTTTTACTTTAATATTTTGTCATTATCTTTTTGTTAAACTAAAATTCAGAAACTTCTCTCTTGCAGGAAGTTGAGAAGTTCATATACAAATACTTGATTTTGAAATAGTACGAATACAAGTATTTGTATATGAACATAATAAAGTAACAAACAAACTTTAAAATAATACTCAACTTTTAAACAAAAATATCAAAGTAATTTTGTTAAATGCACTTATGTATAACTGAAATCCAATTTTAATTGTTTAAGAGAGTTAATATCTTAATCTTTACTGGTAAAGACTGAATTTCTCAATTGTTAATTATTATGTTGCTGTGTGTTCCTTAGTCTGCTAATTAGTTGATTCATAACATAAGAACTTACTGGTCTAGATTTATAAATGATGTATGCAATTTAACATTTTACGTAATAGTATTAATATGCAAAATAGTATTAATGCAAAATGGTATTAAAATTTAAATATTACTAACAAAATCACTAAAAATATGAAAACATCGATTACAAGTAAATCGATAGTAAAATGACAAGAATATTGTACTAACTAAAATTTAATAAGAGTCATATTTGACGAAGGGATAGAAAGAAGCTGCAGAGGACTCCTTCACATGACAAAGTTTAAAACTCAACGTCATTCAAATTCTTAGCATTGCTAGCAGTGATTATTAACTAAATCCGTACTTTATTTAAACATTTTCAGTGTGACCAAACATTGTGTTGATTTGTATGAAGTTAAAATTCTAAAATAATTATATACATTAAAAAAAAAAAAAAAAAATGAGTGAGTAATATTTCATAGCAGAACTTGATAAGTTACTTCAGAATATTAGGGTCTAGAAAGACAAGACACAGCCAAAATACGTAATAGTAAGAACATTTTCAAGTAGGTACTCGATTAAAATCAATAGTGTCGTTGAAAATTAATATTAAGGCATATCTTGAAAAGTACCTACAATAAAGTGTCAACAATTTACAAAGTGACTAAGTCAGTAACCAACTTCTTTGAATACATCATTCAACTTTTACATTTCAGATTGTTAATTACATAATACTCAAATATGTGTCGAAACTAACATTACTTCTGAAGAACATGCGCATTTTTAAGTGGGTACATCAAATTAAATTATATACAATAATTAAAAAGAATTATTCACCACACAGTTTAATATAAAAATTATGATTTTAGTCGTATAAATAGGCAACGTTTCAACGTATAGGAGAGGGAGTAGGGGACTATTGGACATATTAGGCATGAGGAAAAAGAGAAAGAAGAGGAGGAGGAAAGCCGAGAGGAGCTTATGTATAGAAGAGGAGTGGTTTACAGGATAAAATACAGTGATTGTAATAATTGTTATATTGGTGAAACTGGGAAAACATTAAAAGAACGGTTAAAACAACACATTGACGATGTGAGAATAGAAAGAGAAAGAAATACCATTTTTAAACACGTGAGGAACACGGGACATAATATTAATTGATGCGATATTTAAGTGTTAACACGGGAACAAAGGACGTTAATAAGAAAGTAGAACGAGGCCAGATTCATTGAGGAAGAGAAAAGCTGTGTTATGAATTGGAATAGTCTTAAAATTGACGAACAAGGGGCAAGTTATTGGAAAGACTTGATTTGTAACTTAATTTTCCACTGGGTCAGAGAGGGAAAAGCATCTGCGGTTCTTAGTTTCATTTTTGTCAACTTTTGTTATGATTGACCGAATCTGTTTAATCACCCAATCAGCATTTAGAACCATTTTTCGGGATGCAACTCTTTGTTTTCACAGTGTCCTGTTCAGCAGCGAGGCCGTATGAGACGTGGACCTGCTGATTAACGTAGAATCTGAACCATATGAGCTCTTGCCGGGAATGGGTTACTAAATGAATCACCATGTGCAAATATACCTAATATAAACGTGAATTCGTCAATAGCGGTAAACGTTTTTAGGTGCTAGAGGTCGACGTGAGAGATTGTGTGCCAAAGACATTAAATGTCGTGTAGTCATCATACTATTTTGCGCTACTATTATTAATCTGCGCATAGTAGTACGAAATAATGGATCTCTAAATTTCGTAATAGAATACAACTTTTGAAAGCATTAGAGTGATTTTGCCCCAAGGAAAATACTCTAGCTTATATTGAATAGATGTCCCATTATTCTGCAAGTAAAAGAGCTTCTGTAACAAAAATATCAACTATTTTAAAAATTAAGTTATTGTACTCTGTCATGATATGCTTTCCTCAATCTTCCTCGAAACAAATAACTTCATAGATACCGCTTAAGCTATTAATTTTGATTAGAATCTTATGCCCAATTTCATCATGCCTTACATCCTTTTCGACAAAAGAGGCAACAACTCTTTACGATTCGTATAACCATTTGGTACATGTTAGCTGTGCTTTACTTCAGTAACTTCACCCAAAAAAAATCTCTGAACAGATTAAATAATTGTGTTACAGTTTCGCCAACTAACTAAACCTCTTGGCTTCGTCAAACACAGTACCTAGTGTACGAAACCATACCATGTCGTACAGTACTGTATAACTAGTTTACACAATAGTAACTTTTTCGGCCCTAGAATTATCATAATTCTGCCAAAGGAAATGAAATGCATATTTCAGTTTAACATCCCATTACTATGACCTTAAGGCTAAGGGAGAAAGATTATCAAGGCAAGTGAATGATGATGGAAGAATGGGTAGTATGATAATGTGGGAGGAAACCAGGTTGTTCACCACAAACTTATTTGGCCAAGGATCGAACCAGGGACCCCATGCACCAGAGGTAAGCGCTCTACCACTGAGCCACCATGCACCCTCTCCAGACAAAGGAAAGGGCCAATCCATACGAAGTGGTTCAGAGGTGGTTGCTGGACCATCTCCGAAAATTATAAAACTTTGAGTGTGACGAACCTTGTGTATGAGAAGGTCAATAACACTATTCACGTTGTCGTATGTACAAGTGTTCCTGAATGGCGGCCATCTTTGTTGTCGGTGGAGTGCCAATTTTTGCATTTCCAAGCATTTACGAAAACTACAGTTGCTCAGGACGTACATATCAGACGAACTCCAAACAAAAACGAATGTTTGGAGGAAAGACTGAGGTATACGGAGAACATATACTCTTGCTTCTAAATAAATATGCAGGGTTGTAAACCATACATGAAATCACTAGAAAAGGTACAAAAAATTACCGTTTTAAAGAGGCTATAATTTGGAATGGCATAAAGTGGGGGGTTCATAAGTTTTGTGCTGAATTCTATTGCATGTAAAGAGTCTTCAGAAATATCTACAATTATGATAGTATTGGCATCATAGATTTATGGGGGTCCGAAAGTTGAAGTTTGTGATGTTGATGCCATGTGTGAGGCGTAATATCTCAGGAGGGCAAAGTGCAAAAAAATGCTGCTTAGGCCACAAAGTAATTCTGTATGTGAATAAACTATTGCAAAAAAAAAAATCATGACTGATATTACATGGAGAATGGACATGGTAAAAACGCGAAGAAAGCACGCACGTGATGATGGTCGTAGCCCGGAAAAATTTAAATGTTTTGATATATTTCATGCTAGATCTAAAAAACTACTCATAGTTCAACAATTCGGCCCGCTTTTGTTTGTGTTCAGTTGTGCAGAAGCTTACGAGTGGCGTTTGTTCCATCCCTGGGTGTCCCAAAGATACACGGAAGAAGTCATTGCCTTAATTTTAGCGGGTTCCGAACCAGAGGTATCCCGATTTGGCAACTAAACCGCCATGATTACTAATCAACGAGCAGTAGCACGGTTCGCTGTAGTTTTTGCTTTTTTTTTTTTTTTTTTCACAAGTTCTTTTTGCGCTTAATTTCCTATTCTGCTTCCAGCATTTGGTGCGTAAAAGATACTCTTTTATTGCTGCAGGCGAGTCTGGAATCTTAACGGGAAATTTACACTATGCACTGCGTTAAGTTTCAGTTAGCGTTTGTGATGTTAGCTAAACATAATCACTTTTAAAAATCAACGGAACATACTCATAATCTTTGTGTTACTATTGCTATATTGTTGCATTTGGTAATCCACTTCAGGCCAGTTCTGAAGTCTGAAACTTGTTAGTTAGGGCCCGTTACTAGCTGGGAATACTTAAAAGTAAACCTCATCAAATGATTTTTCATGTGTGTTCAGCATGTAATTCAGGCAATGTGCGAATTCGATCTTTCTTTCAGAAGAGCTGAATTTCATCTATATACGCACGGAACAAACCCAGTCATCACACACACATGCTCTCTTTCTCCCTGTTTCTCTCTCCCTCCCTCTCTCTCTCTCTCTCCCTCTATCTATCTATCTATCTATCTATCTATATATATATATATATATATATATATATATATATATGTACACCTTGTCTCAAAAAGGTTGAGCGCATTCTTTATTGGTGTTTTGAGGCAAAAATTTTCAAAGTCCAGCTTCGGGTATCTTCGGGAAAAAGTAAGCCAGGTTCGAACCTCCAAGCCAGCCTTTGCAAAAGGGTAAAAGTTTGCAGATGTGTTTTTCTTCTTTTAAATATAATAAGACTTGTTACCAAGTGTTTAAAAAAGCAACATTGATTGAAATACTAAATGATACAATATTTCGAAACGTTTTTATTAATGTGAGCACATGCTTGTTTGTCATTTAGCTCTCTATACGTAATGGAACATTTAAATACGTTAAAGAATCTTTCCATATGTAAAAGAATGCTCAAAATTAAGAAATAGAACATAATTATCGCCTGAGTACTAAAATAAAAGTCAAAGTAGAACAGAAACTGCGTTTGTAATGGATATGAATGTCATAATTATCATGAGATCCGTTATACATCGCTAGAAGCTTAGTTCTAGAAGTCCTTGTGTTAGCTCATTGGTAAGCTGTCGGATTTCAAATCATATGGTTGAGAGTTCGATTCTCGTCTGGGCCAATACTTTTTTTTAAAATTATATTTTCCGCAATGCATGAAAAATTATATAAAATAATTACATTAAAATACATAAGTTGTTTATATATAACATAATAATTGCAGAACATAGTAAGTATTATGTTTAAAATATAACATCTGAGATAATTTTCACAGTAGGTCGGTATTATATATGAGAATGTTAAATACAAGTTAGGAAAATCGTTTAATAGCAATAAATAAGTTATGTAGTGTATTTATTTGCAGCTATTTGTCATACAGATTTAACTTCTCAATATTCTCATTACAGTATGTTATTTATATTCGTGAAATACAGTATATTCCTACGGATATAGAAAGTGTATAAACAGAGTATCCAAAGTCGTATCCTGCTTCAAGACACATAACTTTTCCCGATCCCCTTAACGTCACGGGAAGAAACACAAATTCTCTTTAGAACGGAATGTCGTTACTTAGAGTCTCATTCGAATACGTTGAATATGCTTTTGTGTATTCATCTCTCTCTCTCTCTCTCTCTTTCGCTTTGTTTATGTGTGTGTGTGTGTTGCGGAATATCCCAAGTTGAATACAACATTTGCAAAGTATATGAGCATCGTTGTCATCGAATACCAGAAATTGAAAGTCGTGTTTCTTCAGGTTGGGTTTGCGTGTTCATGTTAGTTCACTGGTAGAGTACGGACTTGCCACTGAAGAGGTCTTGAGTTCAAAGCCTACAGCTAATTATCATTCTTTTGTTAGTAGGATTGCACAGAAATCGGATACAAGAAGTGGTTTACTTTTAGAAATATTTTCAGAGGCGTTTAGGTAGCCCTGAAAAGGGCTTTTTTCGGGAGTTAAGGCGGGGACATTAATATTGTGTCCAAGACCCTTCTGAATTTATTACACGCTCCATTCTTCTGGGCATGGAATCTATTACATGGGTGACAAATCTATCTCCTTCCCCTACCTCCAGCCATGCTTCGGAAACAAGATGCCACAGGTCATCCTGAGTTCTTGGTGGATCTGCCTCAGGCCAACGTTCCCTTAGAGTACGCTTCACTTCTGCCCACATATTTTCCATGAGATTGAGGTCTGCTCCACGAGGCGGCCAGTCGATTAAATCAATCTCAGGGTGCCCTGCGAACCATTCATGAACCACACGGGAAGTATGTATTGGCGACTGGTATTGCTGGAACTGAATTACACCATCAGGCTGAAATACTCGTACAGATGGCACCATGATATTACTGATAATGTCTAAGTACTGAGCATTGTCCAGATGTCCTTCAATTCTATGAAGCTGTCCTGCTCCGCGACTGGAAATCCAACCCCAACATAAAATAGATACATGGCCACTGCGATTGCAAGCAGCCACATATCCATGGTCATATCGGGTACCTCTCGGACGATACACAAAACGGCGTCCCTCCTTTGATGTTGTGAATATGGATTCATCTGAGAAAACTACGTTTTCCCAATTGAGACCCACATTCGCCTGTGCAAACGCGAGACGGTAAATTTTGTGGTCGTCTGAGAGTTTTTCCTTCACGGCAGCAACACGGCCACGTAACCCAGCATGACGAAGCCTTCGCAGAGCTGTATGCTTATAACCAGGAAAGAGAGAAGCTTCCCTTAGCTGTCCAGACGTCCTTAGTGGGTCTAACCGGGCTTCGTTTACTAATCTCGCATCTTGGGCTTCGGTTGACACATGCGGACGACCAGGAGATCGTAAATTACCAGTCTGACCTGTAGCACCATATTTCCGAATCCATCGCCTTCCTGTAGAGGCCGGGACACCTACTCGCCTGCTAGCTGCAGTTGCAGAATAACCTTCCAACTCCCATAAAGTAATTACTGCTGTACGTCTATCCATAGTTACCAATGTTCTGAGCTGTGAGAAGGAAGCAATAGGTAAAAGCTAGTACCTGGCGTGTGATTGGTTACTTGCACGACACGCCTATTGTGGGGAACAGCGTTGCCAGATCTAGCATAATGATGCTAGATCTAGCATAATTTGCATGTCTCTAGCATCTAGCATCTTGCTTTTAGCATCCTGCCCAAATCTAGCACAATTTCAGCAAGTTATCAAAAAGCCGTAAAACCTGGAGATGAGAAAGAAGTTGGTCGTGGGAAGAAAAAGAACGGCAGAAATGTATCCTCTTCCATTGATTCATACACTCGGTAAACCATACAGGCAGTCTTATTTTCCGAAGTAAGTTCGGAACGGCTTTGGGCTTTTTTTTTGTGGCTCCACCCAGGGTTTTCTAATCCTTTAACTCCGAGGTATGGGCGGAGCTATGGGGGCCATTCTCCCCCCAACTTTTTGGCAACTTCACCATCTTTATTTCTGACTTCATGATCATATTTATTCCTGAAATGACAGCTCCGAGACCGACCAAAAATCTGCCCCCCCCCCCCCCCCCCAGCAGACGATTCCCAACTCCGCTTATGCTGCGAAGTAATTTTCTTTCAAAATATGTAAACAAAAACTTTGCATTCATTTATACGATATATACGCCATTGAGTCTGACAACGACTGCAGTAATTTAGTTGAGTTAAAATTTTGGTGCGTGAAGTATTGAGTTCTATCCATGCATTCTTGCTCTCTGTGTATTTTAAGTTACGTTATCGTATCTCAACTTCCTTTCTTTAAAACTCCTGAATTAGTAATTATGAGGATCTAGCATAATTTGACCGAATCTAGCATAAGTTCGATCAGGTTTTGGAATAATTCCGAGCTGTGAGTTTGGCAACGCTTGTGGCGAACGACTTGATCAACGACTCGCGAAAGAAATCTGAAAATGGTGCGCCGTAATAATAACATTAAAAACAGTTTTTATAAAGAAATATTAATACATACGAAAAGCTGTTTAAAGAATGAATTGTTATACTGACTTTACACGTATAAAAACATATACCATATACAAAACAGATTGAGCGATATGATAGCTGTTTTGAGACGAACACTTTCGAAGTCCAACTTCGGGTATCTTCGGAAAACAGTAAACTAAAGCTGCTGGTTCGAACCTCCAAAGCCAACCTTAGTAATCGGGAAAAGATGTACAGATATGTTTTTCCTTCTGTTAAATATAATAAGACATGTTGAAATGGTATTAAGAGTAGAAAAAAGTAACATGGATTGAAATACTTAATGATACAATATTTCGAGACTATGTATTCACACTCTCGTTTCGTCATTGTCATTTCCATACGGAAAAGAGCATTTACGTATGAGCTCAGTTATATTTCAGAAGCAGATTCCGAAAAGCGGTCATGTTAGCTCAGTGGTACACCACCGAGTGTTTAAATCGTGAGTTCGATACCCGTTCAGGTGAGATTCTTTTATGATATTCTACTTTCCTCAATGCATGAAAATTATGTAAAATAGTTACATTACAATTCATCAGTTGTATATATATTTTCATACCATCCGTTGTATATATGAGTTGAATATATATATTCATATCATTTCACGACATAAGTAATTCTTATCTTTAAAATATAACATCTGAGGTATTCACAGAACGTCGGTGTGTTATGTGTGAATATTGAATACAAATTTAAAAAATCCTGTAATAGCAATAAATAAGTTATGTAATGTATTTATTTGCAGCTACTTTCATCGCAGATAACTTCTCAATATTCGCATTACAGCATTTAGGTCGAGCATATCGAAAATCGGATCGTGGTTCAAGACAAAAAAAACTAGCTAGCCCCAAACTGTCACGTAAGATTTTCACGAATCGCAAAAGTAAAGTGAAGAGATTGAGAGCGGTAATTCCTTAATCGCTCTCTCTCAACTCTCTCTTATCTGCATTTATACATATAAAAGTGTATGTATGTATGTTCCATCATAACTCATGTGTGCCTAGAGCAGGGTTTCTCAACCTGGGAGTCGCGGCCCCTAGGGGATCGCGAAGATAGGCGGAAGAGATAAATATAGTTAGAATCTAATACCAGAAATTATTTTTAAATATTATTTTTAATTTTGTTCTGATAGGCATACTTTTATTTTTTATACACACTGTAAAGAACAATAAAAAATAAGTCTACTGAACATTTTCAAAGGGTGTAGAATTCGTGTTACTATTCGGTTCAAAGTCTCTTGTCGTCGCGAATTCTGTCGAGAAATTTGAAGCTTAAAATATACAAAACGATAATCATGCCTGTTGTTCTGTATGGTTGCGAAACATGGTCACTTACTCTGAGGGAAGAACATAGACTGAAAGTATTTGAGAACAAGATCCTTAGACGAATATTCGGACCCAAGAGGAACGGGAATGGGGAATGGCGGAAACTTCATAACGAGGAACTACATAATTTATACGGTTACCCAACATTGTTAGGGTCGTCAAGTCTAGGAGGCTTAGGTGGGCAGGTCATGTAGCTAGAATGGAAGAAAGTAGAAACGCTTTCAAAGTCTTGACAGGAAGACCAAACGGAAAACGACCATTAGGAAGACCTAGGCGCAGATGGGAGTAGAATATTAAGATGGATCTCGCTGAGATAAGAATACAAATTAGAAACTGGATCCAATTGGCTAAGGATAGAAGTCAGTGTAGAGCTTTTGTGAACGCGGCATTGAACCTCCGGGTTCCATAGGCCATAGAGTTAGTTAGTTAGTAGAGTTGTTTAAAAATGAATTTAAATCAAAGAGGTATGATATAAAACTAATGAGAACTGTATATAGAAATACTAGAAAAATACACATGAAACAAAACCTGCACATTGAAATACAATTAAAATTAAAACCTAATGAGATACCTAAGCATGGTGTAATTTCACTAGTGCAGCAATGCCCGGTTCAATCTTCATGACGAACATTATCAAGCCATTTTCAACTGATAAGCGATTTCTTATCTTTGTTTTAATGTTTACCATAAAAAAAAACACACTTTCGCACAAGTACGATATAGCAAATGGAATTATTACTTTTAAAGCAGAAATCACCAGACCAGGATATTCTTCTCTCCTCATCAGGCAGAACTTGTCCAAGTCTTCGTTACAGAAAACCAGTTGCAAAGACTTGTCGCATGATCATTCTATTATTTGGTCAAGAAGTTGTGGGCTTAGATCGGATACGTTAATGGCCTCTTCAATGAAGGAGTTTAACATCCATCTTGAACCAGCACCTTCGTCGTTGGGAATATAGATATTACAGTTACTGTATCCACTGTCAGTGCCGGACGCCTAAAAAAGGGGCCACATATTTCGGAGGAGGTGTGTTACTCATGTTAGGAAAGTGCATGTGCACATGTGTAAAATAGAAGGAAAACGTAATAAAATGTGCTCAAAATTAAGGAAAGGTAGGGTTTATTTTGAAAATGTTATTGAGCTTCGTGCCAACCATGGTGGCGCTTCGTAGCTAGTCTGTCGACGTCACTCATATATACGGTGACATCGTACTATACTCTCGCCCCGGGCAATGATTTTCCATGGCACTGTTCACTATAAACAAAAAAATGGATTCTACTATTATAGAAATAGGTATGTTAAAAATCCCACACAAGCTTATTATAAAACAAATTATAAAAGGGTCGCTGGCAAGAGCGTGTGATAAAAGGGGATCGTGATAGGAATTAGATTGAGAACCACTGGCGTAGAGTAATTTTAACCACATTTCTTATAGTTTCAAAAAGAGTGCTGTCGGGTTACCTATGGTGAATGGGAGGGGGATACATATAAAAGACTAGCAGCGTTCACCCCGCTACGCTGCGGTCACCCCGGAACGCAATAAACTTTGTTACTTAGATAATTTTTACTTTTTCGCTTTCAAGTGATATGATAAAAACCATAGTAGATTGCAGTAAATGTTAACATTATATCGCCTGTCATTTATGTTAACCCGCCCCGCTTCGCTGCGGTCACCCCGGAACGCAATAAACTTTGTTACTTAGATAATTTTTACTTTTTCGCTTTCAAATTGCAGTAAATGTTAACATTATAGCGCCTGTCATTTATGTTAACCCGCCGAGTCACACGGTCATGCGGGTTGCATATAAATACGTTTATTTTTACCTATGATGAACTAATAACAAAGGATTTGTACGTATGGACACCTGAATGGTCAATTATCTCAAGACACTGGTAATTGAAAATTAAAGTGATATGATAAAAACCATCTAGGGTCCAAATCCTAACAACCCCCCAAAAATGAAAGAAATTGGTTCAGCCGTATTAGCGTGATGAGCGGACAAAGGATTTTGTACGTTCTCTTTTATATATATAGATTGCTAGAAAATGATCGATATTAGATTCATAGTTTTCGGGGTCGCTTAGATAAATAGTGAGACTTTCAATTTCGCTTAACTCCGATTAAGCTCTCATTAGTAGGGATGGGCACGAACGACTTTTCTTTGAAACTCGACTCGACTCGAAACAGACATCTTTGAGGTCTACTCTTGGACTCGGCGCGAAAAATATCTTCCAACTCGACTCGGATTAGAGTCAAGTCGAACCAAAACGACCCAAATCCTGTGTGTAGTCCTACCTAGACAATACATAGACAATAATTATTCTATCATCAATTATACTACTGTTACTACAAATAATAATAATAATAATAATAATAATAATAATAATAATAATAATAATAATAATAATAATAACTATTATTATTATTATTATTATTATTATTATTATTATTATTATTATTATTATTATTATTATTATTATTATTATTATTATTATTATTATGACAACACCGTGTACAAACATGAACGATAGATGGTTAATAAAGGAATACTAAAAGCTAGTTGACTGCCGACGTCGGTAGTCATGAAGTCTACAAGGCAAGGACATCATTCATTACCCTAAGCTGTAAGCGTCGGTGGACTACAGATGGTCAACTATTAACCTCTCGCCAGAAATTGGTGGCCCCGCAGCGACGATCCGTGATGGCCCAAGTTCAATTTTGAAAACTTTACTACCAGCGGCAGAGACGCGATGAAACGCCAACGAACCACAAAAATTACTCTCCCAAAATATGTTAAAATGCCTGTATGTGTGATTTGTTTATATTTAGGTGAATCAAAAAAACACAAAACAAATACGCCGGGGTGGACGCGAACTATCAATATTACGATTACTAGGCACGTGTTCTTCTGACTTCCCCACGGAAACGATCATAAAAAGCTTGGTTGTTGAAGGATAAATCATTGACGTCTTAATTTATCCAATCAGACAAACCCCTATATCTCGAGTTCTAGGAGGTGATACCGTGAACCGTTTCAGATTTATTGCTTTCTGGTGGAGTACTATCCATGCGCAAAATTTGAGCATAATAGCCGACATGCATCTTCGGTGCCTCTTATCTTTAGTACAATTTTAACCAGAGATGGTGTGGGTCAATGAAAATTTGATCCACGACCCACCATGACCCACTATCACCCACCACCCAAATGACCCATTGGCCCACTCTGACCCATCAAACATCGTGATCCACTCTGACCCACCACCAACTATGAACCACTCTGAACCATTGCGACCAACTCCGACCCACCAAAACCCATCGACATCAACTCTGACCGATGACCCACGTCCTCCTCTCCATTGACTAAAGAGATTACACTTGTAATAAAACAAGACTGTGAAATTATCACTTATCGGAGTTTGAATTTCTACCGTCATTGGCTCAAGCACCTCTTTGTTACAATACTGGTGGGTCTGACCTTTACGATATATAATGGCAAAGTGTTTCTCATTTTCTGAATTAAAATGAATTTAAATTTATCATATGTAATTATTTCTTTGTTGCCTTACAGACACATTCAGTAGAAAATAGGGTGAAATTTAAAAGTTTCGAATCAAGGAAAAGTAGACCAACGTAAAAAAAAAAAAAAAAAAAAAAAAAAAAAATTGAAAATGCCCATGTAATTACGTTTAGAATACAAATTTTATGGCCATTTTCTCTAACTTTATGGCTTGATTGCCTTAAGCTCGGAACGCTCCATATATTAAACACCAGCTTCAGCAATTATAAATAGAAAGCAGTGGGTATAAAATTCAAAAAGAACTTTAGTTTGCATTACTCAATTTTTTTTCTCAACTAATATCAATCGTTTTCGATTATTTTTACCAATCAACCCACTATTAATTTCCACTATATAGAAAAGGCACCCCCCGTCCCCCCGCTCATAAAAGACAATTTTAAAAAATGCCAGGGCATATTCTCTTTATTTTTAATAAAGAGTTGTATGCTGAATTTCAGCTCTCAGTTGAACGGCTTGTGAGATACTAAATTTTTCGCAAAAATTCGGACTTCTACTCCCCCTAAGGATATGTATTATAATGAAAGTGACACGCGTATGATAACTTCCCAGTTGGGATTGGAGCCTGATTATATACCAAACGTCAATTCATTTGACTTTGCAATTTGACCGTGATGATTACGCAGACATAGTTACTTTCAATTTTTTATGATACATATCCTTATTTCATATGTTACAGATGATTCAAAAATATTTTTTCAAGCAGTTAGCTCCTCTAGAATCTCACAGGCTGCATCCCAAAATCCAACTCCTACTATCCTATGACAATCCAAAAGTGACTGAACTTTTTTTATTAGGAACAAATGACAAAAGAAAAATGGAGATCTTGAAAGTAAAATGTAGAAAAGCTCGGTGCCGCCAATAACTACATATTTCTCCGCCCCTTCATTCCGCACTTAAAAAATAAAACTTAATTCGAATATGGTTAATTACTGAATTTATTACAGTTAAATTCCACTCACTACATGCTATAGCTACAACTATGTAACAAAAAATAACAACTGTGAAACATGTTCTGAATTACTATTACATTTCTTACGCAATTATTAAACATATTAGAATAGTAAAAGAGGATTGTTCGTGAAATAGTATATTTGCCCATGATTTTTAACTTTTTCATACGGAAAAAATTAAAATATTATTCAAGTTTTAAAATTTGCACTCTGCAAATATGTTGCCCTCTAGGCAATGGGACTAATGTGGACTAATGGGAAATGCTACACTGTTAGCGGCGCTGAAAACTTACGATTCGATTCTAATATCGGTTGATTTCGATATCTTTATGTCGCTACGTAACCACCCTGGGTGCTAATGGGAGCTTAATTGGACTTGAATTGAAAGTAGAGCTATTCACCTAAGCGACCACGAAACTATGGATTCGATACTAATATCGACCCGTTTCTAGCATTTTTGATATGTATCCCGACAGTACTCTTTTTCCAGACTGTAAGAAATATAGTTAAAATTGCTCTAGATATATTAGAATTATGTTGAAACACACACATAAATCCACTTTTATATTCTGTATAAATAGAGAGTGAGCGAGCGAGCGAGCGAGAGAGGGCGACTCAAGGCATCACCACTTCCACATTGCAAAAGCATATATCAGGAATTGAATTGAAAATCTATGTAAAAACTTTCTGCTGTGGCATGCTTCATAAGCACAATTTCAGTCTGCTCACGTGACCATTGGGGTTCATGAATTTTTTTGCGAGCGTTCCGACTTTGGATTCTCTGTTTATACCCTCTGTTTATGCATCGAATAACTTTTCAAGAACATAAATGACATTCTGTATTATGAATGTTGAGAATTACTCTCTATATGACAAATAGCTGCAAATAAATACACTACATGATTTATTTATTGCTATTGAACGAGTTTCTTAACTTGTATTTACATCCTCATATATAATACCGACCTACTGTGAAAATTATCTCAGATGTTATATTTTAAACATAATAATTACTATGTTCTGCAATTATTATGTTATATATAAACAACTTATGTATTTTAATGTAATTATTTTATATAATTTTTCATGCATTGCGGAAAATGTAATTTTAAAAAAAGTATTGGCCCAGACGAGAATCGAACTCTCAACCATATGATTTGAAATCCGACAGCTTACCAATGAGCTAACACAAGGACTTCTAGAACTAAGCTTCTAGCAACGTATAACGGATCTCAAGATGATTATGACATTCATATCCATTACAAACGCAGTTTCTGTTCTACTTTGACTTTTATTTTAGTACTCAGGCGATAATTATGTTATATTTCTTAATTTTGAGCATTCTTTTACATATGGAAAGATTCTTTAACGTATTTAAATGTTCCATTACGTATAGAGAGCTAAATGACAAACAAGCATGTGCTCACATTAATAAAAACGTTTCGAAATATTGTATCATTTAGTATTTCAATCAATGTTGCTTTTTTAAACACTTGGCAACAAGTCTTATTATATTTAAAAGAAGAAAAACACATCTGCAAACTTTTTCCCTTTTGCAAAGGCTGGCTTGGAGGTTCGAACCTGGCTTACTTTTTCCCGAAGATACCCGAAGCTGGACTTTGAAAATTTTTGCCTCAAAACACCAATAAAGAATGCGCTCAACCTTTTTGAGACAAGGTGTACATACAGGGTGAGTCAAAATAAGTGTTACAAGCCAATATATCGCGAACTATACATCATATAAGAAAAATATTAAGAGACAATGTACAATACAGAGGGGCCTAAGAAATGAGTCAAACATTAGGTTTCCCCCGCCCCCCATTTTGGGGGAAGGGGGTGAACGTGAAATTTTGAAATTTCCTGTAGCAGATAAAATTTCCAGTACTTATAAATCGGAAACGGCTAAGTAAAAAAATATGAAACAAAAAATGAAAAAGGTAAACGCCATAGGCATCATGGAATGGTGTTGTCGTGGTGCCCCAGGCCCCCATCATGGGGCCCCGGGACCAATTTTAAAATTTCAAATCTGAATATAGGTCAAGTGATAACTTGTTTGATAGATTATGGAAAACCAAACAGCTTATTAAAAAAAATTATTTTGATTTCGGGCAAGCCTGTTTCAAAATGGCCGCCGGAAATGGTTCCACATTCAGATAGAAAGTGCAGTGTTCAAACTGAGTGTTACAAGCCAATATCCCGCGAATTATTGCATCAAATAAAAAGTGTTAAGAGTCAGTGTACAATACAAACAGGCCTAAAAATATGTCGAACACGAGGTTCCATCATCATACTGTAAGTGAATGACAAGTAAAATGTTCGGGGGCAAAATCGACCTATAAGGGTTAACGTAATAATAATAATAAGAAGAAGAAGAAGAAGGAGGAGGAGGAGGATACTACGAAAAATAATAATAAAACTAGTAATAATAATAATAATAATATGAATGAAAATAATAAGACAATGAATAATACTAATACGTATGCGCAAAGAGACGTCGTTTCTCAATCACTACAATCCTATGAGAAAGGGATAGGAAGGTACCTATTAGGCCCTACTTGTAGGCAACATCTCAACATGTGCCCAGTTAGAGTAAGGAAAGCCCGTCAACGTCATTGCCTGGGGAATGGAACCGATGGCCTTCGGAACATAGTACAACGATAACGTTGTATATTGCATTAACAATCTGTACCATCTTATAAAAAAAGGATCAAAGGCGAATTATTTGAGCCGCTTTTATACAAAGAAAAGAAAGTTGCAAAGAAATATCTTTAGATTATTTTTAATCGTCAACTATTAATGTAATCGCTATGGAAACGTAATAAATGTAAGTGTGCAGACATCTTGTTAAATATGTCAATGTGGAATATAAACGCTTCTCAAGATTAAGTATTAAAACCAATTTAAGAAAATTGTAACGTAGTTTAAGAATCGGGATACAATCTAGATACTACGTAGAAATAAATGTAGTAAAATTAGTGGTGTGTCAACTCCAGAAAATAGACATTTTAACGTATTATAAATTGGTGCCGGAAACCCGAAAATAGACATTAGAAACGTAGCAATAGCTAGTACTCTACCTCCTTAATAATGGCTGGTATACACAAGTGTCAATAGAGCCGATCACACAGGGGACGGGGAATGTGATTTTCATTGTTCTACTGAGAACATTTGACTGTACCTGTGTGTTGTTTGTTCATGCAGTGTGAATAGTATGGTATTATTTTTTTCTTGTTAAGTAGTAGTGTTCAACGTAAAATCATCATTGATGTTACATTGCCTAGATGTTAGTGAGAGTGTTAGTGACTTAAAGGGAAGTGGCAGTGTGGATATTGTAGGTAGGGGCTGTAGTTGTGTGTTGAACGGTTCAAAAGCGTAGAAAGAACGGGATATCAACTTTGGTGATAAGTTTTCCGTACAAGGAAACGAACACTATCGCATTAATATTATTAGTTTGGGTAGCGTTTGAATAGAGCAATGGCGGTGTTTGAGCATTGTGTAGATAATTTGCTGGTGTTGGGCGAATGTAGAAGAAATATCGTAACGCGGCACTAATGTATGCAATGCGCTATCCCCAACGCCAACAAACATCTCACATGGCATTTCTGCGATTGGAGAGACGTTTGCTGCAACATGGTAGTCTTGTCCGGGGACGAGGTAGGGGTCGTTACCGCTCTGCAACCAATGAAGAACGTGCAACAGGAATATTGGCAGCAGTGCATGTAGACCCACATGTTACCACGAGACACCTTGCTGAGGCCAGTGAAGTTAGCCAAAGATCTGTAGTGCGTATTTTGCACGAGTACAGGTTTCATCCGTATCATATCATCTTACATCAGGAAACTATCTGGCAATGATTTTCATGCCAGATTGCAATTTTGTCTATGGTTGGAAGGTATGGAAAACAGACAGCGCAACTTCATATCCACCATCTTGTTTAGCGATGAAGCTAGCTTCTTTCGAACGAGGTATCACTCGACCTATGTTCCCATTTGAAAATTTCACGTTCACCCCCCTCCCCCCAAAATTGGGGGCGGGGAAAACCTAATGTTTGACTCATTTCTTAGGCCCCTCTGTATTGTACATTGTCTCTTAATATTTTTCTTATATGATGTATAGTTCGCGGTATATTGGCTTGTAACACTTATTTATAAGTACTGGAAATTTTATCGGATACAGGACCATTTTTGGGGCCCATCTTGAAAACGGTGCCCCATATCAAAAATTGTTTCCTACAAAAATTGTTCAATTTTTCAAGCTCTTTCGAACGAGGTATCACTCGATCTATGTTCCCATTTGAAAATTTCACGTTCACCCCCTCCCCCCAAAATGGGGGGCGGGGGAAACCTAATGTTTGACTCATTTCTTAGGCCCCTCTGTATTGTACATTGTCTCTTAATATTTTTCTTATATGGTGTATAGTTCGCGAGATATTGCTTGTAACACTTATTTTGAATCACCCTGTATATGAGTACTACTTCCGATTAAATTGAATTATTGGCTGGAATGAGTTTTGATTGGACCATAAGACAGTATGTAGTAGATTAATTTTGGAAATATATCTGCAAATGGCAGGAGAAGCTTTTTTAGTATGTCTGTACCATGAGGACGTTCTTTCGTTTTACTCGAAAGTTACAAAAATGTGACATACTATTGCCTTCCCCCGAGCCGCTTATATAAAATCAAGTATTGCTATAAGTATTATTATTAGTATTTGTATCATTATTATTAATAATCTACATATTAGAGATTTTTAGATACTTGTAAGTGAAACTAGATCATCATCTGTTTGACTGAATTTGTCACAGTGACATGGCATACCCACACATACATAGATGCTTTTCCAGGAATTGCAGACCTAAATATTTGGTGACCTTTCAACCCTTCAATACTTTTTAGCCAACTCCTGAGAAAATAGTGTATTTTTCGCATGAATAGTTAAATATTTTAAGAAACAAAAGTGTGTGATTCTGACATCCGCAAAGAGATTAAGAAATGAGACGTTTCATAAACTATTTCAGCTGACATAGAAGTTTCTTTCAGCTTGATTACACAAAATAAAAGTTGTTCGCTATTTGTATCGTTATAAATGACCATTCGAAAGAATATACTAGAGGGGATAGGGATGATTTTTCCTCCAGAGGGAGATAATTTTTGTTAGGAAGGAAATCCGTAGAATCTTCCCGTTAATTCACATATTGCATTCAAGAAATTATCTTCTCAAATATAATTTTCAGTCTTCGGGAAATTCATTCCACCTTCAGGCTACAACTTGGAAATTAGCACCTCAGAAGGATTACCTCAGAATTTGAAACGTTTGCATGTTTTGATGAATGGTAACATTTACAGAACTACAAGGTATATTATATGCTACTTTAATTCATTATATTTACTTCCCAGAGATAAATGTTACAGAAGTACACACCAAACGAGTATATACATATTGCGATGTTGAACTTTCATCACAGATAGATTTTATCTTTTCTTGCAAACTTTATTGAATCATCCTACCTATAATCCAAGTTTTCGGAGAAAGTGTCTAGTGGTGGTTCTATTTTTTTCTTGATTGTATGTGCATGTTAACTTCCACAACTCCTGCATCACTTCCTGCTGCATTTACAGAAACTAACAAGAAGTGTACTCTTGCATTTACTGAAATGCTCTAATTTAATACTTGTAAACGTGATGTGGAATTTAATTTGAGACTAACAAGATGCCTGATCTTCTTTATACACCCATCTTTCTCTTATCTAAGGGACTAATATTATTTTCTTCTAACCATCTTTTCTTGTGTGAAATGATTAGCTTACCAACAGTCTCTGGCATTTGTATTCCCATCATTTAACACAACTATTATCGGAACAATAATTTAGTTCAAATTAACAAGTGTGGGAGATAGTTCTAATTTTTATAATCTGCTATCTTCTTCCAATGGTCCACTGGCGGAGAGTGAAAGCAGGAGGCCCGCTACACATTTCAATATTCGATCAATCTGTTATCTGATGAGTTCTGATTAGGATTGAAAAAGTGTAGTAGTGTTGACTTACCCTACATACCTTTATTACCGTATTTCGTAAATATATACAGTACATTCAATCATGCTTAGGTAAATAAGTAGCTGATTCCAAACGTCATTATAATGACTTGAACCGTTATTTTTTTTTTTTTTTTATTTTTTTTTTCTGGTTTGAAACACGGTAAAATGTTTACAGTGGTCTTTTACATGACAGTTTTTCGTTCAGGGTGATTGAGGATTGACGTGCTAAAGTTGATTCTCTGTGCTGATATTCGTAGTTATAAAAAGTAATTTAAAAAATCAACAGATTAAAATTAAAAATTAAATCTGTGGAAAAATAGTTGGTTAAATTAAAAATCAATGTTGGAGAAAAAGTAATGGTTAAAATTAAAGTTAACTTCAAAATTAATTGATTAAAATTAAAATTAAAAACGCCAGTTTCACAACTATGCAATACCAGTTGCCTTGAATTGTAAAAGTTGATGTAAAATTTAATGGATAAAGTGATGTACTTGGAAAATTATCAATTATTATGAAAAGTTACGGTTTTCAAACAAAATCGATAATTAATAAAAGTAATATTAGAATAGTATAAAGTTGCGAAGCAATTTTCGGCGTTGATGATAATCAACGAAATGGTGCAATGGTGAAAGTGGTAAGGAACGGGGAACACCATGAAGACCCACACACACGATGTTCGTTCACCACTCAGCTCACTTGGCGCGAGCTGGAATCGAACCATGGATCCTACACAGCAGAGAGAATCTCTTTGCCACTGAACCTCCGTGGTCCCTATATAAACAGATAGCGTTGTAGTGCATTAACATGAAATAGCATATGGAGAAGTAACGGGGCGAAGTGTGGTACAGACGACATAACTCCATGAACGCTTTTCCTTCCGTACATAGTCGTCTTGCCTTTATGTCTGTCCGGAATGGGGGAGGCGGACTTTTACTTATTTTATTTAACAGTGGTCCCTTTGATATAAAAGGGGTATGTATTATAATCTTCAATAATGATTTTTTCATTGTTCGTGAGTAAAGGTCTCTAAACGACCCTTATTATACGTTCAATGTCGCAATATCTTACATTAGATGATTACTATTAAAATAAAATAATAAAAAACGAAGAAATATATATAACTGATGTATATTTCTTTTAATTGTAGTTATCTAACGTCCATCATACACATATTTCATTAAAAAAACATGTTTGAAAAGCTCATATTTTAAGGTTACCTTTCTACGTGAAAACAAACATATTCGCCTTCAGCAGTAAGTAATGGTTTTGTCAGTAGTGTAAACCAGAAACTAATTCACCTTTTTCTTTCTTTTTTTCAGAAAAAATAGTTCGTAATGAAATATCCTGTAATAATATTCTTAAATGACTGAACAAGTAAAGTTCCCATTTCTATTTAATTTATCTAATCCTAAAGAGCAACTTTTAATTCAGTATTTAATTAGAATAGTGTGCTTATATATATAAAGTGCAGCAAAAATACTGAATTCATTATCATTGAATTATTGAATTTATTAAGACGGAATTTTCCTTTAAATTTGTATTAATAGTAGAAATTGGGGAATTTTTTGTAAATCTCTTAAGACAACAAAAAATATATGTGCGTGGGAAGATCGGAAAGTTCTAAAAATTGCTTAGAGAGAGTGTTGCAAACGCTGCAATAGGAATATGAGCATGAGCATTACAGTGACACATCTGTTCTGAACGTGCAAGGAAACGTACATTGCCATTCGTCTAATAGTCTGGTTTGCAAAGGCACGGAAAGGAGCAGAAATTCTAGTGACGTGAGAATATGGAACAAGGGAAGTTCTTATGGTCATAAAGATTTTGGTGCAGAAGAGACTAAATGTGACACCGTGGAATGGCTTGTTATTTAACACCATTAGCAAGTGGACGACGCTGTTCAAGTTTGGGTGGAGCAGTGTTGAAGACGACCCTACAGTGGACGTCCGCTAACCACCATCACACGAAAAACAAACATTAAAGTCGGTTATATGGTGCTGGCTGGCTAACGATGAAAAATGCGCTGTATAGCTTATCCAGCGGGCATCTCATGGGACCGGACACACACCCCATTCTTATTCAAGAATTGGACATAATGGGTGCCACGCCTACTCATACCAGAAAGTTCAGCATAGGTCACAGGCTGGAAACTGGACGAACTTCGCTTCCAAGTGGTACCCACTCGTATTTGCCTCATCGTGCCCCCATTGACTTCCTCCGTTCCCAAATCTTGAGAAAATTTTGATGGCAAAAAATTTCAGTCTAATGAACAAGTCATCCTCACACTGACAGGCTATTTGTAGTTCTGGATGAGCCGACAAATCCTGCTGGTGTCAAAGCTTAAGAAGGCCATTGTCAGAAGTGTAATAACCTTCGAGGAGATTGTTGAAAAATAAAACGTCGACTTTTCTGATATTGTGTTTTAATCTGTCTGATCCTTGGAACTTTCCAAACAATCTACGTACATGGAGAAGCAGAGAAACATTCTAGATACATTCTAGAAGTAGGTGAAAAGATAACGGAACATACTTCATTTGAGTTTAGTGTATCTTACTATACAGAAAATGTACCTATTTATAAGACTTGGTTTAATAGTTTTATGTATAATCTATAAGAATAGTGCAAAAAACTTGTGCTGAAACCCATGATAATATGAAAAGATTGTTCACTTACTGTTTTCAAGCTACAGTAGAGCTTTCGCCATGAGGAAATCAAGAAAACTATTTGATCTTAAATTCTAGTGTTATCATGGAACAGTCAGACAAATACACATACGAATGCCAATTTAATCAAATAGAAGAAATTCGCTATGCTCGAATTAGCGATTTAGCTACCAGTTTGTGTTTACTAATTTTGTTTCTTTAGGTCGCATTCTCAAAATCTCAGATAAATATACATTTTAAAGTCATATAAGGTATATTGCACTTCGAGTTTTCTATTTATCATTCTTGCAATTTGATAAGAAGAGTATCAGTTACTTGTTTTCGAGACATAGGCAGTATATATCAAAATGTTTCCTATATTAGATTACACTATATATAAATAAAACACGTCACTTTCCTTTGGTCTTGCAAATATCCTATTTCTATGTTATGCTGAAATTCTTGGACTTCTTTATTGCCTTTTTTATTTATATTGCTTCGTTAATAAACTAATAGTTCTTTTCAAGACTTTCCCAAGTATGAAAATGTAAATACCCAGCATTATGATGTAACAGCTTTCTAATATATTTGAAAACATTTTGAATGTACTATATTGTCTATTCTCTAGATTTCAAATATTCTTTATTACATGAGTATTTGATCCATGAAACATTTTCATCATCTACACTTTGAGAAGAGATCTGAATTTTGAAATTAAAATCCAACTACTTCTTTCTAAGTACTCTTCTTGCCAGGTATTCAACCTGTGTCTACCAAACAAAAAAAAAATCACACATCCCATCCGCCGGAGTGTTAATCAGTTTTATTTTTTTACTGTTCAGAGAAATAATTAGAAATATTTGTTTTCTCCTCAGGAATTGTCAACATAAGGAGAGCACATAATAATAATAATAATAATAATAATAATAATAATAATAATAATAATAATAATAATAATAATAATAATAATAAAAGCTTTTATTCTTTCTAACTGGCATTGCTTTCCTTTGTTTGATTACCTGATAAAGCAAGAGTACCGTAGTATGCTAATCATTAAAGTCCCAAAGGTCAAGATTGTATAGTGGAATATATATATTTCCTGTTCATTTTTGTGTTCTAGATTAGAAAGAGCAACAGCTCTCTCTCTCTCTCTCTCTCTCTCTTTCTGTATATATATATATATATATATATATATATATATATATATATATATATATATATATATATATATATATATATATATATAGATAGATAGATATAGATAGATAGATAGATATAGATAGATATTATATTGAGGACATAGACCCGCAAAATCATTAAGTTCGGAACGTTTTGTCCCTTTTAACAGATAACAGTAACATTTGTGTGCTACTTGTCCAAACCACAGCTCGCTAGACACACAGACAGTGGTCAAAGCATACTTTACATTACTGTCCGCTGTTCTATAGCTGCATCAATGAAATTGTAAACTACGAGCATTTAAAACTTACCACTGCACTGCAAAGATCCAAAAATTAGGGAGGGAGTAAATCTCAAACAACCCTGAGGTTAAACAGTATAAACCTTTGTTTTCCATGGCTCTTTGGCGCATCTAAAAATTATTTTTAAAAAACTTTTTTTTTCTTTTCTTTGAGAAAGGAAACTGACAGACTTCTGAGGCAACTTGTGGTCAATATATTCGCCTTGAAAGTTACTGTCATGGAATGCCCACGAAGTGTTTGAAAAGTAATTGTAGAATATACATTTCGCATGTTTTTGACAAGTAATAGTAATAACGATTATTGTTTAATCGTTTCGAACTCCTTTAACGATTATCAGTTAAAAATTTAACGCTTAATAAACTAATTGAGTAAATTAAAAATTAACAAAAAAAAAAAATTAATTAATTTATTTAATCATTAATTTTTTAACGGATTAATTACAAGCCTGCTGAATCTCAAATGCTATAAGAATAATTTGCAGGTTCTAATCTTTCTTGTTCTGCCTGTTCTCCGAATATATATCTGTAATGTATATATCTGTTGAGTAAGGTAATCTTTCCTGCAAATACATGAGTTATATGGATTCACGTGTAGTGGAAATGCATCGTAGAATGAGTTCCTACGGCATTAATCATCGACATTTTACATAAAGAATTGAGTGCACTTGTACCACAAAGTAAATAAATGAGTACTGAATATGAATAAGAAGTTAGTTGTATAAGTAAAAATTTCATTTAATATTATGTCACTTGTATGAAATTTTGTTCCCTATTTCCCAAATAGTGTCCAACTACTTTATAAAAAAGAAACTGATCTCATATTGTACTTTGATTTCTAATTTTTAACGTATTTGACAGATGAAATTTAGAAAAACAATGTACATTTTCATAAAAATAAAGAAAATTAAGCATTCTGAAAACTTACTTTATGATATAAGTATATTGAACGTCTTGAACTTCCTATGTTTCAAGTCATCTATTTCCAAAGTATTACTTCGACGTATACCTAAAAGTGACAAAATGTATCAAATGAATGAATAGTCATAAACAGTTGACGAGTATTAATGAACCACTGACCATGTTGTTCTTTCCCTATCGAAATCGTTGTTTGTCGTTATTCCAATTTTCTCAACCATCTTCAGTTCAGTAAGAAAATAAAATTAATATTTATGTTTGAAGTTGCTGTACTTAAAAAATTACTTTTCTTTTAAGGACGATGATGTTGCAGCTGTACAAAACGGTGCGTTAACTATTCACAGACTCAGACGTTCGCTTGATGATCCGAACGCACGGGAGATTACAACATTAAAAATGGAAATTCAACAGATCATGAAAGGTAACTATAGTATAATGTAAGGGTGTTGGTTAAATCTTCAATGGAGTTTGATGGGTAGAAAATCATCTAGTTTTATTATCGATATTAAGTATTGAACACAATAAACACTGTTTGCTTGAATAAGTGTTAACATCTGAGTTCAAGATCGGAAGTTAGATTTTTGGTCTTAAAGACATTGTGCTTGTTTGACATCACAAAAATGAGCACAATTAATGACAGTGTTTTGCATATTTGTTTTGTATTTTAATTTCTTGCTACAATTTGCACTTCTAATTTGTAATAAAATCAAAATTTTTTGAAGTGTTAGGTTAACCGCCAACGTGTTTTGCAGATGCATAAAAAGGAGGTTTCAGAGGAGGCATGGCTATATGGAAAGTCAGCACGGGAAATCCGGGTTCGATTTCCAGCAGGAGCTCATGTGGTTGGAATTCCGCATTAAGCTGTAGGTCCAACTTTTATACACAACCACTGCTGAAAGGGGTGCTAAACCCTAGTCTATTCATCCATCTATAAATTCCCATTGGATGGATTCAACTATAAAAGAGCTAATATTGTTACTGTGTACTGCGTCAAAAGGTTATTTATTTCCTAATACAGTGTGTCCGGATGAAATTCCAATAAGAAATTTGAGTAACTCGAGAACTAATGGTATATTTTCATCCAGACACACTATGTATGTATTTCTCAAACCCTTGACATTTTCCTTTGAATCCTTTTCCCACACAGGTGCGAACGGTCCCGGGCTCGATTCCTGATGAGGGCACTCGGTCGAAAAAAGTGTGAAACGCTTTTTCAGGCCAGCCACCGTGAATGAGGTTTTCCTCATTCACACTAGACAAATGTCGGGGCGGTACCTACTTATAGGTCCCAGGCCGCTTTCTTCCTTCCCTTTTCCCGGATAGTGTGCTCGCCAAGGGACGTCATCCCTCAAAACGTGACGGGCTAAATGGCCATAGATGCTGAAAACCCAGAAATCTAAAACCTAACCTAACCTAACCTTTTCCCACACAGGTAATAGTATTTACTATTTTATATAAATTAATGCTTTAATATGCATAAATTTATCGATTTAACTGTAATTTTTGATGAGAAAATGATTCATATGATTCACATGTTTTGACAGTTCATATTGTGCCGGTGCTGTGCCATCAGTTGTAGCTCAGAATAATCTCAAAAAATACTCATAGAATAAAGTAACTATTGGGGACGGAACTGATGCACAACACGGTACTTAATAACTAAATTATGATTAAATTTAAATAAAATTCAAATGTTTCTAATTCTGAAAAATGACTAGTGGGCCATTCCATCGTCACGGGCAGGACATTTACACTACAGTTTTGATGCTTTAAAGTTGTATATTTCTAAAAGTACAACATAAATTCTGCTAATTGTATGATATATGAGCAGTACAGACTTAGGAGTATATGTAGCTGATGCTTTCAATAGTTTTTTCTGCTTAGAGTAGAAAATATTAATTTCTAAATGTCTGTCACGGGTGGGGACAAAAAAGAGAAGTGACTTTCGACACACCAAGTGAATGTTACAAAACGGTGAATTCTTAGCTCAAAATGTTTTTATTTAAAGGGAAATGTATAAATGATGAATTTTTTTTAACAAATTTCACATAATAGAAATTTGCCAAATATTTATTTAATGAATAAACTAAACTTTACTGTGTCATGGGCAGGACACATGGTTGTCACGGGCAGGACACCGTGTGAATCAACACACATCATCTCAATAAGAATGATTTCAAAAATGAAATTTCTGCTGTTCTGTTATAGCATTTTACATAAATAATTATATGTACTTTACTTGAGGCTCGCTTTTACCACATAAATATAATAATATGCCGTACACTTATTTCTCACCACCTACACTTTAGGAAATGGTTTTATTTGCCCATTTACCTTGTAGGGAAATTCGGACAAAACACTGTCGTAACAGTATATAAAATAGGTGCTGGTATCCAGTGCCCGTGCCGTGGAAATTCAGCGCCCGAGGCGAGAGTATACGACGCGTCGCGACGGCGCCCCCGTAAATATGAGTGAGATCGACAGACCAGCCGCAAAGCGTCACCATGGTTGGCGCGATGCGTAAGAAAATTTTCAAAAATAAACCCTGATTTTCCTTGATTTTGAGCACTTTTTAATACTGTTTTCCTTCCATTTTATATATATATATATATTTCTCCTGAATTTTGCGCCCCCTTACTTTGACGCCCGGAGCCGTAACCACGCTCGCCCTCCCCCCCCCGGGGGGGGGGGCACAGCACTGCTGGTATCAAAGGTATTATTTGATCGAAATGCACGTAAGACACATTTTCAACAGTCTTGAAAATATTACCGCAATCGCTTACGGTCTTCATACGAATTTCCTTGACTTCTTCGTCCTCTTCCACTGGGCTTTGTGCAATAGTTGCATGTCTATGTTTTCTTTTTCTGTCCACTAGAGAAAAATTCCATCAACAAAAATGTTTACTGTGTTATATCTTCAACAGCTGGTCTAACACAAGCCTTGTTTACATGCAAACCTAAGTCGTCGCTCAGGATAGCTTCATGGCTTTCGGAATCATCATTTTCAGAATCTGAATAAAAGTCTGTTAGAAATTTAAAGATTTTATACGGATGAAGCTCTAATTTAAAAGTTCGACGAACTACCAAATTTTCGCTGTCAAATTGCAGTAATAATTGTTTTGATTGGGGACATTCAATTGACAAGAGCATTTTCCCGTCTTTATTCAAACGTTTTTTTTTTTTTTTTTTTTTTTTCAATTTCTGCTGATGATAGTAGTAAAACAGATATATTTTGAAACGAAGAGTTTAAAGCTGCTACGAAATTAGCAGCACATTCTACAATTACTTTGTTTTGTTTCACAAAGTTCCATACTGGCCGTTTTGTACGTACTTCAATCCCATCTACTGCTCCCTTGAAACGAACAGAAAGGTGACACTAATGATAATATTTATATGACATTTATTTTAAGTTAAAACATCATACTGACAGTAATACATAATCCTCTATTTAAGTAAATAATGTTCATGCTTAGAAAACTATTTTAGTACACATAGAAAAATTTTCTATCGTGAATAACCAATGTACACAAACTATCCCACCAGTGGCATGCCCACTGTCACGGGCAGGACAAGTTTTCAAATTGAAATAAATCGAAATATATTGTTAGCATTAGTCCAAAATTTGGTAAATGTGAAGTACACGTGAAAATTGTTACTTCTACTAAGTACGAACCACATTCACAAATTTAGTAATTCAGTACAATAACTTTTGGTAGTTTTCTGTCACGGGCAGGACACTCAAGTTGACGTTTATATCTTTAATGATATTATAAACAATTTTTATCCTGTAAACACTATTTCAACTGCAGCTTGTAGCAAAAAGAAGCATCTTGAATAGCTCGAAGTTACTTCAGCCAAACATGCAAAATATATCGTAAAATGTGGCCGATAACAAGAATAAAAATTTTCCTCCCAGCTGGCATGTTACAAATTCACAACTCAGACTTAAAATTTTACGTGAATTCTAAGTGTAAATAAGTTTTTCTTTGTGAAAAAGTAAATTTCGTTCTATTTACTTCATATATACGTAAAAATGCATTGATTTTGACAGTTTTCGAAAATTTGGGTTCAGGCTCACTTTCGCGTGGAATGGCCCTAGTAGGGAAAAGGTGAGAGAGAGAGACAAAGGTTATGATTAAAAGATAAAGGATGAGCACTAGCCTGATAGATCCGTCGAGACTGGCGTCGTCCTGTTCATCTGGAATGATGAATGTTTTCCCTTGGAACAGCCTGGATAGCTGGAGACAGTCAACACCTGGATCTCTATCCTGTTAATCTGCAAGGGGCGTCGAGTTCTCTCGTCTTCATGCGTTTCCGATTAGGTTTTCCCACATCTTCATTCCACTACTCTGCTAACAAACTTAAAGGTGTCTGCGGCGATGAACCGACAGAATGGTACTCTTGACTTATGGAGTCAGTCGTCCTCCAATGGTGGGATCTGTTTGTCTCCAATGATCGTGCACCTATCTTGATCGTATGTCGAATACCCCTTGTTGTTGTGTCCCCCTTGGTTTTGTGTCGGTGAAGAATGATGACTTTGGAGTTCAAAGAATCAGGAAGTATCAGGCTATGCTTGAAGGTATGCGGAAAGGAAAGAAGGAAGCTAGTCGAGTTTATTAACAAAAATGTGTTTACAAAAGCTGTCTGAGAATGTACAATCTTGATCAAAGTTTCTTTCCGATGAATTTTCAAAAGTTCATGATTCTGTCGTTGATAATGCAATTTAATAAAATAATAAAAATTAGCGAATTAAGTTAAGAGTTTACACAATTATCTCATGGTCACTTCACATCTAATACACAGTTACTTCACAATATATATATATATATATATATATATATATATATATATATATATATATATATATATACACCGGGTGCACCATTTATAACGTCCAACCTTTATAAGAGAAACCAAGGAAGGAAGAGAATCGAAACTTCGCACGAAGCAACTATAGGAAGGGGAACATTTATCCATATATTGGGTAACATCACCAGATAATATATATATTTTTTTAAATAGAATGACCTAAGTTTAATTTCATAATTCGAATCAGTAATGAAAACAAATACGAAAGAGATGTCACTCGCAGATCAGTGTTACATACTTTTTGAGAAATAACGTTAAGCATGTGTCAAATTTAAATACCTTTTACACACACAAGGAATGAAGTAGTAACTATTTGTCCACATTAAATTAAATACTGATAAAAACTCTTTAAGATAACTTCAAGTTTAGAAGGATCAGTTAAACAGTGTTGCCACAACAGAAGAGAAAAAAGTTGAGTTTGGAAATAGTGCAATAACTTAGAAAAGGTCACTAATACAGTATGGTTTAAAATTCGTAGATCAAAACAGCATGTCATAAGAAGCATTGTCACGTTTATTTGAGATTAATAAGTCAAGTACTTACCGAGATATTCGATATTTTGTAAAAGCTGAGAATTTTATGCTGTACAAGATGGTAACGATGTTTCAAAATTCCATTTCTTCTTCTCAGCGTTGGCGAAATCGTGAAGAAATATTTAAAACGAAATAAAACATTAATAAATGGATATACAATGAAATGAAACCCATTTGAGTTCTTGAAAGACTAATGAAACGTAATGTTGTGGATATAAATGGTTCTTGAGTCAGTAATACTAATTACAAATTGATACAAAGATTTACGAAAGTTACCTAATAGCTACTTTCGTGCGGTGAATATATTTATTCTCGTGCAACTTTAGGGGAGTAATATCGAAACAATTCAATATTATCTGTAAATATTACCGACTTGTTCCATTTTTTGTTTAAAACGCGAATGTGAACAGTTTGTTGGAATTGAAGCAATACAAATGGTTGGTGTACAAGCACAAGTTCTTTGGCTATGTGATAGCAGGTATGTGTAGCCAAGCGGGTGTAACCAAGAAAGTTATTCACTTCCTTTGCTTGCTAACACACGTCTAGGGGGGTCATTCGGAAGCAGTGTTCAAGAAATCCTACATACAAGAAATGCAAGAAGTCATAACTGGTATGCCTATTATCGCTAACAACATGGTAAATATTGCTTTGCGTTGACGCAATCCATTATGGAACGTGCCCACAAGTCTCTCGCATTACCCAGTAGGTTACGAAACAAATTTGTTTGTCCGGTATACTTACAAGCAAGGGGCGCGATATCGAGACTCGAATTGCGCAATAATAGTTACATATACTGAAAGACCATCAGGTAGTTAGTAAGTTACCAAATTATTAGCTGCAGTCCGCCAGTAGGGAAAAATTTATGGGACTGTAAAGTTCAGAGCCTGGCGTACGAAAACCACACAAAACTTAGCATTTGGCTTGTTCCTTTTTGTATTGACAAGAGATAATGAACTCTAACGTATTCCCATCACAGAACATAATGTTTGACATAAGAAAATCTGTGTGAGAAGCATTGTCAGTGTTGCCATCCATAGAAATTACACTGTTGCCAGAATAAAGATACCTCGAAAAACTTGCAAGCAAATAGTACGTGATCAGGACTTGCGTTACATAATACGGGTTATAAAGTATACTCTGAAGGAGCATCAAACATGAAGTGTCCACGTTATTAGCTGCAGTCCGCCAGTAGGGCAAAATTATGGGGCTGCAAAATGAACATGAGAGACTATGGCAAATAGAAGGAATAACCTGTTTGTGTGTGCAAAAGCAAATGGTATTATTTTGGGAAAGGGAGATAGCTATGTAAATGACAGTGTTAAGCCCAACAATTGATATGAAGAGCAGTAAGTATCGAGTGATCCAAACAAAAAAAAACTTAGTACAATATGCGCATCGGATGATAGCCATCGACGCGCAGTGATAACACATTTCTGTGGTAGGGGAGTCAAAGCTACTGAATTGGTGTCTGCAATGCTTCCGGTGCGATGTCCAGGTATCCCGCTTTATAGAAAGCAAAGCGAATCATGTTGCGGCGCAGGGGAGCGCAGAATTGGTACAGCGTGAACTGCTGGAGACGCAGGAAATTGTCACGGTGCCAGATGTTCGTTTCCTGCGATAAGACAATTGTGTCAGTGACGGACTTGACAAATTTCTTGTTAGGGCGGAAAAAGTACACGTCCAAGGGCTGCACCAGGCCTGTACATTCAGTCGGGATAAATCGCTGCAAACCAAGCTTTTCGCGGTATTCTTATTCGGGCAACACTGTTATTTCTATGGATGGCAACACTGACAATGCTTCTCATACAGATATTCTTATGTCAGACATCATGTTCTGTGATGGGAATACGTTAGAGTTCATTCTCTTCTCAATACAAAGAGGAACAAGCCAAATGCTAAGTTTTGTGTGGTTTTCGTACGCCAGGCTCTGAACTTTACAGTCCCATAACTTTTTCCCTACTGGCGGACTGCAGCTAATAATTTGGTAACTTACTAACTACCTGATGGTCTTTCAGTATATGTAACTATTATTGCGCAATTCGAGTCTCGATATCGCGCCCCTTGCTTGTTAGTACAGGTGAACTTTTACTCAGGAACTTAAGAATTTTAAAGTCATTTTCCCTAAGTATTTTTTTTTTAATATGTATATTATCATTTTGCTACCACATTATAAATCTCTGCAATGGTTAGTTGTATGAGTTGTAGCCTATATGTACCAATGAAGTAGGCATTATTCTGGAAATACATTATTATGTTTACCATAAAATTCTTTTATTTATTTATTTTACATTTCTACTTTGCCGACAGCTTGTCAAACAGCAAGTTATCTCCTTGTGTATTTGTCAGCTCATTTATTGAATGTGTAGTTCGAATAAGTTTGAAATACGCCACTTCATTTCATATCGAGCTCGAAATAATGTTTTAAGCACATATTTAGGAATATTTCTTATGAATTCAAAGGTAAATAAATTTACCAAAATGCAAGTAGTAATGGGGAAATGTAAGACTGACGTAATGTACTATACACAAGCTCACACACAACAATGCATGATACGTTTAACTCGTGTAATATAGTGCTAATGGGGTTCAGTAAAATTTTACTCAAGTAATATTTTCTTACTTTTTGGTTCGTCAACATAAAATATGTTAGGATAGGTAGGTTGGATTTGTTTAGCTTAGCAAAGTTTATATTTGATAAACTCCTATGATAGTTAATCAAACGTAAATAAAATATGTTAACCTATGCAGTAATATTACAGAAATCACCGGTTAAAGTTTTCTTTTACATACGCAGTAGCTAGGTGCTAATTAATGAATGTCTTAAAATGTTATACAGGGCTTCATTCTGCAGTAGATTGTGTAAACGAAATGTAAATTTTTACTTATTTGTTTGCGATACTTGATATGCAATTATAATTACATATCGCATTATTTGCGTTCCTCTGCGATCCGCAAATTTTACAGAGACTATTACGAAATTAGACACAGATACTGTTATTTAGCGTGGCTCCTAGACTGTTTGGCCCACTATATGATGGATCCTAGGAAATCTAGATTAAAAATCTCAACTTGTATGGCATCAGATTGCGTCATTTCCTGTGTTCGGAACGATCCTATGAGATTTCTCTTGTTTAGAGCAAGCTCTATTTTGAAAACTAAATTCGTAAGATTTCGATTTAAGCGACGTCAGGTGAGAGAAAGTGAAAACAAGCAACTGATGTGGTACGTTTTGCGTTTATTTCTGATCGCGCAGGCTTACTTTTGTTGAAAAGTTATAATTTGTCACTCATTTCTTTATTATTATTTCCTAAATGATTTGCGCTGAGCGACATGAAAATCTCAAATGGCATAGATAAAATTCAAAGGGACCATCAAAAACAATTATTGAAAAACATTTTTTCTTTTTTTTACGATTTGCCTATAAATACGACGTCCGTATGTATAGTATAAAAACTATAGTGCAAAAACACAAACCAACCTATGCTAGGTGGCCACTGAAAAGCACGAATGCTATCTGAATCAGGCAGGCCGAAGAGGGGGCCCGGCCTTTAGCAAGGAAGCAGGCACGTCAGCGAAGGTAGTGAGAACGAATTGGTTTTGTCAATGATGTGAGTTTGTATAGCACTTGTGATGTTATCATACTGCTAGCGCTTCACTTGTAAACATAAGTTACAGCTTCTGTAGAAATACACCGGTGGTGGAAAATGGTGTCACCGTTCATCTTTTATATGCACGCACTTAGGTAAATGTTTCACTGAAGGGGTCCAGGAGAACGGTGAAATACAACATTTACAGGAGAAATGGAAGTATTTAGACCTAACACACCGAAACCAAATTTAACCTAATCAAACTAACCTAAGCTAATTTTAATAGAACAAAAAGCGAAATTATATACCCCTATACAAGTATAATCTGACATAACATAATATAAGCTAACCTAACCGTAACTAACCTAAACTAAACTAGTGTGAACAGAAAGTACCGAAATTGTAACATTTCTTGGAAGAAATAGCTGGACTCCTTCTGCTAAACATTGTTCCTCACTTATTTCTTCCGTTGTAAAACACAATGATTTTACGATAGTAAACCTACACTTGTAAACGTAAAATATAGGTGTACTACTTTGTATTTAATTCTATTCCTTGCATCTGGTTCGATCCCAGCTCGCGCCGTGTGAACTTTGTGGTGGACAAACACCGTGTTCCTGGGTTTTCTCGGGGCTCTCTCGTTTCCTCCCACTTTTTTCATTCTACCATTTCACTCATTTCTCATCCTCATAGTTTCCTTTAGCCTAACCGGCGTAACATGGGACGTAAAACTCAGATTTAATTTCATTTTATTTCTATTCCTTGCAGAAATTTGCTTTTTATAAGCATGTCTTTTCATGCAAAGAATGGAATTTTACCTATAAATCTAAAATGTGTTGCGCCAAGAGTATACCAGCACCCTTCTGATCTTTTTTTAGAGGTATCCAATTTAACGATATAGCGCCTGGTATTAATATTAGTATGGTTGCAGTGTAGTTAGCATAGGAATTCATCAATCTTGTACTTTCGTTAAAGAGAACTATTTCATAATATTGGAAAATGTCATTCGGTCAGGCAAGAAAAGTCCTCACGTGTATAGCACAAAACTGTAGGATTCTCTACGAGATATGTCATAACATTTTTCCGAAGATAAATCCTAAGGTATTTCCTAGGATTTATCTCGTAGTGTATAGCTGCCCTTATTTGTTATGGTACCAAATTTCACAAAATTAAATCCCCACGTTAAGCGGGTTTGCATATCCAGGCTCCTAACTATGAAAACATTTACGCTCAGTCCAACCTCAATCATTTCACGAATTTGTTTTACGTATGTTATTAGGACATAATATCGATTGTGATTTATTCTAAAAACACTTTTATGCATTGCAAGAGCTGTAACGTCCAAATATTTACTGAGAACTCATAGTCGTATCGGAATAAACAAAAGCGAGTATGGAACAGTAAACTGCTTTCACAAGAGGCAAAAGAAAATGTGCAAAGGCATACAAAACGGTCGAGTGGTTTCGGTCGATATACTATCAATCACATGTTTGTGTGTTCAAACCCGGTTGTTTCTTTTTTAAGTGTCTTCCTATTTTCATCCGGAGGCTAAAAATATTTCTTTGAGTAACTCATTGAAAACTTCTTTTGTTTCAAGTTCGATTAGAACGGAACATTATATGAATTGCGAATCTTAAATCCATAACTTAAAAAAAAAAAAAAAAAAAAAAAAAAAAAAAAAAAAAAAAAAAAAAAAAAATGAAGTATACTCTACTCCATTATCCTCTGATTTGTAACGAAAAACTATTTATAAACAGTGGTGACTTCAGAAAATTATCCTTGGGGGAATTTTAATATGCGGGTGGAGGGCAAACATTGGCAGTCAACATTGAGCACGATCGAATATATGGTCCTGAAGGCGGAAATTTCTTAGCTCGAGAGGGGTCTCAAATTCTCCCTCAGATCATGTCCTGAAAGCATCATTGCTTAAAAGCTTTTTCTAACAAATATAATATTGCACTTGTTTCTCGTTCTACATTTAGAATTGGTAAAATCATAACTTATAGAGGATTATAATAAAAGCATAAAAATTACAATACCAATCATGTATAAATTATCCTGTAAGTTACCAACTTTGGGTCAGATTAAAACTCAAATATTTGTTTTCGGATTGCACTTAGAAGTAAGTCCTCTCTATATAATCCTGATTGGAAAGCCATGTATAACTCTAATTAATTAATCAATATTTATACATTTTTTTATTTTACTATTCAATATTATATACACTTTATTTCCAGAATCAAAATCTCGAAAATGTATATTGTAAGATTGCAGATTCGCAAATAAATGATTATTTATCATATATATTGGTCTCTATTCGAAATTCTATTTAATCGAATCCGACAAGAACACAGACAGAAACATCGAGAACAGGTGAAGAAAGTGAAAAAAAAGTGCACAACCCGGCAGGGACTCGAACTTAGTTCGAATGGTGCTTTATAAGCCGAACGCCTTAGACCACTCGTCTATGGTAACAACTAGTGGTTGTAGCAAAGGCTTCGAGTAGTGGTTCTTATTACAGAATAACATTTTCTATTGCCTAAAATTTAAACCTAATTTACATTGATATAATATATCTATTAATTTGTTTCATGAACACTTTTTCGTTACTTTGATGAATGATGTATGTTGTTGATATAGATTCTATTACACGTTCTTTCGTAAATATTATAGAAAGTATCAGGGTTATTTATGATCTTTCATGGAAATTGACTGGCGCATGCGCAGTACACAGACAGTTCAATTGGAAGGCGAGGAAGGAAACACTAACACACTGTTAGAATATTTCCCTCGCAAGCAGTAGTTCCCAACCGAGGGACAGCGGGACGCACTTCCTCCTCCTGGGGTGGCGTGAAGGGTTTACGAAGTCCCTTCGTTGTGTTATATTTCTTGAATGATTATGCACAATATCCAGTCACATCTTCTACACATTTGGAAGTGATAAATCGTAGTATAAATAAACCGTCGTCCACACACAGTGATTGTTGCTTTTCCAAGATTATAAACTGAAACGCTTTTTATTTCAATAGAATATAAAAGTTTCAATGGAAGGGGTTACACCCCCCTCAACCCCCTGGGTCTTTGATATGTCACCATCTAAACTGTAACTTTTAAGTTAGAATCGAAAAATTAAGACATGTGACCTACTAAATATATTTTTAGTTCATTATACATTTTCATAAATAAAACATCCACAATTACAATGACAGTAAATGCTAAGTAATTATTGCAAATCTTTGTACTCTCATTTTCCCTCTTTCTTCTCAACTGAACTTGAAAAATGTAAAAATGGGAGGTTAAGAGTTTCAAATATTACGTATATTTTAGCGTATTACGAAATTATATTTAATAGAATCCGGCAGGATCACAAACAGAAACGTCAAGAAGAGGTAAAAACCAAATTGTACTGTTCGAACTACTCTTGAATGGTGCCTCAGAATCTCTAGCCGAATGTCGGCTAATGTGACAAGTTAAAAATATAGTAAGCGTGTTTCGTGTTCAATCTTTTGTTACAGTATGAAATTTATTTTGTACTCTCTGAAGTTTAAGCCTATTTTGGCCTGATGTAATAGTCTGTTGAAATTGTTTTATGTTTACAGTATTCTTTACTTTGACGAATGATGTTAATATAGGTTCTATTACGTATTCGTTCATAAATATTACAACAATTGTCAGGATTATTTATGATCTTTCATGAAAACTGACTGGTGCATGCGCAGTAGAAACAGAAAGATGCACTTAACCGACATTTGTCATACACGCCAGAACGCAAATTTCTAACAGGTTCTGAAAATGCCTCGCTCTAAAGGTTGTGGAGAACTGTCTGTTGCTCTGAGAGGAGAAATCATAGGCCGAGCAAAAATGGGACAAACTGTGCCTCAGATTGCTAGAGATCTGGGATGTGACAAGAAAACTGTCAAGAAATGGGTTCAGCGACATGAAGAAGGTGGTGAATGGTTCAGGTCTCGGTCAGGAAGTGGAATGCCGAAAGTGGCAACTGCAGCTCAAAATCAAGCTTTAGTTACAGAAGTAATCAACAGACCTCTACGCCACACGTCAATCCTCTTGGACAAAGCCAGAGAGTATAATTGTTCTCACGAAACAATAAGAAGATTATTGGGGGCTGGTCTACACTGTTTAAGACCCGCTAGGAAGACTCTCCTGACTGAAACTCACAAGGCCAGACGAATGGAATGGGCACAGAATAACATAACCCAACCTCAGTCATATTGGGACTTAGTCATCTGGACCGACGAGAAGGTTTCCAAGTCTAACCAACAAGGCAGAGTTATATTGTATAGACCGCGCGGAAGCAGGTATGCTGAACAAAATATTATTAGAACTTCTTGTTCAGGACGAATATCAACACACGTTTGGGGATACATGACGGCTGCTGGTCCTGGAGATTTGGTTGCGGTGCCTGAGAGAATGAACAGCAGTGTTTACATTAATATCCTCGAAAATACGTTGTTACCGTCCTTAGAAAGAAACTTCCCCGAACAGGAAGAATATATATTTATGCATGACAACAGTGCTGTTCACACTTCCCGGCAAACACGAGAGTGGCTAAGTGAACATCCAGAGTTAATTTGTATTGAGTGGCCCCCTCTATCCCCAGATTTGAACCCAATTGAATCTCTGGGCCTACATGGTGCAAGAATGGGAAGAGAGACGTGAAGACAGAGACCAAACGTTTCTTCAAAATCATGTTATGGAACTGTGGCAACATTTTCGTGACACACTGTCGTATTGCTCGAGACTTGTATCTAATTGACTCTGGAGATGATTACACGAAGTACTAGTGTGTTACTTTTTGTGTAAACATTTATTTAAGTTTCATTTATTTATTATATTTTTTCAAGAGCAATACTTTCGTTCTTTATTCTTCTCCTTTGCTTGTTTACTTATTAGTTCGTTAAGACGTTAAGGAAGAGTAGTATATCTTCAAAAAGTATTTGTGAATTTACTTTGAACGTTTCTAGGAATACATTTACTTTTTTTCTTACTCTATATCATGCCAATATTACTTTCATTTCAGTTAATTAATAACTTTATTTCACATCTCGGATAAAAGTATTATTGTCTTTTTAACGATGTTTTTCCTTTTGATTGTGTAATTTCTAGTTTTGATTGAATTATCTCAATTCGAATGAATAAATCACATTTTGTTTATAGTCCCTTCCTTAGCTAGGTTCGAATTCGAGAACAATGTGGTGTAATTTACGTTTTTAATTCTTCATATTGTGCAATAATGAAAATATTAATTATTTTTCATGAGTCCAGTTGATCAGTGAGAACTTGGACAAACATTAACCTGGTGATTCTTTACGCAATGACAAGCGTGAAATACATTTTAGCTGTTCTTTATACTTAACAGCGATGAAACATTCTAACAGTGTGTTAGTGTTTCCTTCCTCGCCTTCCAATTGAACTGTCTGTGTACTGCGCATGCGCCAGTCAATTTCCATGAAAGATCATAAATAACCCTGATACTTTCTATAATATTTACGAAAGAACGTGTAATAGAATCTATATCAACAACATACATCATTCATCAAAGTAACGAAAACGTGTTCATGAAACAAATTAATAGATATATTATATCAAAGTAAATTAGGTTTAAATTTTAGGCAATAGAAAATGTTATTCTGTAATAAGAACCACTACTCGAAGCCTTTGCTACACTCACTAGTTGTTACCATAGACGAGTGGTCTAAGGCGTTCGGCTTATAAAGCACCATTCGAACTAAGTTCGAGTCCCTGCCGGGTTCAGCACTTTTTTCACCTGTTCTCGATGTTTCTGTCTGTGTTCTGGTCGGATTCGATTAAATAGAATTTCGAATAGAGACCAATATATATGATAAATAATCATTTATTTGCGAATCTGCAATCTTACAATATACATTTTCGAGATTTTGATTCTGGAAATAAAGTGTATATAATATTGAATAGTAAAATAAAAAAATGTGTAAATATTGATTAATTAATTAGAGTTATACATGGCTTTCCAATCAGGATTATATAGAGAGGACTTACTTCTAAGTGCAATCCGAAAACAAATATTTGAGTTTTAATCTGACCCAAAGTTGGTAACTTACAGGATAATTTATACATGATTGGTATTGTAATTTTTATGCTTTTATTATAATCCTCTATAAGTTATGATTTTACCAATTCTAAATGTAGAACGAGAAACAAGTGCAATATTATATTTGTTAGAAAAAGCTTTTAAGCAATGATGCTTTCAGGACATGATCTGAGGGAGAATTTGAGACCCCTCTCGAGCTAAGAAATTTCCGCCTTCAGGACCATATATTCGATCGTGCTCAATGTTGACTGCCAATGTTTGCCCTCCACCCGCATATTAAAATTCCCCCAAGGATAATTTTCTGAAGTCACCACTGTTTATAAATAGTTTTTCGTTACAAATCAGAGGATAATGGAGTAGAGTATACTTCATGTTTTTTTTTTTTTTAAAGTTATGGATTTAAGATTCGCAATTCATATAATGTTCCGTTCTAATCGAACTTGAAACAAAAGAAGTTTTCAATGAGTTACTCAAAGAAATATTTTCAGCCTCCGGATGAAAATAGGAAGACACTTAAAAAAGAAACAACCGGGTTTGAACACACAAACATGTGATTGATAGTATATCGACCGAAACCACTCGACCGTTTTGTATGCCTTTGCACATTTTCTTTTGCCTCTTGTGAAAGCAGTTTACTGTTCCATACTCGCTTTTGTTTATTCCGATACGACTATGAGTTCTCAGTAAGTATTTTGACGTTACAGCTCTTGCAATGTATAAAAGTGTTTTTAGAATAAATCACAATCGATATTATGTCCTAATAACATACGTAAACCAGGTTGAATTCGTGAAATCATTGAGGTTGGACTGAGCGTAAATGTTTTCATAGTTAGGAGCCTGGATATGCAAACCCGCTTAACGTGGGGATTTAATTTTGTGAAATTTGGTACCAATAGTTTCTAATGTTTGCATTTAGTGTTTACATGTACCCTTACGTATAAGGTTATGTCCTTGCAACTTTTCGGAATATTTTTTGCAATATATTCTACGAGGATCATTTAAAAAGTTCTGCACACTGAAAGGTTTTATGGAAGTAAATAATTTATTGTACAAAATACCTTTACATGCCTTCAAAACAAACTCCATTCTTGATTATGACAGCTTCCTAATGTGTTGGTAAATTCTGTATTCTGGATAAGACACCTTCATTGTTGAGGTGTCTGATCACTCAGGTCACCTTACTGAAAGCTTCCTCAATTAAATCAAAACTTTTTCCACGGAGTGGTTCCTTCAATTTGGGAAACATATCAAAGTCTGGTGGGCTCAAATCAGGACTATATTGGGTAGGGAAGTATTTCCCATCCATACTTGTGTTCCATCTAGTGTTTCTCTTACTTGTAGGGCAGTATGTGGTCTAGTATTATCGTTCAAAATGAAGACACTAGCTGCAAGCATTTCAGGCCTTCTTTCACGAATTTTCGAACGCAAAACATTTTGCAGAAACGCCTCGTACAGACGTCACGTGTGCACTCTATTGTAATCATCACTCCATATCATACGCGAAGATCGTCGTTGATGGTTGGCGATGGAATTTCTTCGGGCGTGGAGAGCCTGAACTTTTTATTGTGACGGCTGAGACTTCAGCTCTGGTTCAAAATCTTGTATCCACGTTTCATCAATTGCAACAGTCCTACGTAGAAACTGATCTCCGTCTGTTCGCTAACGTTGAAGGAATTCTTCTGCGATTCTTTTACGACATGCTTTTTGCTCTTCACTCAGATCATACGGAATCCATCTCATCTTCAACTTTTCATTAATGATTCTGTAAACTGAAGTGACAGACATTCTGGTCTCACATGCAATTTTCTCACATGTTATCGTCGATCTTCTCCCAAAATATCATTTACAATAATCTCAGAGGTGTAGTCTGTTGCAGTTATTGGTCTTCCACTTCTTGGGTTGTCCACAGTGGTTATACGACCTTCACGGAAACGACCTGAGCATCTTGATACAGTGCTACGATCCAACACACTATTTCCACAAACCTTTCGCAAAGCATTGTAAATTTCAGTTGAATTCATTCCACGTAGAGTTTCGATTTTGATATAGGAACGCTGATCATTATGTGTAACCCAACCTCAGTCGGGTTCACTACTGAATTTTTCACAACACAGCCAGGCGAACCAGCAAACACACACAATTGCCAAGACCAAACTCTCACAACTGACATAAAATTGAAATTCATCACACAATTCAAACGGTCGCGCGTTTGCTGTGTGCAAGACTTTTCATTTCACTCTTGTACTTACACCTAGACCCTCTCATTTCGTAAATGTTCGCGTGATTCAGGGTTTCGGTTTAACTTTTATGTGCTGACGTGTCAGTTTGCTACGGACGCAGTTCCACGTTAAGTAATCTTGAACTACAAGAATGTTACATCATAATGACCACGTAGCACAGGTTGGTGCGCGTTTTTCGTCCTTGTCTTCCTTTACACGCACACACACTGTGGCTGACATGCCTCCTCCGTACGGATACAACTCCGTGTAAGTTTCCAACTTCGTTCTGTTCAAGTAGATTAAATGTTAGTTTGTACGAGGGCCACTATTTATATTTTAAGCCTTGGCAACACTGATTGTAGTTAGGCGCTATTTTTGGTTTGGATATAAACGTTTGACATTGTTGACCAGAATGTACTTCAAATGTTTTGTCAAAAGCTTTATTTGTGTTGTTTACGTTGATTTCAATATTGCGTGACAACAGAGAAATGGAATTAACTCGTGAAAATTTTCGTGCGATGATTTATTACGATTTTCGACGTTGATTATCAAGACAAGAGTGCATCGATCAGCTTACTTCCACATTTGACGATGAAGCCCCATCCTTTGCCAATGTGAAACGCTGGTACTACGATTTTACTCGTGGCCGCCATTTGCTCATTGACGAAATTCTCGAAGGTCGTCCAAAATCAGTTGTTATCCGAGAAAACATTGATGCAGTGCAAGACCTAATACTGCAAGATCGTCATCTGACATACTGTGAGATTAAGGCAGACCTAGGCGTTAATTCCACCAGCATATATAAAATATTACATGATAATTTAACTGTGAGAGATGTTCTCGTTGGATCCCACATAATTTGACAAAAACTCAAAAAGAAGCTAGCGTCGATTAGCACACAAATGCAAAAGAAATAAAATAGCAGTGCTTCAAAAGACGATATATGATTGTAACAGGTGACAAATCATGGATATATACATATGAGCTGGAACGTAAACACCAGTCGACTGTATGGGTGTTTCAAGATGAAATCCAACAAAAGTTGTCGCTCGAAGCACATCGAAACAAATGGTCGTTTTTTTTTTTTTTTTTTTCTTCGGGAAAACTAGTAATGTGCCAACTGTGCCTTTAGAGGAACGTGTAACGGTGACGGTAACGGTGGAGGGTTTTAGTGGTTAAAATATGAAACAAAATTTTAATAACCTCCCGTTATCCGGAATCTCGGTAGCAGGAGCGCACACTCCGAAAACAGTGAATCAAGAAATAGTGAACTCAAATAAGAATACTAATATTAATACTACAACACTCTTGGGTCGTAATCGACAACTTACCATTCGAGCCTTCAATATAAATCTCCACACTGATGTTATTCACGAAGTTGTAAGACGTAGCGTGGACGTAGAGAGATGATGCAATCTAGACTCAGAATTCTCAGAATACAATTGCGTAAACTTGCTATTAAAAACCATCCGTATTTATTTACTATATTTGTTTCAATAATACCACATTCTATCACAAAATAGTATTCACATACACGACAGATAATGCTCACCACACATGAACAATCTTTTGACGTAAATAGTAGCTTCAATAATGACTTGGTAACGTCACCCACTTTAATTATTGATACCGTTCAACATAAAACTGAGATTGACAAGTAATTGAAAGAAATAAGATATATCAAACAAGAAAACATACAAAATACTATATAGAACAAAAGTAATAATAATACATGCAATAAGGTTTCTCTACTATTTAGTCTTTTCAGATTAAATGAAAGTCCAGACGACAGTAGCAAATTATATTATTTCAAATGTCTAGAAAGAAGTTTGATCTCTTATTTATATTTGTATTTATTATTCATTTATTATTTTTAATTATTTCCTTTTTACGGATGCACTGAACTATTATATTATACTTGCCACTTGATATAATTGTTTCTATCTTCCGTTCTGTCTTTGCCCGAACAGATGATTCACTAGTGAAATACTAATTTGAATGCAAAGTGACTAACTAACTGACACTTGATAGTCGCGACTGGCGAACTTTTATTTAAATTGAATTCAACTTATTACTGATATTTCAAACATTCTTCACAAATAAATATGTTAGCTAGCACAGTTTTCAGAAATAATGCAGTTATGTAACGATGTTATATCACTACTGTGGTTGTTAGATATTTTTATAGCTATAATTTGAAGTAATATTCCGCTATTATATAGGCCTATATCAAATATAGATTGATTTTCTTTCAAGCGCTTTTTATGGATATATGTTTCAAATTTGTGCTTAAGACGAAAAGAATTCAATGCAAAATAATGCGTTCATATTGTGCGCTCATTATATACATGACGTTTTATATTTACTAATCCTCTAGAGTGTATACAAATTATTAACTTCTACTAATATTGACTGGTGCAAGAAACTTTATATTTATTTTTTGTATCACTGATATGCAGTATCCAATAAAATAGATTAAGTCATGAGTGAGGTATTTGAAATTAATAATATTATATCGGTTTACATAAATAATGTATCAATATTGTAGATTTACCTTTTATATGCGCATATGTTTCTACGGTAATATCAAAAGAATTCTATTATGTTACGAATGCTAAGCATGCTTTAGTGTGTCGTATACCGTATACACATATTACTTGTTTTAATTCTTTTCGTTGACATTAGTACGTGACATGCGATGTTTACTTGCAGGGTCTTGTTTCTTCACGAATATGGCTTACTTGTTATTTTTCGAGCACATTCGTTTTTCTTACCTTCACCGGCAGGTTGAAGCACGTATTTACATTTCATCGTACCTCTTATGCTTTTCACTTTACTATTACATCACTTAAAATGATTTTTCAGCTGCATTTCTCTTCTATTCTTCTCCAGCTGCCTGCCACCTGCTCCTCTTCTCACACTGCTGTCGATTCAACCTGCTGCTCCCTGATCATGTGTTGACAATGTTGCCAGTGAAGTTTAGACAACATTGGGGAGTTCAGAAGGTTACTGAACAGAGCGCTCAGTCACACCGCTCGAAGTGAGCGAAATGCAAAACTTGCGAAAACAACACGTATCCAAATGCTGATGGGGCAGCATGTCCTGTCACAAACGTAGAACGGTCAACTCTGAATGGTACACAACAATTTGTTTGCCGAAGGTCTTTGGTAAATACGGAAAACAAACAAGCACCGCCGTCAAATCATTCTTCATCAAGACAATGCTCTCTCACATCTCGTCTAACAACAAACTATTTGAACACTCAAAAAAACGAATAGATGGGGCATCCGCCGTACAGTCCTGATGTGAAACCCAATGACTTCTTGTTCCCGAATGTCAAAAATAAATTGCGTGGACAACGATTTTCGTCGGCGGAAGAAGCCGTTTATACGTTCAAAAACCACATTATGGATGTTTTCTAAGATGGAAAAAATGCTCGGACAAATGGTTCGAACGAATGCAAAAGTGTGTCGATCGTAAAGGAGAATATTTCGAAAAGCAATAAATCAATTTTCAGTGACAAATTAATGCTTTTTCATTGTTAGGTCCAAATATAAATAGTGGCCCTCGTAGTGACCACCTTGCAGAGGTTTGTACATATTTTTCCGAGAATCTGTATTCAATTATTGTGAAGCATTGTAGAGAAAGCAAAAGATGTATAACGATTTTTTTATGTTTTTTATTGAGTTATAATAGGAAAATTGTGTCGTTATGACTTCTTAAAGTTAAGCCGCTTACTTCCGGTGCTTGGAGTCCCTCGTACGATTCCCGACCAAGTAAGTTTGTGGTGGATAATATCGTGTCCATGGGGTTGTTGGGTAATCTCGCTTCGTCTCACATTCTCATCCCACCAATTCTTCCATCATCACTCACTTGCCTTAATCATTGTCGCCTTAACCTAAATGGCATAATCGCGGGACGTTATACAGAAAGTTAAGCTGAGCTAAGGAATACGATGTCGCATATAATGTACAGAAGAACGATGTAATATTCTCTCACACAGTATATTTACACTATATTTGATTACGAACATACCCATCTTTGTTAACGCGCCTGTTTCTTACAGACACCTCGAGTTTACACTAGTGTCTCCCTGTCCTGACTTAGTTAAATACCTTCTTGCCTTTTGTGGTCATCCAACACAGATTTGATTTTTTTTTTTTTACACTGTACTCGTTTACGCGCCAGCTCACTACGGATGCGCCCCTTCATGGATCAGGTTTTCCATTCCTTGACCAATCAGATACATTTCTTAGTTTTAATGGCCACCTAACAGGTTGTTTGGTGTGTGTGGTTCTTTTATGTCGTATATCTGCATGCTGTATTATTACCCATAATGTTTGAGTCCTCATAAGGGAATCTGCACCTACGAATCAATAAATGCAACTCGCTTCTTAAAAAAACAATTTGTAAATTAGTTTTAGTTAATTTCGTGGTGAATAAAATGCAAAAGAAAGTTGTATATGTATCCCTAAAATAGGAGAGTACGTAGTATAAATATTGAATGATCTGAAAAATTTTGCTACCATTTAACAGAACTTAGCCAATGTATTTCCAATTAAAATTTGACAAGTATTAATATCTACGTTTTATTGTCTTTCTTATCTATATTCAGGAGAAAGACATTAAAATAAAGAAATATATGATTATCAAGAAACAATTATTCATAGCATACATTACAAGCTTCATAAAACAGAAAAAAGTATTGTGGTTCCTTATTTTAAATGATTTCCTTTAGTTCGACATGTCACATAATACAACTTCAGATTATTACCTTAATATTTTCCAACGCGGAGGGAAAACAGAGAATTTTGAGACAGCGTTACCATCTTGTACAATACAAAATCCTCAGCTTTTACAAAATACGAAATATCTCGGTAAGTATTTGACTTATCAACCTCAAATAAACGTGACGATGGTCCTTACGATATGATGATTTGATCTATGAATTTTAAACCATACTATACTAGTGACCTTTTCTAAGTTATTGCACTATTTCCAAACTCAACTTTTCTCTCTTCTATTGTGGCAACACTATTTAACTTATCCTTCTAAACTTGAAGTCATCTTAAAGAGTTCTTATCAGTATTTAATTTAATGTGGACAAATAGTTATTAATTCATTCCTTGTGTGTGTAAAAGGCATTTAAATTTGACACATGTTTAACGTTATTTCTCCAAAAGTGCAACACTGATCTGCGAGTGTCGTCTCTTTCGTCTTTGTTTTTATTACTGATTCGAATTATGAAATTAAACTTAGGTCATTCTATTAAAAAAAAACTTTATATTGGGTTGGCAACACTGTTTATCTGGTGATTTTACCCAATATATGGATAGATGTCCCCCTTCCTATAGTTGCTTCGTGCGAAGTTTCGATTCTCTCCCTTTCTTGGTTTCTCTGTTATAAAGGTTGGACGTTATAAATGGTGCATCCGTATATATATATATATATATATATATGTATATATATATATATTGTGAAGTAACTGTGTATTAGATGTGAAGTGACCATGAGATAATTGTGTAAACTCTTAACTTAATTCGCTAATTTTTATTATTTTATTAAATTGCATTATCAACGACAGAATCATGAACTGGTATATATACAGAGGGTTGATTAATTCGTGTGTCAATTTCATTTGTTCACTGTGCAAAAGTGGTATGAAGTAAAGCCGTGCAATTTGGTGTAACTTTAGACGAAGGACATAAGTTTCGTTTTGCCATAGATGCATGTCACTTGTACTAAAAATTGAAGAGATATAGGGTCAGAGGTCAAGTTTCGATTTTTCCTTATGAGACTGCAATGGTAAACTCTGAAAAAGCCTGAAAAAACACAAATCGAAGTGATAACAAAGAAAAAGCTGTATGGTATGATTCTATGTGGCAAGCCGACCAAATATGCGTCAATCAAGTGTCAAGGTCAGAGGTCACGGTCAGATCAAGGTAACCTGTGATCTTGATCTGAAAGGGACCTCTGAGCATGACGCTTGATTGACGCATATTTGGTCGGCTTGCAACATAGAATCATACCATACAGCTTTTTCTTTTGTTATCGCTTCGATTGTTTTTTCAGGCTCTTTCAGAATTTACCATTGCAATCCCATAAGGAAAAAATCGAAACCTGACCTTTGACCCTAAATCTCTTCAATCTTTAGTACAAGTGACATGCTTCTATGGCGAAACAAAAATTATATTCTTCGGCTAAAGTTACACCAAATTGCACGGCTTTACCTCATACTACTTTTGCACAGTGAACAAATGAAATTGACACACGAATTAATCAACCCTCCGTATATATATATATATATATATATATATATATATATATATATATATATATATATATATATATATATATATAGATAGATAGATAGATAGATAGATAGATAGATATAAAATATACAGGGTGGTCCAAAAGTAGGAATACACCCCTGCATTGATCAAGTATAACTTCTAGCTTATGAGTTATTTGCTTCGGCTTTTCTGAGCTTAAGGTATAAGTAAAAAGGCTTTAAGAACAAATAATAATGAAACTGATGGATAACAATAAGAAATATGAAATACAGTGAGCTGATGAGTAAAGGATTATATGCCTACTTTTGGGCCACCCTATATATATATATATATAACTCAAGACGCACAAAGGTACGAATTATCGTTTTGCACAAATTTAGTTGAAAATCATATTTCAGGTTATTAAGGATGGAAGAAAATATAATATTGTTTGTAAATAAAAACTCATTAAAATACCCAAACAGTTTTAAAATACTCTACTACATGCAAAGTAAAGGATGTTTCCATTGAAACCGGTAGAATGTAAATCCAACTATTAGTCATATAATTCCTTACAGTGTAATCCAACAATCTACCCTTAACCGAGAGGAGGCGAATGAACAGGTGAATTTAGAAGCTTACATAATATCGGGCTTCACATACAATCATCAAATTACATTACTTTCGGGCTTAAAGGTAATTAAATAGCATATAGATAATACTAGGGTACAACTAGTTCGTCTGGAATGGGTGGGACGTCGTGGAGCAAGGAAAATGTACTGTATTACATACAGTGAAAGTTGGAAAGCCGAGGCAAATTTGGCTTGGCAGAACATAATTTCCAATGGAATGGTTTCGTGTTCAATTGGATGTACCTTCAAGCTCCTTACGCTATATAAAATTGAGTAATTAGCTATTAAGAGAAACAAATGCTGCAATATACAGGGTGCGGCAGCTATTTGAGAACAAAATAACATCCACGGAAAAAGGAAAAGAGACTGAAGATAGAGCATTTGTGACCATTGAACGTTCTGTACACTTGAAGACAGACCCAATATAGGTTATCATCCAATGAAACTGCCATCTGCCGCAATAACAGTCTCTAAACGGTGCCGAAACCGTTGGCAGGCATGAATGAGGTGGGCCCTGACAATGTTTATCATGGCATCCACAATAGTTGCCCTGAGAGCCGCAAGGGTGTTTTGTGGATGCTTATTGGAGGTCCTCTTAACTACGCCAAGGACGTAAAAGTCCGAAGGGTTGACACCAGGGGAGCTGGGAGGCCACACGTTTGGGGTGACGTGGTCGTGAAAATTCGTGGCCAACCATTCTTGGGTTGAGTGGGCCGTATGGACGGGAGCGGAGTCCTGCTGGAATACATATGGCCTGCCACATGCTATAGCAGTAATCCATGGCTGCACAACCATCTTTAACACATCGGTGTAAGCAACGGCGTTGACTCTGGCACCTTGACTAAAGAAATGTGGAGACAACACGTCGCCCTCACTGCTCACAACCTCCATAACCATCACAGAGGCGGGAAACTTGGTGTGCATGACGGTAGGAACTTCTTCGGCTGTTTTACAAAGCCACTGATCATTTCTGCGGTTCGCCTTCTGGTTCTGGACGAAGATTTTCTTATCCGAGAAGAACCAGAGCATTTCTGGCTGCTCCGAATGTTTAAGCTTGTTCAAAAGGCGCCTGGCGTGGGTCACTCTATTCTCCTTGGATCTTGCAGACATGAACTGGCCTCTCCGCATCACGTACAACTTGTAACGGAGGTGTTCATGCACCACACGTCGAATTGTGGCCTCGTCAATCTGCTTCTCCCTTCCGAATGCTCTCGTGGTTTTCCCTGGGTCCACTTCGACAACAGCTTGGACGGAACCGATGAAGTCGGGCGCCTTAGTAATGCACGAGCGCTGACAATGTCGTTTCCTGTGGGAAATGGGTTCCACATCACCACTGGTGGCCTCCAGTTCTCTCCGAACTTTGAAGACGAATGACCGAGCGACTTTCAAGAAGGCAGCGATGTTGGAATCGGCGTGTTCTGCGGCCAAGGAGATGATGACTGCATGCCTCTTCATTTCCTGGGTTAGCTTAGGGTTTGCCATGTTTACCTGCAACATAAAAGGATGTGTTACAATGACATACAGGATACTCTGTCACTCATGCTATGTGTTCTCAAATAGCTGTGTATATATAATTATGGCCGTTATGATGAGATGACTGCTATGTAGAATCCAAAGAAAGCCATACAAGACGTACAATTTGCAGTATTTATCAGTTGTCAGTGTATGGTATTAATACTGATAAATAATGTACTAGCGAATAATTTAATCATTTGATTACTCTTGCTGCGTGAAATGCTGAGCAGTAAAGACCGAAAAAGAATGAGAGGTAATATTGCCTAAGTAATATACAGTGTTCTAATGTACTGTATTTTATTATTTTCTCAGAGTTGTACGAGCGTGTTCTTGGTCACTGAAACTCAGTTTATAAACAAAAGTAAATAAATAAATAAAATAAAATAAAATTTAAAAAAAAGGATTCCAACTCATCCTAAAGTGATCCTACATTAGTATTCTAAAGTATTGCACGCCTAAGAAAAATTTGAAATTTTCAAATGTGTGACCTTTTTTAAAGACAAATCATTATTTGCTGTATGTTTTGTTGAACCACTATACTCGACAACTGACTGAAAATTAATACATATGAAACTTGTAATGAAATGGAATTTTAGTATTTTATTCAAGTGGAATTTGATAACAATATTCATACATTGCGTATTACACAATGACATTCATTTTTTATGTTATATATTACCAGAATAGATTGTTGTTCAAATATTTGTTACAATTGTTATTTGTTTGCTACTCAACTCGTATATAAATGATAATTTTGATACAAATTTGTTTCGGTACAAACGCTTAGTACTTTGTTGTACCACCATTTACTTTAATGACTGTCTTCAGTCTTTGTGGCTTTAAGTCTATCAGATCTCTCTCAATATTATTGTCGATTTTGTGATTCTATACATTCACAATCACTTCCATAAATTCGCGTTTGGTGCCAGGACTTCTCTTTTGAATCTTTTTCCCCATCAAGTGTCACAAATTTTCAGTCAGATTAAGGTCTGGTGAACTACACGGCAATAGCAAAACATCTATACCCAATTCAGACATGACAGATCGAATCTGCAGAACAAATAAAGGTTCGCAGTATTGCTCAATACTGGCCTGAAAAACATATTAAAAATATAAATAATAAAATTTCTCAGGGAAGATAATATGAATTTACCTTTTTTGATGTGTGGCACGGTGTTAAGCCCTGCTGAAAAATCCACTGATCATCCTGGAAAGCATTGCAAGCTGTGTTCATCAGAGGGCGCCTGATATTGGTCACTATTCATGTTCCCTTAACAAAATATAGTCGCCCAACACCTTGGTAAGTCATTGCTCCCCACACCATAACCGAAGGAGCATGTTTCACTGTTGTTGAGGGCACCCCATTCATGCGGTTCGCATTTAATAAGCTGCTATCTGTCATTCATTATGGAAAATCGACTTTCGTCGGAGATCATACCGTTCTCCATTGCTTCTCTGTCCATTTTTCGTACTGTTTAGCCCATGTCAATGTTTTTCTTCATCATTGCAGTTGTCAAAAATGTCTTTTTCTTTGCAACTCTTGACTTCATACCCATTGCACAAAGTTTTTTTTTTTTGTGTGTGTGTGTGTGTGTGTTACAACTGATGAGCTCGCTTAAACTATCGCTAGTTTCCATTTTTCCGCGAGCTCTGATGAGATGGCTGTACTGTTTCTGCGGCTCAAACGAGTATTTCGTTTTCTCGGGATGAAAAAAATGTGTGGGCGACCACACCTTGGCAAGTTTTTCATGCTGTCGATGATTTTCAGCTTCTTGAGATTGCGGCTGACCTTGAACACTTCAATCTTTTCCAATCTCAGTATTGTTTAAGCCTTCTCTACTTAATGCTTGTGTACATTTCTTCTTCCTCAGTGTTAACTCGTGAGTTTTTACCATGTTAATACTTCACGCGCACAAAATAAATAGATAAAAGTAAAATAACAACACATTCAGAACACAATATTACCTGCAAGCTCCTCTTTAAACAAACTGATAACTCTGCCACGTGACTCGGATGACTTAATACCCTACCACGTGATACTGACAATTTAGCAGTGTAGCCAAATATGGTAAAAATATATCTCCAAATTATTCCTTATATTTATTTATAAGTTATGCATACTGCATTCAACAATTATTTTATTCCGTAAAATACAGGAAAAGTTCACATTTTCATCCATGCTTGCAATACTTATTAGAACAGTAATGTACATACAGATTCACGAACTTATACCCAAAACATCTTTACAAAGTTTCTCTGTTCTTTATCTGGTAGTGATTTTGTGTTTTGTAGAGGCTTGGATCATCTGTTACCCAATATGCTTCGTTTTTCGTTTTCTTTGTTTCGTTCATTTCATGCACTTCTTATGACTGATTTCTAATTCCAATTATATGTTTATTTGGTTGCAATGCTCATATTGTCTGTTCTTCTTATATATTATACCTGTTAGTATAATACATAAGAAATTATGGCTCCGAAACTAAAAACAGAGATTTCACTCGCTATCTTTTCTAAAGCTTCTTGTCGCATATGCTTATTATGGTACAAAGGACCTTTAACTTTGTACAAACAAGGATGCTCCTCATATTTTGCAATCAGCATAATAATAGCATCCCTAATCCAACTCATTTTTGGTTACTACAACTCAATTTCACAAACAAAATAGAACATGGATATTTGGCACAAAATCTTTTGCTTCCTTTTAACACACCACGGCGCTGCAATCGGATCAGAAATGGCTACGAAATAGAGCAGGTTGTATCGACAAGAAATGCCATAGAATATGCCATGGCATGGGAAATGCTATAGCATTTGCTACTTTAGACGGTAGCATATCGATGATACGATTTTTGCTACGAGAAATGCTACAATAAATTCTTCCGTCTAAAACTAGCCTTAGACGATTTTGATACTAAAATAAATCAATGGAACATACATAAGTTCTGAACTTCCTAAGTCCTAAAAGAAAAGAATCCAATGTTGATATGGTTGTACCGAAAGTACAATTACCGAAGACCTTCCATTAAGGACTTGCTGAATCTTATGACTTCTACATTTTTAAGACTTACGAACGTCACCTGTGGTAGAGAACACTAACTTTTGTGCAGGAAGTGGGTCAGATTAAATGCACAAACTCTGGAACGAGTCGCACTGTGCATTCTACATTACACGAGTTCTTGATAATTTGAGACCGTATCTTTAGTACCACTTCTGGCAGAGCATGTTTTTTATATACATTCTGTAAATAAATTTTGGACCCAAATCTAATGTACATATTCATCTAGAAGAAAACTTAAGAAGTACTCATTGTAAGATTGATTACAGATAAACTTTGTTGTGATCTTGTTTAAAATGGATTATCCTATTAAGAAATATTAAGTCTATCTAAGTGATCGTTTGTTTTGCAGGAAACTTCAGTTCATTTATGCAGAAGGAAATTTTTGAACAACCAGAGTCCGTGGTAAATACAATGAGAGGTCGTGTAAATTTTGAATCAGAGCAAGTTGTGTTGGGTGGTATTAAGGTGCGTATAGATTAATTATATTTCAGATACAGAATTAGGAAGATTAATGTCTCATGTATAGGTTAGCGGGTCAGTGGTCTAGGACATGATTTAGTGATTAGAAACAGCGGAATTGAATTTACTTTGTGCTGCTCCATTTTATTTGATTTTGTATTTTCACATATAGCGGTAATAAACAGTAAGTCTTTTCTTTTTTCTTTTTCTTTTCTTTTTTTTTTAATATCTGGTGCTTCATGTTTCGATAAGAACAAATTACATAACAAATAATTCCGTAGTTATGTATGCATCCATTGATAATTCAGTTACTTTGCAGTGTGTTATCAAAAAGAATTGAGCCTTACATTGATTCCGAAAACTGTACTATATCTTGGGAAAATCAATAGTATGGCTAGTATTTTTGGTTGGAGGGTTTAAGGAATGATACTAAATCCATGTATTGTTCTTACTTACAAGGGACGGATGCGAGTCGTGACAGCTAGATATTTATGAAAATTGGTGCACTGACTAACTGTGGATCGCTAATCATCGTGGTGATAGTCACTCGGTGCGGAAATGCCTTGTTTACCCATTACGTATAATACATATACCACTCAGCGACCGGGTGAAGCTGTGCCGAGTTATATACCCCAAAAATGCCGGAAAAAGGCAGAAAATGAAAAATGTGCGTAGGTAACGTAATACCTACGGGAGGGGACACGTGGCCAAGAACACGGCAGTAGTGTCACACAAGCACGTTGCCACCCCAACACAAACTTACGGTTTTTCAAATAGGACGTATACCATTTTATGGCATTAAAACGTGAAAGAAAATAAGCAAACAGTGGGTTATCATTGTTGTCAAATAAGGGAGATACGAGGCTCTAAAGTTGAAAAATTATAAACTAAAGTCTGTTTCAATCAACCTGATAGTAAACTCCCCTACCTCCCACCACTTACCCCTGCAGAAGGAAAAGCAAATCGTTGACCTTCACAGGGAGGGAAGCTTTTCTAATAAACAGAATCATGTAAACTCTAAATTCGCACGTCAATTCGCTCGGACCTGATGTTGAGAAAGCAATGCTGTTCCTTTTGGCTATCAATCCCGAGTGGAAGACAACACCAACATTCACCTCTACTTGAGCGTGGTGGTGGTGGGGGAAACTTCTTCTTTTTCCTATCAGGTTATGTGAAACAGATTATAATCACTACCTTATTCGTAATTGCAACTTCCGTATTTTGTCCGCGTTGTTAAGCTCGTTTAGCTCAGTTTCGGATTTCAAATGCTGTTAGTTTCCTTTGGGTTTTTTCGTGTCGAAGTTGTTAGCGTCTCACATTTTCTAGGGAGATGCCATTTTGATTTCAAGTAGTTCATGTGGATCGAATATCATGAACTTTGATGCACTTACAACGCGTCGATATTAACAAGAACGCCAATCTCAGAACAAGATAAATATATAGCTGTCTTTTTATCAGAATGAGATTACAAATTGATCTACAACTTACCATTGATAACAATTGGTACATTGGTAATGGTACGAAGGAAAACATAGAGCAAGGGAAGAGTTTTACAGGAGAGACTATGAGGACATAGAAGAATTAGAACGAATTCGGAAATATGAGGAAATGCGTGAGGTAGAATCTATGGAACTTCGGAGGAAACAAGGAAGTTTTACAATAACAGTAGAAAATAAGAATGAGAAGATGAAAAAAATATTGAACACTTGTATGAGATAAGGACTAGACCGCGTGGCCTAGATGTTAAAGTAGAAAATGAAGTACGCGACGTTGAAAAAGGGTTTACTATTCTTCGGAATGAGTTTGAAAAAGCTATATTCGAGATCAGGAATGGGAAGGCAACCGGGATAGATAATATACCAATCGAATTCATTAAGGACATGGGAAACAAGGAAAAGGAAAAGTTGTTCCAAGTCTGCAATGAAATATATGACACAGAAGAGTAATCGAAAGATTTCCTGAATACAATCGTGACACTGTTGGGCAAGAAATTGAACCCAGAGAGACGTGAGGAGTACAAAACTATCAAGTCTTGTACTACATGCAGCAAAAATTGTGCTATAAATATTGAACATAAGGTTGTATGGAAAGACGAGGAGGAGGAACAGTTCGGATTTAGGTAGACATAAGTATAAGAGATTCAATTGACTTATTAAAAGTAATCGCTGGAAATTTTATAGAAAAAGGGGAGAGAGTTGTATATTGTGTTTATTAATCTACAAGGTGCTTTTGACTGGATGAAATGAGAGCTAGAATGAAGGTTGGATTGGAATTGAAAGATCGAAGACTTATAGAAGCTTGAGAGTCATAAAGTAAGTTTTAGAATAGGGAAAGTAATGACACAGGAGTGTACAGTTGCAAGGGGAGTTCGACAGGGATATTGTCTCTAGCCAACGTTATTTAATATCTATCTAGGAGAGATAATAAGGAAGAGCCTACATAATATAGACGTTATTTCGGTGGGAAGTGGAATGATTAATAAATATAGTTTGCAGGTGATACGGTGCTTACTGTGGAATCTGAAAAGAAAATCCATAAGAGTTAGAAAACTTGAGGAAGAGCTGTGTAGAATATAGGATGAAAATAAATGTTAGACAAAAATCATAGTAATTAGAACGAACGGTCGGTGTTAAATATAAAAGTAGAAGGGGAGAAAATAAACGGGTCACGCGAATGTAAAATAAAAACAAGGATGGGAATAGCGAGAGAAGCATTTAAGAAAAAGGAAAGCATATATCGTGGCTTCTTGAATAAAAAGTTGAGAAAAGGACTCATAAAGTGTATCGTACTATATGGGGCAGAAACATGGACATTACGCAAAAGGGATGAAAAACCGGAAGCTTTCGAAATACATGTGTGGAGAAGAATGAATAGAATTGGCTGAGTTGATCGGAAAATTAATTTGGGTGTGTGAGGAATGTGGGAGAGAAAAGAACGATTTGGGATATTATTGAAAAGAAGAGTAGAAACTGGTTGAGACATTGGCTAAGAGGGACCTGATCATGATGGACATGCTAGAGGGTGTGGTGGCAGGAAAGAGAGAGGAGCGAAGGAGGCCACAGTTGATGGACAGTAGCAAAGTAGAAAATTCGTACGTGAAAGCAAAATGGTTTGTGAAGACCGTAGTGCATGGAAACTTCTCAGTTCGGCAAGTGACTCGCTAATATTGGCAGAATACCTATAATGGTTATACCATTGGTAATAGTTTAGAGTTCATACTGATTCTAAATTACTTTCGGAAGTTGCGTCTATCGTGTACACTCTTTAGAAATCACTTGTTTTGTACGAGTTTACTACAATAATAATAATAAGAAGAAGAAGTCCATCGTACTTTCCAAGTAAAATGTAGCCGCATATACAAGGACAAAATCAAGACATGAAAGTGAAAATTACAGAATTAATCAAGATCCATTGAATTTACTTTCGTTGTTAAAAGTTTGGAAATGTTCGGCATATGAGAACTAACAAATGCAAATTTTGTGCTCAGTATATTTATGCACAATAAGTTAACAGAAACATGCGCACATTAGTAATCGAGAAGTTATATCCAAGGATTATCAACAATTGCAACATACCGTAGTTGTACTAATTTCAAGTGGGTAATCTTAAAATAATGATGATAATAAATAGACAATTTTGCAATATTGAAAATATTTTTCAATTAGCAAGGCAGATTGACTTATGATTATTTACATAGTCGTATCATAAATTCTGTTACAGAGTAAACACAAACTATAGGCACAGTTTTTAAGCAAATGTATTATTACTTGGTCGTTACAGAGGCATCGGTCTTGCAAATACAGAGCACCTATCACTGTTCAAAATGGCCGCCCTTGGCCTTCACGCAGGTCTGAAGTCTTTGATGGCGGCACGCACCGTCTCGAGGGGAAAACTTGCCACTGCCTTCATAAAAGAACGCTTAAGACACTCAATATTTCGATGCCTCTTCCTGCAGACGATGCCCTCCAAAACAGTCCAATGGTTTGAGGTCGGGGCTACTGGAGGACCAATCTGATGAAGTGATGAAATCAGGCACGTTCTTCTGAAGCAACTCCTGTGTGGTCTTTGCTTTGTGGACCGATGTCGAATCCTGTTGGAAGCTCCGCGGCTCATTTTTGAACATGCTATGGCTCAACTGCTTTACAAGTGGCTCCAATACGGTTGTTTGGTTTCTAGCAGACGTTTTCACACCTTTTTACAGAAATGAAGGTTAGTTGTGCCATCTAAACTATTACCCTCCACCAAACCATCACTGAAGCGGGATGATGGACTCTGAGAATCCGCGGCGTATGTTCACGAGCTTCCTGGGATGTTGAGGCGTAAACACGGTCGTTTTGACGACTGTAAGTCTTTTCAATCGTGAATTTTTTTAGACGTGAAAAGGACCCTTCTGTGGTCACCATTTGCGTAATGCTCAAGGAGCCGTTTCGATTTTTGCTCCCTCTGGACCTTAAGCTGGGAAGTGAGGAAATGACCAGTTCTTCTCCGATAAGCCGTGCGTCCTAGGTCACTTCTAAGCACTCGCGACATAGAAATTTTCGGATGACTCATGTCTTGAGCCATCACTGTTTCCTCAGAGGATTTCGTCCTATCCGCGCCACCGCAGCTTTTATGAGCTGGCTCCTCACGCTGCGCGTCTACCCTTCCTAGGACGGTCCTCAGTTGTCCTTGTATCACTGTCTCTTCATGGTCCTGCTAACCTTGCTGATCTTCAATTTTTTCAGGGTTTTGAAGATGTACGATGGTGATTTGCCAGCTGTGTGCAGTGCGATTACTGATACACGGTTCTCGTAAACACCCCACGCCATTCGACTGGCAGCAAACTTCGCCATTCCGCTATCATAGCCACATGCACAATGATAGTGGTTGTTGTTTGTTTAAACATTGCTAAGTTATCTTTTGAAGCAGTGTTGCCATGCCTATCTGAACTTTGTAACAGAATTTATGATACGACTAGGTAAACACAGGGCATTTGGAAACAACACCGGTAACGTTTGGGAGATGATTCCTTACAAGAAGATAAGACAGCAAGCATAGACCAACCTGGGTGCAGAAATGCTTCATTTTGGCGCTATGACCAGCCGAAAACTTGTCGAAAAATTGCGAGAACAGGTAACTCGAGAACAAAATATTGGAGTGAAGTTGGAAACAGGGAATGACCATTATTTTTACAAGGTACATTCGCGAAGTGTTCCCTCGGGATTCGTGTAAATTTCATTCAAATACAAAGTTCTCCGCGGCCCAATGTGAATTTTGCTAATTTTAGCGGCCTATATTGGTAATTTGCATATTTATGGGCCTTCATATATCCGGAATTCAGTCATACATTACTATAACGCTTGGACACAAAATTGCTGTAGTGTCTTTAGATGTAATTTTAGATATTAGTGTTTTAGATGTTAATTAAGCACGGTTATAACCTGTAGCATACATCGAGCCGAAGGCTTGGGAAAACAGCTAGAATATGTATTACCTGAAAAAGTGTCTCAGTGTGGTCATATGAAAATAAATATGAATTCAGTAGAAATGAACAAAAACATCTCTGGTAGAGACTAGATTTCCATCAGGCGTCTCCTCTGGTGAAGGTTACAGAAACGTTCGCTTTGTGTGGAGAGTATCGATTTTCTTTTCCGGAATGGGTCAAACCAGAACTGCTGTCTTGCAGTTAGTGGAGGGATTCACAAAGGTTAAAGGCAAGAATACTAAACAAACCATTGGCATGTCAGCTCTTTATGGGCCTGAGGTGCTCAAACGCTATCTGTTAGCGACCGGCTGAACTACGTCCAGTCTAGCGACGAACACGTGGTCAATGCACTGCGTCGCCCTGTCTAACAGGCGTATTAGCTCTCTACACCTAGTGGCCGTCACGTCTTTTATTTACGTGACTCCCCAGAAGCACCGCCCAGAAATCGAACCCGGGACCACACGAACGTGAATCTAACGCTCTGTTCACTACACTACAATATCCCCTGAAAGAAAGAAAACCCTGACAGAAAATTACCTGGTCCTTCTGGTACGCTGAGCATAAGACCGACCATCGTGTTCTTTGAAAAAGCTGATGTTGCGAAGACTTCAGTTAAACCTCGGATGGAACAGACTACATGAAGACAAAAATTGATAAAGAAGATAGACATGAAACGTGCAAACATTGCGTAAACTTGGAGAATTACAACAACTAATAAACACAGTTGAACAGTATAAACTATTGATAACAGCGCTACAAGAAATAAGAGGCAGATGAAAGCAGCTCAACCCTGTATTATGTTCTTATCTTTTAAAAAATATAATAAATAACTCACCACCCATGTAAACTGTGTATTGTTAATAAAAATTGCATCAGAAGGGGTTGTTAGCAGATACAAAGCGGTTTCAACCGTCAGTATGATCACTGTTTTAAAATCACGTCAGATCCATTGATATTGTAACACTCGCAGACTCTATGATTGATGGATTCCATTATACGCACAAGCATGTCTCCTAAAATTGCACACACTTCTTCCTGAGCTCTTTAATGTTGCGATGTAGAGCAGTTGTATTGACACTATCTGGCTTTTCCCCGAAGAATTTAATCGCACGCAAGTATATCTGGTGACCTAGAAGGCTAGTTAATGTTTCTAAATCGGGAGATCACGGAAAACACTATACAGAGTAGTCATAGACTGTCGACACAGGTCAAAATGAGCACCATCACATAAAATCAAATTGTACACTAATTTCTTTTCTTGATTTGATAACTGCAGATAAGCTTCTTCACAGAACTGTTTTCTTAACTCACAATGAGGGCTGATAGTTCCTGAATAACCCATATGTGTGTGCGTAGTAATTGAGATCGTCGTGCAAAATACACTGCACCGATCGGACTGACATTTGCAAAAAAAAGCAGCATGCTTCTTCACAGACCGTCTTGGACTCTGGTCAGTAGATCGTCTTACCTTATCAGTGTGTTCGTACTCTCTCTACTCTCTGGCCTATGGAACCCGGAGGTTCAGTGCCGCGTTCACAAAAGCTCTCCACTGACTTCTATCCTTAGCTAATTGCATCCAGTTTCTACTTTGTATTCCTATCTCTGCGAGATCCATCTTAATATTATCCTCCCATCTGCGCCTAGGTCTTCCTAATGGTCGTTTTCCTATGGGTCTACCAGTCAAGACTTTGAAAGCGTTTCTACTTTCTTCCAATCTAGCTACATGACCAGCCCACCTAAGCCTCCTAGACTTGACGACCCTAACAATGTTGGGTAAACCGTATAAACTATGTAGTTCCTCGTTATGAAGCTTCCGCCATTCCCCATTCTCGTTCCTCTTGGGTCCGAATATTCTTCTCAGGATCCTGTTCTCAAATACTTTCAGTCTATGTTCTTCCCTCAGAGTAAGCGACCATGTTTCGCAACCATACAGAACAACAGGCATGATTATCGTTTTATATATTTTAAGCTTCAAATTCCTCGACAGAATTCGCGACGACAAGAGATTTTGAACCGAGTAGTAACACGAATTCCCTGCTTTTAGTCGACATTTAATTTCTTCGTGAATATGATTTTCGTCTGTTAATATTGATCCTAAATATTTGAAAGTATCCACTTTATCAAAAGCATTATTTAATATTTTAACGCGTCCACAATTTGCCGTATTACGGTCCCGACGCACTTCCATGTATTTAGTTTTCTCTGCATTTACTTCTAAACCCATGTCCCTGCAAGCGTTTAATAAGATCTCTGCATTTATTTCTACTGTTCTCCTATCCTCCCCTATTAAATTTACATCATCAGCATATGCCATAACCTGGTGAATGCCGTTCAACTCTAGGCCCTGGTTGCTATCTTTGATTTTCCTTATGGCGTATTCCAGCACAAAGTTAAATAATAATGGCGACAACGCATCTCCTTGTTTCAGGCCATTTTCGACGTGGAAGCTCGTGGACAAAAATTTTCCTACCCGGACTTTACTTTGGGATTCATTTAAACATATCTTAATTAATCTAATTAGCTTTCTCGGTATTCCAAGTTCTGTAAGAACGTTGTATAATGTTTCTCTCCTAACCGAGTCGTAAGCCTTTCTAAAATCAATAAATAGTTGATATACCGGGGTATTGTATTCCCACTTCTTTTCGAGTATTTGGCGAATGGTAAATATTTGGTCGATATTTGATCGATTTCGTCTAAATCCGCACTGATAATCTCCAATAATTTCATCTGCGTATGGGGTCAATCTTGCTGACAGAATATTTGAAAGGATTTTATAGGATGTTGAGAGAAGAGAAATGCCTCGATAATTATTACAGTCAGTTTTGTCGCCTTTCTTGTGAATTGGAACAATGATTGACTCTTTCCACTCTTGTGGCAATTCTTCCTTGTTCCAGATAAGGAGAATGAGTTTGTGTATCTTGTTCCACAATTTTTTGCCTCCAGCTAAAATTAACTCAGCCGGAATTTCATCTACAGTTCGTACAGTGTGTTCGTACAGTTCTTTCATTTTGACACACTTTATTATCGGTTGCACAAGCTGTTTGTCTAAGCTTATCAATCCAGTTCCTCATTGTACGTCGTCCAGGTACACGATCATGATGGCCTACTTGAAAATGTTTCCACAGTGAACGACGGTAAGCTCATGACCAAGTCTCCATCTCGAAGTAAATGATGGAGTGGTAGAACAGCTTGCACAGGGTATGTAATCACAGATGTTATGATGTATACCGGAAGTAAATCAGAACATATTGAATTTGTAGTTTTATATATATATATATATATATATATATATATATATATATATATATATATATATATATATATATATATATATATATATATATATATATATATATAGCAGACAATAAGATTAAGTATAAAATAATGGATTTCAAACCGAAAAATGTAAGAATGTGAGTACTGAGAATAAGGACAAGGATGCTTATGATGACAATAATAAATGGACGTACGTCGACTGAAGAAAATGAAAAATTCTACCAGGAAGTAGAAGAAGCATATAATGAAGCGCCACCTAACGATATAAAAATGGTAATAAGCAACATGAATGCGAAGATAGGCACAGGATACGTGAGGGAAGAATTAAAAAATATAGTCGTCATGATGAATCTAATAATAATAATAAATAACGACTAGTACATTTTGCAGTGAACAGGAACATGAGAATAGTATCAACGTGGTATTCTCATGCGTTGATTCACAGTTAGACATGGAAATCACTGTATTGAGAAACATTTAATCAGATCACGGACTGATTGATAAAAGGAAAGCAGGTATAGTACAGTTCGATTCCCGCTGCCGACCATCCTGACTGAGGTTTTCCAGGGTTTTCCTCAGTCCTACCAGGCAAATGACGGGATGGTACATAGTAAATAGGTCCTGGCCAATACCTTCCCAAATCCTTTCCATTGTTATTATTGTTATTAGATATCCAGTATAAAATGGCCTCTGAACTCGATCTGCTGATTGTTAAATAAATAAATAAATATGATGTTTTAAGGGTTCTTTCCGAATTACTGATAACTGTGAATAGTTACTGTGTGCTGTGTTTACAAAGAAAAATAAATATGACGACTGAAAATGCTGCAACAACAACGAATAAAACAAGTGTTTTAACATAGAGAAGTCAGTCACTGAAAATGACATGTAATGCATGGTGCTATTTCGAAGACGTGAAGGGAAAAAGAAGACCCCCTTTTTCCCCGTAGAACAGATGGTCAAGTGCAGTTTGAATTATTTGAAAATCAGTGAATGAACAATTCTTGTTTTCTTGAGGGGATGACCAATATCGAACCTGAGAGGATAATATCGCTTGAGGAGAAATGGTAAATGTTAATCACTTTAATAACAAATGCTAGACTGACTCGACACGTAAAGTATAAAACCTGTCCCAATTGGTAAAAGATAGAGATTGATTTTGTTACATGCAAGCAGGTATGAGGGTTTCATATCGAATACGAGGGCGGGATGAAAAGTTCTCGGCCTGAACCAGAGATGGCACTCCAATCAGCAAAATTTTATTGTTCTTGCGTGGAGGCTCTTTTCAGTTGTTCGTATAACAAGTGTCAACTTGTTCTCTCAAGTAATTTGTGTGCAGGCATTGTTGCAGTTAGACGTCTTGCGTGTGAGTTGAGAAAATGGATAAACTTGAATATCTGCAGTAATCAAATTTTTCGTTTTAGATGGATTAACCCCTAAGGAAATTCATTCGAAGTTGACAAAAATTTACGGGGACTCTGCTCCTTCCATGTCAATCGTTAAAAAGTGAGCAGCTGAATTTAAACGTGGTCGTACATCCCTCGAAGATAACCCATGTGAAGGAAGGCCGAAAACCGCAACCACACCAGAAACAATCGTAAAAGTGCATGATATCGTGTTGGACGACAGGCGAGTGAAGGTGAATAAGATAGCTGAGCGTGTGGGGATATCGGAGGAACGGGTGCGAAACATCTTGCACAAAGAACTAAGGATGCGAAAGCTCTGCGCAAGGTGGGTGCCGGATTTGCTGACTGGCGACCAAAAGCAAATGCGAAAACGATTTTCGCAGCAATGTTTGGACTGATTCAAAAGGAATGCGACCGATTTTGTGCGGCGATTTGTGACAATGGATGGGACGTGGAGTTCACCACTACACGCCAGAAATGAAACAGCAGTCCAAGCAGTGGGTGGAAGCCGGTAGTGCAACGCCGAAGAAAGAGAAAACGATCGTATCGGCCGGAAAGGTCATGGCCATTGTGTTTTAGGATACGAAAGGGATCCTGTTAATTGATTACCTTGCAAAAAAGAGAACAATTACAGGCGAATATATTTCCAACCTTCTTGACCAGCTGGGTGCCAAAATTCGCAAGAAGAGGTCTGCCTTGAAGAAGAAAATCATCTTTCACCAGGACCACTCACCTGTGCACAAAGGTGCGTTGATGATGGGAAAACTGCGGGATTTGCGGTACGATTTGCTCGGCCATCCCCCATATTTTCCTGATTTGGGACCATCGGTCTTCTATCTGCTCCCAAACTTGAAGAAATTTCTTGCTGGGAAGCGCTTCACATTGAATGAAGAAGTTGAGAGAGTCGTGGGTAACTATTTTCACAACCTTCCAGACTCTCACTTCCGGGAAGGAATACTGGTGTTGGAGAAACGCTGGACCAAGTGCATTGAAGTTAAAAGAGATTATGTCGAAAAATAAAATTATTTTTGAACTGAAATTCGCAGTCTTTCGTTGTCAGGCCGAGAATTTTCACCCCGCCGTCGCAGTCTCCTGTTTTGTATCACGTAAGACGACAGAAGTTCCGAATTTTGTTGTAATCTCAATGCAATAATCAAAATTAGATTTATTTTTTCATAATTAATTGCTGAAAGAGAGTTGAATCCCGAAACACAGTCCATGCACACGCCACTGTTCCAAGTATAATAATATTATTATTATTTAGAAATCATTTTCTCCTGTCACTATTACGATTATAGAATTACGACTTGTTAAATGCCCGAAGTGTGTTGTCGAAACTGCTGCCTCTGTGGTTTCAGAGCCTTTGGCAACAGTGCAATCGCTACACCACGTGCTCTGTCGAACTGTCACTACACCAGCTTTCGTTAACCGCGCTTTTGTGTGATAGATGTGAGAACGTACAGGGAGGAAAACATTGATTCAAGCCACTTTTTGGTTAAAGTGAGGCACCAGTGTAAGATTAAAAAGCAGAAAGGGGAGAAACGTGGAGAACTGGGAAGAATATAGTGATAGGAATTTTGGAAGGATCAACGAGGAGCACAATAGAAATAGTTATCAAGAGGGGGTACGAAAGATAATAGAAAATTATAAATAAGTACAAGTAGAGAAAACAAAATGGAACACGAATGCCAAAGAATGAAAACGTTGCAGGAAATTTAATATGGAAACAGCAGATAAGAAAAAAAAATAAATGGTATGATGAGGAATGTAGAGAAGCAACAGAAAAAAAAGAGAAAAAACGAAGTATACAAAAATGGATAGAGCTCCTCCGTGGCTAAGCGGTTAGCGTACGCGCCTATGGCGTGGGAGACCCGGGTTCGATTCTCGGCGGGAGCTCATGTGGTTCGGATTCCACGTTAATCAATAGGTCCACGTCTCATATAGCCTTGCTGCTGAACGGGACTTTAAACTCAAAATCAACTCAACTCGTTTGCCCTCCTAGAGCTTCTTTAAGCGGTTCGAACAAATGGAAATCGCAGGGTGATAAGTCCGGACTGTAAGGAGGATGTTCAAGTGTAGTCCAGTGCATTTCCTGTAGCTTCGAGACAGTTTGAGCAGCTGCAGTATGGGGTCGCGCATTGTCGTGCAGGAGGATGATCTGTCGAATCGATTGGTCTCGTCTTTTGTGGCGATATGCAACTCTCGCCTTGTTCAACAGCTCGCAGTAGTATTCATTTATTGTGCGTCGCTCATGTAAAAAGTCAATCAGCAAAATGCCTAACCGATCGAAAAAAACGGTTGAGAGAACCTTGCCAGCTGACAGTCGAGCTTGGCTTTCACTGGTGCTGCCTCCCCTTTCCTCCGCCACTCCTTACTGGCTTGTTTGAATTCAGGAGTGTAGTGGTGAACCCATGTTTCGTCGTAGGTGACGATCCGACTCAAAAATGCATCACCTTCTTCCGCAAACCTTGCTTTAAGCCTCTGACAGACCTCCAAACATCTCAACTTTAGATTTTCGATCAAAAGCTGAGGGACCCATCTGGAACACACTTTACGGAATTGTAGGTCGTTTCTGATGATTGCTTGACAACTCCCATAGCTGATTCCGACTTGTTCTGCAATTTCTGATACTGTTACTCGTTGATCGTCGTCAATAATGCTTTTAACCGCACGAATGTTTTCGTCCGTATTGCTGGTCCGAGGACAGCAATCGTGTTGCTGATTTTCCACACGTTTTCATCCTTCCTTGAACACTTTATGCCAGACATGTACACGCGTTCTTGACAATCTTTGACCCCCGAACTGTGCAGTCAATCCCTGGCAAATTTCTGCCGCTGTAACTCCTTCACGAGTAAGAAATTTTATAATTATGCGTTGCGCAGTGGAGGGGTGCCCTGTTGCTCCGACATCATGAGCGGTACTGACGAAATGGCGGGAAATATCTAACAGCACGCTTTCTCCACTCCCAGCGGTCCCGCCTATACATAGTAGAAGCGCGCGGCTAGTCCTACCAACTGTTGATGTTGAGGAACAAAAATCCCGTTTATATTTGATCCACCCTCCTGGTCTTCATGTGCACGATTTAAAAAGTCTTCACAGATTTCCACACATGTTTCTTTTTGTTAATTTGTTACAAATCGTGCAAATTTTGCAGCTTCATGATATATGTTTAGTTTTTTCAACTAAGATCATATGACAGAATGATTTACTGGTTTCCCTTTCCTCAGCTATTACGCAGACAGGCAAACGACGATTTTCCGTACAATATTGCGTGCTGTCTGGACGTGGACGCCATCAAGGTTTTTGCCTTCCCTTCGATTGTTTTTCTCCCTGCTTTCAAACACTGAAACCACTCATAACACTGGGTTCGGCTGATATATTCTCCCTCGTACAATTTCTTCAACATTATCAGATTTCCTGTAAATGTCTTGCCCAATTAGAAACAAAATTTGATGCGTGTACGCAGCACCTCCAATAACACTTCCGTAATACTACAAAATCGCTACAAATACAGAATATATTTTCACCAACCCTAGCACTCTCACAACGACACAAGGCATGATGATGCACTCAGTATGAAATGCTTGTGAAGAATCCTAGTACGCGGTACTGGCAAGCAAAATGTTATGGACAGTTTCGATTTTTTTAAACTTTTTTTTTTCTGAACGTGAATTATTTAAAGCTAAGTTAACCCTTCTGCAAACAATAGTGTCTTTATTAGTTCTTCCTAAATTATAAATTGTGGAATATGTAAATTACTCGAGCTGGTTTAGAAGGTTAGCTTCAGAGTTCCTGTATGTCCAGTAATATTAAATAATTTCTATAACTAAACTCTATTGCAGGACTATATTCCTGAAATTAGAAGATGCCGAAGATTGATGCTTATTGGCTGTGGTACTAGCTATCATAGTGCAATTGCAACTAGACAGCTCTTAGAGGAATTAACTGAATTACCTGTTATGGTCGAGTTGGCTTCTGATTTCTTAGATCGTAACACACCTATCTTTAGAGATGATGTATGCTTCTTCATATCGCAGTCTGGTAAGTATTCCTCTTAACGTAGAATTTCAGTTAATATGTATATTTTACTTTCTGTTTTTCTTTGCTGCAGAAAAATTTGGAAGACAGCGTGCTGATTTATTCTAAACGTAAATAGTCATTATTTTTCACACGAATAAAGATACTGTTGAAAATCTTTATTTGTATCTTTCTTTCTTTCTTTTCAGTTTTCTTTGGTTATGTTGGCCAAATTATTATACATACTTTGAGCTAGTATGTAATCCACTATTTTATCTAATCATGTCGCTCTTTTATAATGAAAATTCAATATTGTGTAAGTGTATTATGGAACCTTAAGGGATCCTCCTAGTTAAATTCTACTTTTGCTTAAAAATGAGTCTCTGGATGTGTAGTTCAGCGATTTCGCTAACGGAGCCTCTCAAAATCCATGTGTGTATGTTTCGTTCACCAAGCGCTGCGACGACTCATACATACAAGCCGTGTAGTCATGAAATTTCTGTCTTCACTTTTGGACACGCCTACAGTAACGTTTTGTAATGTCGAAAAATAGTTCCATTTAATTTGCAAACATCGAAGCTATAACTGCAAAAATATTAAAAATTAATCTAAAGGTATTGTTCGTCAGTTGTTTCTGTCAAACATAATTCATGGATATTTTATGTTATGAGGAATTTTCTTTCCCTTCACATAAGTGATTCTGCAAAAGTTCGTTACATGCGGATTAAGAGTGCTGATAAGTCCTTCACCTCGCTAACTATGGCGATGAAAAGACGCTTGCTACGAAGAAAATCAATAGCATATTGCACAAGTCCATAAATAACTTAGTTAAAGTGAAGCAAAAATCGTGTTAACGTTAAGTAAAACCAAGACATCAAATTTGAAGCTCCGGTTGTGAAAATATCTGTGAAAAAGTGTTCTGTAGTTCGACTTCGCGGTTGTATTTAGTATATGCATCGTTAATTTTTCGTGCATGTCGGACTAACAGTTGAATGATCTTAATATTATTTTCTTTGCAATATTGAAGTGCTTATTAAGTTTATAAAAGTGAATAAAGTATTGAAATGATTTTCATTTTGTGCAAACAAGTTTTCAATGTCTTCTAATTACCAGTATCACCAAGTGAATCTTGTGGTAGACAAACACCGCGTGCGTAAGGTTCCCCTGGGTCCTTCAGTTTCCTCCCACTTTCTTCATTCCAACATTTCATTCACCATCATCATTCATTCATTCATCATCATCACCGTCTCCTTTAGCCTAGCCTGCATAATTGTGGGACGTAAAACTCGAAAAATGTCATTTCATTTCATTTCAAAATTGAGCTTCTTGTACGTTTCCATTATAGGCGAGCGAGTGTTTAGAACAAGCAATTGTTCATTCTGCAAGAACTTGAAAACTACTGAGTTTACTTATTTATTGAATAGAGAATTTATTATTTTATTTCCTTTGTTATATGTAATAAAATACCTATAAAATATATTTTAAATCCTCGTGACTTATCCTTTCATTTGATATCTAACAGAAAAGTTACGCCATAAACTAATATCAGTCATGAGAGTATGAAGACTCTATCGACATCTTATTCAACAAATTCCAAGAAACTTTTCATATTCTACATAGGAATAAAGACACATTATTTACCATGCATATAGTACCTCCTCTTAATTTCACTGCAGCAAAAAAAAAAAAAAAAAAAAAAAAAAAACCTCAAAAGTTATGAACATTCCTATCCAATATTATAAAAATTCTTAAATGTTGAAGATTCCTTTGTACATTATTTCATTTCTGGCAACGAATATTCGGTTTTTAAATGGTCATTTATTCTGATCGCAAATTAGTCTCATACTAGCAGCGTTCACCCCGCTTCGCTGGGGTCACCCCGGAACGCAATAAACTTTGTTACTTAGATAATTTTTACTTTTTCGCTTTCAAGTGATATGATAAAAACCATAGAAGATTGCAGTAAATGTTAACATTATATCGCCTGTCATTTATGTTAACCCGCCGAGTGACACGGTCATGTGGGTTGCATATAAATACGGTTAGATTTAGCTATGATGAGCTAACAAAGGATTTCTACGTTATGGACACTTGAATGGTCAATTATCTCAAGACACTGGTAATTGAAAATTAAAGTGATATGATAAAAACCATCTAGGGTCCAAATCTTAATAACCCCCCAAAAATGAAAGAAATTGGTTCAGCCGTATTAGCGTGATGAGCTAACAAAGGATTTGTACGTTCTCTTTTATATATATAGATTACTTCGTAGTGAATCACTAAAACAGGTTTTATCCTCTTTAACTTCTCTCTATCCCCCTCACTTTTTTTTTTTTTTTTTTTTTTTTTTTTTAATTGACTCCTCTCTAATGAAAGCTCAAAGATAGATCTGAAATACTATAAGGAACTTATTATCTTCAATAAGAACAGCGAGTTCACTTGATTTCTCGTTTTCATTTTCGTAGCCCATTTTCATGAAATGACACAACTGTTTGACAACCATTCTTTGTGAAAAACTGAAAAATAACTATGAGTTAGCAATATTGAAAATGAGACTAATAACAGCTTATTCTTCCATGAGCAAATAGTACACAACAAATGCAATGTATTATGGTAATTCATGTATTGTTAAGGCACAGTAAGAACATTTAGGTTTCGACTCAAAGTATGTATCTATATGGGATCGAAATCTTGAACCAAAATCGAATTTCTAAGGAAAAAACTGTTACAACAAATGACAAAACACAAGAAGTGTGCGCCACAATTTAAAGATGTCGCCCAAGGAAGCCAGCAGGTTACCTGCTGCTCCGAGTTATTCTGTTAAACATAAACAAGGCTAACCCGTAAGTGCAGAAGAAAAGCAAATACTTTGTCAAACGATATCAACGTTGTTCAATTCACTTGAAGAAAATTAAGACCTATAATTGCTAATTTTCATGTTCTCATAGAATATTTATTTACTTACTTTGTAGTACTGAAGTTAGTATTTGTACATTCGCATGCTAAGAAAGCACATCGATAAATTGAACTAAAGGGGGAAAAGTACCATCTGTTTTTCATGGATATGCTTAATGATTTAGGTAATAGATAAAAAAGAAATAATCTCCCATAATGATAAATATGCTTGCTGTTATATACCAGCGCCATCTCTTTATCGTTCAGTTGATAATTTGACATAACTCATTGTAATTTCATCTATAATTACAGTTTGGAGAAAAATAACAATGTTCAGTTGCTCTTAAAGGAGCGGGATTATATAGTATTGGGTATTTTGCCCTATATCACGGCAATGGTGTGAGATTGAGACGAGTAATGCACATCGTAGTAGCAGAAATACATGCACGTGCTGAAGCAGAAATATTGCGGGAAAGAGACGAAACAATTTCCTCTTCACCAATCAGCAAATAATCGTGTGCGCAACATCAAGTTACGCGGTTTGTTTTTGAAAGGTGCAAAGGACTGTGAAAAACGCTTTAGTCACCTGTAAACTTGATAAGAAACGAGTGGAAAGAAATTGAAATGAACGAACAAATACTGCTGGATTTCTTCTTCAATTCATCATAAAAGAAAAAGTTCAGTAAACATCAATAAGGCAGGTAGACAGCATAATACAATATGTATACAGTTAAATATGGCATGTGTGAAACAGCGTTAAATTTTTCGAATTGTTCATAATGTGTGTTAATATAATAATTATTGCGCATTGAATCATTGTTATTAATGTAATTAACAATCCTAGAAAAAATAAGAAGAATCATATTAACAAGAAAATATAATAATAATTAATAAAAGTTATGTAAATTATGTAACTAGTTCACATTTATTAAAAAAAAGAAAGAAAAATACCCCAGGTATATAAGCTTAATGTAGAAATTATGAGTACTAGTGATACTACTACTACTACTTCTTTTAACCAGAAATTTTACTATTCCTACTTTATATCATTATAAGTCGCTTGAGTCTCTTTGCAAGGAATGGATACTACACGCACGTTATCATTTCCTATTTTCGTATATTTCCCCATATTTCATTCGGATCAATGTATGACATAATTTACTTCAGACTTTGCTACTTTAGAATCAAATAAGTGGCAATGTAACGCTTCTTTCACATTGAGGCGGCGATTTGCCGTCGCCGCTCGCGGCAGTTTGCCGCGTGAGAAGTGTACCCTTTCATATTACGCAGAGTTTTGCCGCGAATGAAAAATATGCGAGCAGGGTTGCTGTGCAACTGAAGAAACAAAATCTTGTGAGTCGTATCGTGTTGTGGTGGTTACAATGGACAGACGCAAAAAGTGTCTTCTACTCTTCTTGTTAAAACAGAGAGAAATAAATAAATTAAAAAAAAAAAACAGTAAGAGAAACATATGCGTTCACTTTATATATATATAATATAGAAGTGGTAACTTGAAAGAGATTTTTCTATATTGTTTCTACAATTGATAGACTTGAGCAAAATAGCGGCAAGGTTCTGGATATTTAAAATACCATCCCGATATTCACCTGTTGTGACTGGAAAAACCAGGATAAAGTCCTTTCGGGATAGTCGGTGGTTGAGATCTATCCCAGAATCCCAAGTCAACACAACCACTGAACCCAGGGCTGGTCTGTTGGTATATTATTATTATTATTATTATTATTAACTCTAACTAACTCACTCTATGGCCTATGGAACCCGGAGGTTCAATGCCGCGTTCACAAAAGCTCTCCACTGACTTCTATCCTTAGCTAACTGCATCCAGTTTCTACTTTGGATTCCAATCTCTGCGAGATCCATCTTAATATTGTCCTCCCATCTGCACCTAGGTCTTCCTAATGGTCGGTTTCCGATTGGTCTTCCAGTCAAGACTTTGAAAGCGTTTCTACTTTCTTCCATTCTAGTTACATGACCTAAGCCTAGACTTGACGACCCTAACAATGTTGGGTAAACCATATAAATTATGTAGTTCCTCGTTATGAAGTTTCCGCCATTCCCCATTCCCGTTCCTCTTGGGTCCGAATATTCGTCTCAGGATCTTGTTCTCAAATACTTTCAGTCTATGTTCTTCCCTCAGAGTAAGTGACCATGTTTCGCAACCATACAGAACAACAGGCATAATTATCGTTTTGTATATTTTAAGCTTCAAATTCCTCGACAGAATTCGCGACGACAAGAGATTTTGAACCGAATAATAACACGAATTCCCTGCTTTTAGTCGACATTTAATTTCTTCGTGAATTTATTTTCCTCTGTTAATATTGATCCTAGATATTTGAAACTATCCACTTTATCAAAAGTATTATTTAATATTTTAACGCATCCATAATTTGCTGTATTCCGGTCCCGACGCACTTCCATGTATTTAGTTTTCTCTACATTTACTTCTAAACCCATGTCCCTGCAAGCGTTTATTATTATTATTATTATTATTATTATTATTATTATTATTATTATTATTATTATTATTATTATTATTATTATTATTATTATTATTATTATAGTATTTCGGGTTTTATTCGTTTGTTTTAAGCGTTCCGACTATTGGCTCAAGTCTCTTTAAAGCACTGCTCTAGTCCCTTTATTCAAAGGACTATTCAAGAAATTACAACCATAGAAGTGTTTAGTTATAAAATATATAAAATACGGTACATTTATCAAATATCACGTAATGAATTCTCTCTTGCTAGTACATAAATATATAGCAAAAGTGTGAAATATGTAATATTGTTGAAATACTTGATAGTACATATTTCAATTTTGGGGTACCAGAAATTTATAAAATTAGAATCTCGTTTGCCCAGCGCTGCCCGCACATTTATCCCAATCTTCTATTTGTATTGATTTGGATTCTTTTTTAATCAACGACCTTTGGATTCGACACTTCGGTAGTATCGGTCGTTTTCGATTATTTTTACATGTCATCTTTTCCCATATATTGTATTATCGAGGTGCCCTAGGCTAGAACATAAAAACATACATAAATATACAAACACACACATATATATACGTAAAATTCACACACACACATACAAATTATCGCAACCACTCTCTTCTCTTTCCTGGCAACACTTGCCCCCTCCTCCAACACCCAAGCGGCAGATCGCCGCCTATATGTAAAGAGCTCCATTGATTGGAGTGTCCTGCTTGGCTGTACGCGGCAATTTGCCGCGCCGCTTTCTAGCAGGGAGAGGTTGCTGTTTTTTTCTCGCCGCGTAAATTTGCGGCGACCGCCTCCAAATGAGAAGGGGCTGTAAAAACTACCTCATATATTGCATCTCATTTTATTTTGCTTTTTTTTTCCGAACGTGAAAACTTTTTTGGTATGAATTTTCAGTTGTTTACCACACAAATGTTGGTTTAGTTAACTTTTATTGAATTGACAGCCAAACCATTAACCAATTGTGTTGGTCAAGTTTGACAATCCAATTTAGCTGAAAGATGGTTACATAGTGACATTCACTGAAACAAGAACAGAGGTTGTTGGTATATATATTTTACCAACTTCACGTCGTCAATTGTTTTTTTCCAGCTGAGCTCAGCTCAGTGGATGGCTTTCCCCATCCCAACAAGTTTTAAGCGATTTTCCGCTCATGACTCACCAAACACCTAAACACACTTTATTTGACTCAATTTAGGACTTAGTGTTGTTTTCTTAATTGAAGATACTTGTCGTATATTGATTAATAAATTCAGAGTGAGTTCGATTCTTTTTAAAACCGTTCCGAGTTGTTACTGAAACTATTTTGTTAATAACGACTTTCAGTTTTGTTTGAAGACAGAACTTTTACTAGCAAATTTGTTTTCATGTCAATAAAATCGCTCACCGGAAGTTTTAAATTCGCTTTACTCATTACCAATATTCTTTGCAACAGGTTCACTTATAAATTTTATAAATCTTACGTTATTGAATAAAACGAATTGTATTTTTCAAAAGTTTTATTTTTACTGGCAGAAATTATTATGTGGTGTTCGATTTAGAGAAAAAGAATTTGTTTTCCGGTTAAATTATTATTTTAGTAGCTACTGAGTCTTTTTTTTTAAATTCTACTTACTAAAATTTACTTCGCAACACAATATAAAAGAAAATGAACAACATAAAATATTTATTAGTATCGTAACTCTCCTTACTAAATTTAGCGCAAAAGTAAACTAATGTCACCATTGATCTTGTATTTTCGCAACAATTTTTTGTCCGATGAGTTTACGATTGCACATACGAAAAATAAATAACTTACCTATCATCTTTTTAAAGAAGCTGCAACGTACTGGGGTTCAGTTCAAACAATGGATGTATTAGCTGTTTTTTTTAAAAAAAAATGAATCGACGAGCACAAAATAATCATATTTTGTTCTAGAAAAAAAATTAAACAATTTTTCATTCATTCCATTAAATAACTTTTAGAGAAGAACAGTTATTTCAAACCACGATTTTTTAAAAAATAGAACTTCATACATACATTTGATAAAATTATTTGTAGAGAGCTAAAAATATTTACCGTTTTCTATACTGGTACAGATGTTGTAAGAGAGACGAACGGGTGTATGATTCTAAAATATTTTTCTACAAGGTGTTCAGAGATACAAGACAGGGAATTAAAATTTTTCAACCAACATATTGATTTACAAAAATGATGTCTCTTAGATAGTATTTTCAAAATGAAAAATCCTAACGATTCTTTTCTAAAAGTGATCCTTTTCATGAATTGTACACGAGTTTAAAGAAATTAATTAAACAAAAATAATTTATTTAAAACAGAGTGTATACGAAAAAACTGGCTACTTAAAACAGGATTCACGTAGTCATTGAAAAGTAGAAATCCATTACCTTAATATTCAAAAATTAAACTAAATAAATAAACTTAACAGAGCACATAAATATACTTAACAGAGCAGAGAGAAATTGCGCGTATACTGTAGTTCGCTTTTTTTCGTCTTTGGTCGAAGTTGAGCGATTAGTAAGTTGAAAAGTTAGAAAACGTTCTCAATATGAAAATATTCCCCCAAAAATATTCAATAAAAATAAACTTATGAGAAAAAAACAGCTCGATTGAGTCTATCTGGCAGTTATGCTTTAGAAGGGATTGTATAGTAGCAGAAGTTTGCAAAGGGGGAATTACAATTTCCGGTAAACGAGCTGGATAAGGGACGGAAGTGGAGTAAACTTTTGAATTTATTGGCTTAAGACCAGTGTCTAGATTGCCAACCAAACATAAATTGACTTCTGTAATCAAGATTTTGTGGGGTCGTGGTGGCTCGTTGATAGAGCTTTCACCTTTGGTGCGTTGAGTCCCTGACTCTATGTCAGCTCGCGCCAAGTTGACTTTGTGGTGGAGATGGATTTTCTCGATGTTCTCACGTTTCATCCTACTTCCTTCATTCCATCATTTCATTCATTCTCGTCGTCACCGTCTTTTTAGCGTAGCGGGATGTAAAACTGAAAGATTTCATTTTATTTTGTGATCAAAATTTCATGTGCAAATGTAGAAACAAGCAGAAAAATCTCGTCTCTTGAGGCCCGAAGCTACATGCTATGGCTAAAAGAGCTAAATGTATGGTAAAACGTAGAAAGCTCCTTCAATGAATTTTCCCTGAGTAAATGAGTGAGACACTACAAATTCGAACATTTTGATACCGGACCGGATCGAATCTCATTCTGTTTTGTTTGTTTTCATTTTTCTTTTTTTTGCTTTTTTTACCATTTTAAAAAATAAAATAATAAAATACATGCAACATTTTCATGTTAATAAGAACTGAAACGATATAAGAGAGTAACTTATCAGTAACATAGTTAAAATTATAGCATACAGTACAATTAATGAAATATTAGACAAAATCGTTCCATTAAACAGTTTATTCATGTAGCAAGAAAGTATTACGGCGGACAGGAATGAGAAGAGTATCTCAGAGGAAACACGCCGTGTAATAAAGAAAAGAAAAATGAACATTAATAGTGACAGTATGACATCCAAAGTAGAATATGGAACTTTGCAATACAGTAGGGAAATGTATTACAGAAGATATAGAAAGGTCAATAGCAACCTCATGAGAAAAACAATTAACCCCTTTCGGACGACTGTCGCGAATGCGTGCTTCTATGATCCGATTTGTGGCAGTGACTGCAGATGCCGATTGCAACGAATTCGCAACGTACCGGTCAACTCATCCTTGCTTACGAAGATTTTGTGTACTTTGGTGAGAGCGAGGATTTTGGCGATAGCAGAACAACGAGTTTTTGTGTTTGTGCTGTTTTCATCCTTTGCTCCATTGCAAAACAGGCAAGTGCTCGTAATATAAAAACTGTCTAACACTTACGAATATTCAGCGGCTACAGGGACGTAATATTGTCCAGATTGGACGAAACATTTTTCGAAAAAAGTATTGCAATAATGTGGTATGTCACCTGTTCAGCAGTAATGACTAACATTTTTAGATGATTCTAATAAATATCACTAATAACTTTTGTATATGTAATAAATACAATAATACGCACATAGTAATATAGTGTACTTCATATCTATGCTGCAAAAAAGTTTAAAAATACATCGAGGGAGGGGAAGGTAAGAAGCCCTAGGGAAATGAGATTCCCCACGCTTGAAGTTTTCTCTTACAAATCCTTATAAGTCACTATTTTCTTATGCATATGTATGTTTTGCTTCCTTTACCTTCCTCGCCAGCAATTGCAAACACTGAGGGAGGATTAGGAAGACTGAGGGAGGAGGAGTCGTATTCGCGACATATCAGAAATACATAGTAAAAAAATATTTTCCACACATTTATCAATTGATTCAACTTTAGTAATCCTAATCTATGTAGAATACCTAACTGAATATTTTTTCGAACTATTTTAAGTAATTCTGGTGTTACAGGGTTAAAGGTAAAATGGGTCTGAAGAAGACAAAGCATAGGTTTAGCAGTGGACGGAAGCAGATCACAATGCTGTAAAAGAGGCATAATCACCAAGAACCGCGAAGAAATACTGAAGACGATTCAACTATTCTATAGCAAGATACATTCAAGCGATAAACTGAAGGTGAAAGAAAACTAAAATGACGAGGAAACAAAAGTTCTCCCCGTACTATAGGAAAAGCTATCATACCATAAGCATGAAACGAAGAAAAGTACCAAGAGAAGATGGAGTTACATTAGACGTACTAGAGGAAGCTGATGAAGAATCAGAGAAAGTTCTAGGGCAATTTTTTACTAAATATCTACGAAGCGGTCGAAGTCCCGAAAATTGTCATGTTCCTGCAATAAGAAAGGAGACAAACATACGCAATTATAGACCTCTAATATACTCTCTGCAATTAACTAAGTATGTATGTATTGACACGCAGATTACAAAAGCAGTTAGATATCGCTCAAGAAACAATCTGAATATTATCAGGGGTTAGGTTGTAGGTGCAAGAATGGATATTCGGTGGAAAGAGAATTCTTAGAGTGGAGAGCCGAAGCGGACGAGTAACAATTGGATTCCCAAACACTTCACCGGTGCACTTGCTCAGTTTCAAGTAAGCTAAAGTACCAATACAGGCTTTCTCCTTATACCTATTCTGCCTATCAATACAGAACTTGGTACAAACATTTCTTATCCCCTATAGTATTTTTCGATATACATTTGGATTTTGTGCTTTTATCCGGGGCCACTCCAGAGAGGTTCAAAGTTGATGAGAGGCATTTCTGGTAGGAATTGTCCTGACATTCTCCCAATTTTCCCTGTTCAAGTACATTATGAGCCCCAATACATAGCACCTCTGGAAAGCTTGTTTCATGCTGAAGTGAATGAACTATAAGCCATGACTTTCCAGTGAACAGTGTTGATGCAGTTGCTATTTCACTGAGAGTCTACGATTTTTTTTACTTACAGAGTTAATGGGTCCCAGGGACTTAGTCAGTTGTCTATGGCATCTAATTTTTTTGTGCATGAACGTATCTTTGTTGTTTATCGAATGACTAGGTTTGGTTCGAATGTCCGTTCAAAGTTAAGCCTAACGCTGGACCTAGTTTTCAAGTCGGTACCGGTAAAACTTGCAACATATTTTGTTCAGAAGGAAGAGGATGAACATCCAAATTAGCGAAATTTTAAAATAATTCCTTCTCCATCATTAGATTGTGAAGTTGGGGAAATTCAAATAAAGTGCATCATGTACACAGAAGCTAAGCTAAATTTATTAAATTATAAGGTTTGGACTAACTCAAAATTCATTTCTAGCAGCAATGCTTAAACGTGTGCCCAGCATTCACTTGAGTGCTTTCGCCGGAAAGAATAACTTCGCTGTAAAAAGTTTGTTAGAATTAACGTTGAACATTCAGGAAAATCTATTTTACGTTCCTCTTTTTGTACTTAAGGACATGGAGGATGGTTTACTCTTGGGTTCTCCTTTCTTTGCAAAATTCCAAGTACTATTGGGTAGTGAAAATAAGAAACTAGTATTGAAAAATAATAACCAGGAAACAGTAACTTTAGACATATCATATCCCAACATATGACTTGCCCATTTACATAGTGATAAAATATCTTAAAGATGAACATGGTGGATTTCCTCCTTCAGATCATAAAGATGATTTCAGTGAATTTTCGGAAATTGAAATTTGCTAATATGTAAAATAATGTGAAGATTTAGATTCGGAAACTAAATCAAAATTTCTAACCTTATTGATCAAGTATATAAATCTTTTCTAAGAATATCCAATTTGGTGTGAGCCCTATAAAATTGAAGTGATTGATCAAGAGTTTGTAGTTGGGGAACTTTATCCAATCCCTCAGGCAATGCAAACGGAGTTCGTAGTAGAGTTGAATGAATGGATTAAACTGGACATTGCAAAAGAAAACCCTAGTAGCTACCGCAATCTTATTCATTGCATCAAAAAATCTTCTGGTGGGGTAAGACCCGTAATTGATTTAATGCTGTTGAATAATAGTGATCCGCAAAAAATCCAGGTGGAGCCAATAAATCAGATTCGTTCCCGAATCTCTGGAGCAAAGATTTTTAGCTTAATGATGCCATCATGGGATATTATGGAGTATGGTTACACCCTGACACTTTTAAATGCACCAATTTTATCTATCGTGGACGGCATTATGTACTATGTGTTCTTCTTATTGGATGAAAGTCGAGTCCAAGTATATTCCAGAATACGAGACACTTCGTAATAATATATTTAGATGATCTCTTATGTTGTAGTTCAAATATGGAAGAACATTTAAGTTTTGAAAATATTTTAATTTGGAAATTTTGCATTGAATTCTAATGTAGATTTATACAAACTTAAATATTTTAGGTAACATTGTAAATGGAATCGAACTAAAACCTAGTCCAAAACAAAATGAAGCGATAAAACACTTTCCGATATCTACAACTAAGAAAAAGTTAAGATCTTTTCCCGGAATTTTGTCATGGAGAAATAAATTTATCCCGCAGTTCGCTGCTTTAACTGCGCCGTTCTACGATTTGCTAAAGAAAGATAAGAAATAACATTTAACCTCTGAATTACTAGAATTGTTTCAGAAACTTCGAATTTTGGTAAGTGAACCTCCAGTATTGAGTCAGCCGGGTCTTTCGAAACCGTTTCGTTTGTTTTCCGATGCCGCCTTGAAAGTTCAGCCGGTTATTTAGCACAATATAAAGATACTGGAGAGTTAGTAGTAATTGAACATACTAGCCGTAAACTTAATTGTATGAAACATCGTATTCTGGTTTCAACTAGAATTATTGGCAGTGCTATTTTTGTGTGAGCGTTTTTCCGTCCTAATATTAGGACGGAAAATCACTGCTCATTGCAGTGACTTATGCGTTCACTCTTCAAAATTTAGATATCCGAAGAACAAAGATTTTGCTAGAGTTACAAAGATTTGATTTGAAATTCGAACGTATAAAGGAAACCGAGAATAAAATCCCGGATATTCTAAGTAGAAATACTCCGGAACTACCTGCGAATCAGAAGAATACCAAATAAGTTTTATTACGTACGTTGAGAAAACCTGGTGTAAGCAACAAGAATTGACGGAGTTACAAAAATCGGATGTTTATTGTTCTCAATTAAGAGAGAAGTTAAATAAATAACCAGAAAGAGATTGTATTCGGTTTAAGGATAACTTACTTTACTTATGGAATTCGAAATTAGACCTCTGGCTATTAGTTATGTATCGACCTTGTAGGGAAACTTCCCTGTAGTTATGATTACTATTATATTTTATCTAGGGATGCGCACGAGTCGAGTCGAGATTTAAGCCTGTCTCGACTCGTCTTGAGAAAATGTCGTCTCGACTCGAAAATATGTCTCTGTCTCGACTCGACTCGAATTCGAGTCGAGACAAAATATACGAGTTAAAATATACGCACACATCAGCCAGACCATTATGACTACCTACCTAATTGTCAGTATGTCGACCTTTGGCACGGATAACAACGGCGACAAGTCTTGGCATGGACGCAATGATCCTTGGTAGGTCGCTGAAGAGAGTTGACACCACATATGCACACACAGGTCACCTAATTCCCGTAAATTCCGGGGAGGGGGGTGATGCGTCATGACGCCACGTTCAATCACATCCCAGATGTGTTCTATTGGGTTCAGATCCGGCGAGTTGGGGGGCCAGAACATCACTTGGAACTCGCTTCTGCGCTCCTCGAATCACCCCATCACACTCCTGGCCTTGTGACATGGTGCATTATCTTGTTGAAAAATGCTATTACCGTTGGGAAACATGGTCGTCATGAAGGGGTGTGCGTAGTCTGCAAGCAGTGTGCAATACGCCTCGGCCGTCATGGTGCCTTGCTCGAGCTCCACTAGACACATGGATGCTCACCTGAATATTCCCCATATAATAAGCCGCAGCCAGCTTGTCTCCGTCCCGCAGTACAGGTGCCAAGAAGCTTCCCTTGGAATACGACGGATTCGCACCCTCCCATCGTCATGATGAAGAAGTTATCGGGATTCATCAGACAATGCAACGCTCTGCCACTATACTAAGGTCCAGAGACGGAGTGGGTCGTGGGTCAGGGGGTCAAGTGGGTCAAGTTTTCCGAGTGGGTCGTGGGTTAACAGCATGTGACCCACCACCCACCGTGACCCACTGCGACCCACCGACTCAGTATGATCTACCGACCCACTCTGCTCACTGCAGTGTAGACAGTATCTTCTGAAGACTGGTAAATTTGTCTTCGTTTTACTTTCAAGACCTTCATTCCCCTTTTTCCATTTGTTTCTCTTTACTTACCTGAGGTGAGTATATCTAGCTAAGTGAAAAAAAGAACTTCAGGCACTTTTGGATATTGATAGTTTTAATTGTAATAATAGCAATAGGACTTACACTACTACTTGGCTTTCGAGACCTGTGAGTTTTTAGAGGAGCTAACTACTGGAAAAAATACATTTTTGAATCACTGTAATATATAAATTATTATATAAAAAATTGAATGTAACTGTGTGCGCCTGATCATCACGGTCAAATTGCAAAGTCAAATTAAATTACTTTTGTATATAGTTAGGCCTTAATCCAAACTGGGATGTTATATTGCTTTCATTATAATGCATAATATCATAAGGAGGTAGTGAGGATCCGAATTTTCGCGAAAAAAATTAGTATCTCGCACGCCGTTAAACTTACGGAGCTGAAATCCAGTGTATTGAAAATAAACAGAATGTGTCCTAGTATTTATTTTAAATTCTCCTTTATGGGGAAAAGGCACTTTCTATATATGGAAAATTGGTAGTGAGTTGGTTTGTAAAAATGATCGAAAACGATCGATGTTATTTAAGAAAAAAAATCAGAAACAAAAAATACAGTGCTTGGCTTCATATATCCATTGCTTTCTACTATAATAGTTGCTGAAGCTTATGTTTATTATATGGAACGCTTACAGCACAGTACAATCAACCCATAAAGTTGTGACAAAAATAGGCATAAAATTTGTATTGTAAGGTTAATTATACAGAAATTTTAAGTTTGGATTGTACGCATAATTATATGGAAAATTTTACACTTTTTAAGCCCCTTTACGTTAGTTTACTTACCTTGATTTGCAACTTTCAAATTTCATCCTTTTTTCTACTGAAAAGTATCGATAATTCAACAAGGAAATAATTATAATATGATAATTTAATTGAAATTCCTCGTAATTTGGCACATGGCAAACAGCAGTGTGGTAATTAAAGGGGAAGAAGGAGGGAAATTCCCATTCACCTCTGAACACTTTCCAAGAACCTCATTCCCTTTCGACTTCTAGAGAGGGGAGGGAACTTGGTAATGGCATCAAACCTTCATGTGTAATTACGAAAATTAAATTTATAAACAAATAAGAAATCATCAGATTATCAGGCTTTAATTGATAATTATTCACAAGGTTCCCTATTGAAGGCGTGGTAGATGAAGTTTCTGTTCTCCATGAGTCGACGTTGCCAACTGACATGGTCGATGTGGAAAAGATGTTGTATGGTGATAGAGAGATGATACTTCCTGCTGAGTATTTCAAAACTGACCAAGAAAAATCGTTATCAGACTTAAGTCTAACAAGCAGATTGTCGATGAGGAGTTGCAGAAATCGGGTAGAAGTATTATCAATTTCCACGACAGAGTGCGAACGGCGATTTCCCGTTATGAATTTACAGATGACTGATATTAAAAATAGACTAAGTGCTCAAACATTATTTAAGTTGTTGTTCATCAATGTTAATGGCCTACACTAGACAAGCTCAAAGTAGACGAGCTAGTTATTTCTTGGCTGAAGGATGGACATCATTTCGCTGCGGATGATTTACCACAAAAAAGTTACCAGCAGGAAATAAACCCAATTTCAGATTTGTTTTAAGGTGGAAAATTACGAGTTATGGAAAATGTATACTTGTATTACTAATGGCTTATTTGTGTTATTCAACTTTGTACCTGTTTTAGTAAGTCTCTTCTTTGCTTTACGTAAACTACTTTGAATAAATATTCATAATAATTGCAATTATGCATATTTGTAACTTAAATTTAACGTTATGTTTTAGTGATTACACAAATTACAATTATGAGCATACTTTATGGAGATGCTCTCACATAGGGTACCCGAGCACCTTTATACAGTATGAAAAACTGATTTTTCAAGTCTTTTGTGAGAAAAATACTGTGAACTGAGAAACCATAACCTTTTCCATATTTTCCTAGGGGTATTTTATTGCTAATAGAAGTTTCTTTTGGAATGCCTTTACAAATTAACACTTGCAAGGATACTCTTTTATTACAAGTATATTTTAGGCACAAACTAATTTCCTCCCACCTCGGACTGTCTCAATTTCCTCACTGACAAACACTTTACCATATTATATCGTAAAGGTCAGATCCACCGTTATTGTAACAGAGTGGTGCTTTAGCGATTGAGTAGAAATTCAAACTCCGATTAGTGACAATTTCACAGTCTTGTATTCTTATAAGTGTAAACTTTTTAGTCAGTACAGAAGAGGCCGTGGATCGTGTTCAAAGTTGATGACGACGTATTTTGGTGAGTCAGAGTAGGTCACAGTGGATGAGAAAGGTTCATGGTGGGTGGTGGGTCATAGTGGTTCACGGTCGGTGATGGGTCAGAGTGGTTCACGGTGGGTGGTGGATCAGTGGGTCGTGGGTCAAGTTTTCATTGACCCACGCCAACTCTGCTAAGGTCCAGTGGCGATGGTCAGTATTCATTTCAGTCGTAGTTGCCGATATCGTGGTGTTAACATTCGCACATGAATGGGTCGTCGGCTGCGGAGGCCCATTATTAGGAGTGTTCGGTGCACTATGTGTTCAGAGTAGTGTTGTGAAGGCCTGGGAGAAAACAGATATTTTGGGTAGAAAACATTTTTTTACGGCTTTCCCGAACTTGAAAAAAAAAAAAAAAAACGGAAAATTTGGGTAAAATTGAAATTTTCGAATATTTTATTCTATTATGCTTTCAAAATGAAAACTACTTTATATTTACTAGTTTAGAGTTAAGATAATTGAGTACTTGTGTTTCTTGTATTATAATAGGGAAATTTTGTGCACAACTCATCCAAACTCTTCAAAGTTAGCACCGTGATAGAACGGAGTTATGGCTACAAAAGAAACTAAAATATAATCCTAGTTAGCTTACTTAGTATACACGCATTAAAATTATCTCGACCAATCTTATGAAGTTCCCCCTTGATAGCAGGGAAGTGTTAACCCGCATCAGGTACCATGGGGTCAAATTTGACCCCAGTGTTCTTTCCAGTGCTGTAACTTTTAATACATTCGAAATAGCTTCAAGCCTTTTTTGTATTTTCACTTTGGTTTCAGACAGGAATTATGCTTAGTATACACTTGACCTCAGGTTTACCTAATGAGAGGGATTTGTTAGTATAAGTGTTTGGGGTCAAAATTGGCCCCATGATACCTCTTGTGTTCAAAATTATGTAATATGTTACATTCATTTTTTATGACTTATGCCCTGTGTATTATTTTTCCTACCAAAATAAATGGTAGATAATAATAATAATAATAATAATAATAATAATAATAATAATAATAATAATAATAATAATAATCCTGTTTTATAATTATTACAATCGCGAATTGAACAGATCCTGGAATATGGGCTATTTTCTTCCTGGTCTTGGCTACATTGCAACACCTGGAATTGGCAACGCTAGCATCAGTAGACACATTGGGCCTTATGCAGAGTCGTTCTGACGCGTAATTCGTGCCATACTAAAGAGTTCGACTAACATATGTTTCCTGCAGTAGTCATGCGTTTAGTATGTCACTAATCGTACATCAAAACGACTCTGCATAAGGCGGATTATCATCAAGCGGTAGTAAACAAAACGACATAATGGGAGACAAAAACTATCTGTTGAAGAAAAGTTGGTCTATTTGGAGAAGCTCAACAGTGACGAAGAAGACGCTATTCAGTACAGCTTGAGCTGGGATGAGAGTGACGAAGAATTCAACAGAGTGGTTGATTCCCAGAGTGAGGAAAGTGCAAGTTGGTCTGAGTGCAAGCTAGAAAACGGTAGTGATGTGACTCCAGCAAACCCCACAGGAAGTGAAGAAAGTCATCGAGAGCTGTGGTATGAGGATAACAAGCAATCCTTCACAACCAAGTGGTACAAAGCTATATGGAAGGCGCGGGCGGTGTTACCTGTGTCCACGAGCGAAGGACAACAAACACGCCACATTCTGCATCAAGTACAGCAATTTTCTGTGCAAACAACATGACATGAGTTTTGTAAAGTGCGACGTATGCAAGGACGATTAAACAGAACTACAAAGGAACAATTACAAAAATAACGAATATTCTTATGCTAATGTGCAATGTACTAAAGATGAGTGTACATAAAACATTTATAGTAAAAAATAAGACACGAATATTGAAACATAATGAAAACGGTGTTCACATTCTTTGATAAAGATGTCTGGATAAAGAAACATAATTTCAGAGGTAATATTATTTGCATAGTTGTGTTTTGTAAGTGGGGTCAAATTTGACTCCATGGTACCTTTAGTGTAATTTTTTTCGTGGTACCAGACGGGGGTTAAAATAACAGGGCCAGAATCATTTTAGTTAATACGTTAAATCAAACATGTATTTTATAGAGATGTCTTCCGTGTTCTATGTAAAATTTCCGAAAATTTGGAATCCATTAAAAAAAAATAATTTGTCTGGAAATATTGGCAAAAACAGGAAAATATAATTTTAAAAACTATATCTTGGCCTGATGCTAGTCATCTTCCTTGCTGTAACATGTCTGCAGCATATACAGTAGGAAGTCGAAAATCCGAACTAATTGGGACCATAGGTAGTTCGGATTTTCGAAAATGACCAAGAAAATGCCATTTAGGCTTACATATACTTTACGGTATGTTCTTCTATCGATACAATGGTTATTCAGTACATACAGTAACTACAATACCATACGAAAGGCTACTTATATTTAATGTTTCTGAAGAACTTGCTCGTTCACTAAATTACACTGATGTTGTAAGTCATACTTAAAACTTATAGGCCTAAAAGAAGATAAAAAAAAATAAATAAAAATATGTATGACAAACAATTACGTATGAATGAACTTTTGTAAAAACACTGACTTCACATAATGTCGACGAACACACTGTTGTTTGTTTATCGCTAGCGTTATATTAAGACAAAATGTAAAAAGCTTCTAGGGACCGCGTTCGGATTTTTGACGTTCGGATTATCGACGTCCTACTGTATATACAATGTATTTCGCTAACGTAAAAATACTTAAAGCAACAAGATTTAATTCTACTTTTTAGTTTTCTGATTTCTGGTAAAATCCCTCTTTATTCTTTGTATATTTTTCGAATAATTCAAAAAGAGAGATGATCTTATTTACATATACACACATATATCGCACAAGTGAGTAAATTTGAGCAGCGAGAAATATATTAAAGGGTTGAGTATGTGAAATTTCCGTTCGTTATTATTACAGACTAGCAGAATACTCGTTTTTCGCACGGGAAGAATACGTTTCACTTTGGCACAAAGGGCACTAAAACTGTCACCAATGAACTTATGGAGCCCCAAAACTATGAATTTGACGTAAATATCCGTAATTTTCAATTATCTTTACATGTCACTATTCCCCCTTAGAGTATTAATGGGACTGAATTTGGATTTAAACTGCCGGAATTGTCACTGTTCATTTCAGGGACCCCGAATAGTATCGATTCGACACTAATATGTCATTTTCCCATTTCCCCTTCCCTCAAGCTGCACCTTCAAAGTGAAATAATAAAAACCATCCCGAACCTCATCTATGTTGAAAATTTTGTCGAGATCGGTAAAATTTCCAAAAATTTTGAAGCCATTAATAAAAAATAATTTGTTCGGAAATATTAGCAAAAACCGGAAAATACAATTTAAAAACTATTTCTTCGTCTGATGCTAGTAATCTTACTTGCTGTAACATGTTTGCAGCATTATACAATGTATTTTGCTAACAGGAAAAATACTTAAAGCAACAGGTTTTAATTTTACTTCTTTAGTTTTCGGATTTCTGGTAAAATCCTCCCTGTTTATTATTTGTAGGTTTTTCGAATAACTCAAAAAGAAATATGATCTTATTTACACATATACCACACAAGTGAGTAAATTTGAGCAGCGAGAAATATAATAAAGTGTTGAATATGTGAAACTTCCGTTCGTTACAGTCTAGCCGAATATCTTGCACGGGGAGAATACCTTTTATTTTGGACATAAAAGGAACCAAAACTGTCACCAATGAACGTATCGAGCTCCAAAACTATTAATTCGACACTAATGTTGGTGATTTTCAATTACCTTTACCAATTCCCGTCCCCTCTTACGAGTGCTAAATGGGACTCAATTTGTGGATTTAAACGGCATCTTCTGTTCATCTCAGGGACCCCGAAGAGTATGAATTCGACCGCCATTTTCGATCATATATATATGTATATCTATCTTCCTTTCTTTCTCTCTCTCTCTCTCTCTCTCTCTCTCATTCTCTCTCTCTCTCTCTCTCTCTCTCTCTCTCTCTCTCTATATATATATATATATATATATATATATATATATATATATATATATATATATATGTAGTTTTTTAATAATAAATGTGCCGGTACGCTGGACCTCACGTTGACAATGGTTAAAAACTTGGAAGGTTGGTTGCATACCTTTCAGGGTAATAATAATAATAATAATAATAATAATAATATAATAATAATAATAATAATAATAATAATAATGTTAATAATGAGCACAATATATAACACAATTAGCTCCCAATGTTCTTCCAACCCTTCACTTTTGAGTAGAACAGCATTTTCATAAAAGATAATTGAAATATATGCACGTACGCAGCAATTTTTTCGGAAGAAAAATGAAATCTTTGAGTTTTACGTCCCACGGTTAAGCTTGTTAGGCTAAAGGAGACGGTGATGAGAAATCAATGAAACGGTGGAATGAAGAATGTGGAAGGAAACGGGAGAATCCTGAGAAAACCCACGAGCGCGGTGTTTGCCCACCACAAAGTCAACATGGCGCTAGCTGGGATCAAACCAGGGACGCCAAGCAGCGGAGATGAACGCTCTGCCACTGAGACAGCGCGTCCCTTATTTATTTCGGAAGGGTCAAAGGTATTCGGGAGTGCAAGTTCAATTTGAGCATAAATTTATTAGAATTTATGAACTTGCCCCTAGAATTAGACTAAATTTCACAAAAATCAGGATTTCGGAGGGTCCGGACCCCCAAATTCCACCCCCTGAGTTCATCCCTGTTAAAATATCTACGTTTTATAGCCTATTCCAGACAGCAACGTAAATTACGAAAAAACAGTATAGTATTTTAAAACATGGTTCATAGGATAAGACATGTACTCACATGGTCCTTGGCAATTTTTAAAAAGCGACTATACTTTTTGTCACATGGAGATAACTACTCGATGTTCCTCTACACACTACACACTTATACGTACGTTTAAGATTCAATTAAAATTTTCATAATTCGAAAATATTTACAGCTTTATTGTCTGCCACACCACGCAACAAATAACACGACCAACTAAATGAAAGGTACTTCATTGCTGAAAATTCATCCCACGACGTTTTAGTGTCCCCGAAGCCGAATGTTCAGATTCACAGAATCTCTTGATCCGCTGTGATCGGAACTTCAATCTTTTCCAGCTGTAATTGAGCACAAACTCGAGAGCGCGACGAGTTGAAGTTGCTTCTCAATGTGAAAAAAAATAAAAAGATTTTAGACAGAAAGCTTGATTTACTAAATTGCTTTTCTCAACGTGCCTGCAAGTAACAAAAGTGAGGATATCCAAAGAAGTTTCTGCCAAAGCATACAAATAAACAATAGCACAATAGTTTCGATAACATCTGTGTGGTCCTTCGGTAGGCTACATATTCCGTAGTTTGGACTGCCCCCGTGGCCAAAACAAAAGACTCGTAGCCGGGTTGTATAGATAATAGAATGAACATTTTCTATATTTCTGCATCTTGAATGCACATTTCCATTTACTGAATGCCCATTTGTGAAATAGAGTGAGAGTCTGACTTTTGCTCACCGTCCACTTTTTCTTTATTGCTTTATTTATCTCAGGAATTCAACCCTCAACTTTCCATCTCAAATGGCCATTGAATTAGCGACAGACAAATTTGTTGTGAGACATCAGTCTTTCCAGAAAAAAAAATCTGGTTGGTTCAGCGCCTTTATGGTTTATATTACTGTGCGAAAAAGGAATGAACAAAGGGAAACACGAAGGAAAGATCCCTAAATATTATTAACTGGCTTCAAGAAGGAACAAAGATTCGCAGCTCTTTCTCCTGAAAGAAAAGAGCAAAACGAAAACAAACAAACAGCAACAACAACAACAAGTTTCTTGTCAAACCATTTTTAAGACAGACAAGGAAATATTCCGCTACCATTAAAAGGTGCAAGAAAAATCAACATATATTCTCCCTTCCGCCAAGTTGCGGAACTGAATTTTGATTTAAATGGCATCGGAAGTGTCATTGCTCATTTCAGCGACCCCGAAAATTGTGGATTCAATACTAATATGTCATTTTCCCCTCTCTCCTTCCCTCAAGTTGCACCTTCAAAGTAAAATGATAAAAACCATCCCGAACCTCATCTATGTTGAAAATTTCATCGAGATCGGTCTGATGGTTCAAGAGTTATTAAGTTAGAAACATAGTCACTTTCATTTTGATTGTAATAGATAATCTGTCGCACTAGAAAACATGTATTTGTTTACATACAGAATTTTGTACATAAAGTTTATATAAGTGTGTATATTATATTAAATAATAGTAATTATATGTTTTAGTGCATGAGTATTAGTGAAATTTGCCAATTGCTCTTTCTCTTAAGAAGTAATTTGGTCAACATTAACAAAATTTCACCAGACCAAAGAGCACATTGAGAACTCAGTTTTATTCAAGAGACCTATTTTTTGCAACAGAACACTTCATGTTGGTAGGCTTGTATGTAACTGTAATTAATGCATGTAACTGTAACTGTAACTTCTGTAATTAATGCGCATCCACGAATAAAGGACAACAGAAATGAGTGCAGACTATTAATTTTCAACTAGCTGAACCTGCGCTCTCTACACAGCGCATCATTCACATATGAGAATGAATCTCCTTGTCATTCTTCGTATCTGTACATGCCCCGTTACAGATACAAGTGAAGAACGCCTTCATAAAAATCGGCAGGGAGTATCATAAAGGGAAAATTTTTTCGACTATTTTTTTTAATATCTCGCACCGTTTGCAAGATTTGAGCCGACTTATGGTTGGAATTTCTAATTCATATATGATCAGTGTTTTCTTTCTTTCTGCATGCATTATGCAATAAGTAAATAAATTACACACACAATTAATTATCTCAGTTATATACGGAGTTCATTTTTAAGAAATCTCCAAACAATGAAGATTCATCTTAAACTGGAGAAATGGTTATACTTAGTTTTCTTATCATTTGGCCATGAAACAAAAACCTGAGAAATATACAACCCCTATATACAACTATGTGATGTTGGAATATATAACTCGTAGGGTATGAAGCTTTACTTTTAAACATTTTCAGTACTTCCAGTGTACCCCTAAAAATTTAATAAAGAACTAATGGCCATGTTTTTTTTTTTTTTTTTTTTTTTAATATTCATTAAAACTGGACAATTTACACAAAATTTGGAATCAACCAATGAAAACGGCACGTTTCTAGCACTTGTGGGTTCAATATCTCATTGTCGAAAGGACTGGAGACAAACATATAAACTTTTCTGTGGGGACAAACATATACCCGTAAATCTAGTATTTTAATACAGATAATAATTGGAATAGTTTTATTTTCGATTACTATATTTTAATATTCGCAATATTGAAATTTTTTTCACTTATATTTTTCACGCGTTTGAAAAAAAATATATCATTACTAGTAAAATTAACCAAATACAAACGTTTTTAATTTTTTTTCAATGTTTCCAATTTTTCCGGAAAGAAATCGAAAAAAACAGTTTTTTACCAACAGGTTCAAAATTTCCGGAAATTTTACAACACTAATTTCGAGTCACTTGTACTTGGCCCAGCATTAAACTCTGATGTTAGTTCCGACGCAGTTCGCTGCTTGTCCTGTTCTTCAAAATAATATTAAAAATTATAGAAAAATTTTCGAGACATTCGAGTCGAGTCGAGATTTTTACGAGGTCGACTCGAAAATTCGAGTCGAGAAATGCGTTTGTCTCGACCCGTCTCGAATTTTACAAAGTGTGTCTCGACTCGTGCGCATCCCTAATTTTATCGATAATATGTGTCTATAGTAGATTCATATGCAACTTACCTCTAAAAAGTGTTACGGTGGCAGAGATTACGCCAGTCCTGGATAAAGAACATGTTTATCTATTCTCGTACTCAAGTCTGGTAAAGGACCATAGTTTATATAACAATATTGGAAAAATTACTGTATGAAGCATCGAATTCTCCTCACTCCATACAACCTGAAGGCCAGTGAGATTCTAAAAGGTTCCCATAGAGAATTAAATAAGATAATACGTTTAATGTGTAATATGAATCATACTAAATAGAAAAATATGTGGAAAGCCTGCACAGAATTTACTAAATTACTCTTATAACAGTGGCCTCAGTTGTACTCCTGCGGAGCTATTTATTTCTTATTCTGCTAAAGATTTATTTAGAGTACAGTTTCCTTGGCCATCGGAAATGCGGAATGTGGAATCCTCGAAGCGCCATGTTCAAGTAGAGCCTCGCTTATTTTCAAAAGAAGGCAGTAAGCTAAAATAATCCGATTGAGATTCAAGAGGACAATATAATAATGAAAAATGAAACTAAATCTATAAGTCTTACGTTCCACGGTTATGCTGGCTAGGCTAAAGGGGACGGTGATATAAGAAATGAATGGAATGCTGGAATAAAGAAAGTGGGATTAAACGGAAGAACCCCAGAAAACCCACGCATACGGTGTTTGTCCACCACAAAGTTCACTTGGCGCGAGCTGAGATCGAACCAAGGACCCCATGTGCCAGAGGTGAACGCTTTACCACTCAATATAAAATAATAATAATAATGGTCCGAACCCATTTCTTATCAGATGCATTTAGAAAAATCTCACGTAAGTACATGGCTATACGAGGCCGTATTTGATAAAGAAGACTCATAGGAATTCAGTTTGAAGACCTAAAGGGGAGAGAAGTACCGAGTCAAAATTTATCTAACAAGAAACTTTTTGACTTACGTGAAAAGGTTCTTGAATATTTTAAACAGTAAAAAATGATTTTTCAGCCTGCTAGGAAAAATGTAACATACCGTTTATCCGATTACGTAACATTAAATTTAATACCGTATGTTCATTTGGTAACACATGTATGTACATTTATGTTGTCATTGCATTACCTAATATTGAGTACAATTCAGTACTATTCTGTGTTAGTTTGCCCTTGTACAATTACGGGATAGTACACGATATGTTAGGACACCTTTATTATTAATCTCTTCGTTGATTATTTTAATATTTGTGATTACTCTTTAAATTCATTTAAGTGTTCGTGGATTCATGGTTTATTTTGTATTGTTGTTCGTTCCCTAATGGTTCATTCATCGGTGATCGGATATGTGTAGGTATACGGAAGGCAGGCATATACCTAATCATAATCATAATTTATTGAATCCGTTCATCGTCATACAACGAAATTGGACATGTCATTTATATATATACCAGTATACATAAACGTACATACTATTATTACATATAGATTCTTACGGTTTCACTAATTTACTTACTATATATTTAATTTTATGTATACGAATTATTTTCTACATATTCTTCAACCGAGTAAAAGCAATGTTCTATCAAGTACCTTTTAAGTTTGGATCTAAAGCTACTGACAGAGACCTGATTTTTTTATACATGATGGAAGTAGATTGTATAATAGAGTACCTTTGTGCGTAACTGATTTATTGTATATATTTGTCCTATGTGCATGCAAGTGAATGTCGTCTTTACTTCTTGTGTTATAACTGTGAATGTCTTTGTTAACAATAAATTCACTACTATGTTTTTTCAAATACATTAATATTTCGAACAAATACATTGAGGGAAGAGTCATTATTCCAAGTTCCTTAAAAATATTTCTGCAAGAAGAGTTCCATTTTACTTCTGCAAGTATTCTTACTACTTTCTTCTGTAGCCTAAAGATAGCAATACTTTTAGGTGCATTTCCCCAGAACATCAAGCCATATTTTATTGTAGAATGAAAATTTGAGTAATATATACACTTAGCTGTTTTTATATTAATCTTATCTCTTACACAACTAATTGCATAGCATAGTTTGCTTAGCTTACTTCTTATATGTTCTATATGTGGTTCCCAGTTGAAATTATTAGATATTTTAACTACGAGAAAGGTAGCAGTTTCTACATATTTAACTGTTTTATTATTTATTTTTATTATTGCATTGGCTTGATTACTTTTGCCATTGTTAAAATTTAAGGCACATGTTTTATTTACATTAATCATTAGGTCATTTTTATTCATCCAACTTCAAAGTTGGTTCATTGCCGTTTGCAAGTTTGAAGCTAATTCGCATTCATCTTTCCCACTAACTATTATGTTTGTATCATCTGCATATAAAGTCACACATGAACTATTAATACTTTCAGAAAGATCATTTATATAAAGAAGAAAGAGAAGTGGTCCTAGAATTGATCCTTGTGGTACGCCACGATTAATAATTTCTTCACTTGACACACATTTTTGAATTTTATTTTTAACTATTCCTGTGATTTCAGTTACTTGTTTCCGATCTTTAAGGTATGATTCAAACCATTTATTTGCTAAGCCTCTAATACCATAGCAGCTAAGTTTTTCTAGCAATATATGATAATTTACTAAATCGAAGGCTTTTGTTAGATCTAAAAATATTCCTATAGATATTTTTTTCTCATCCAGTAACTTTCTGCAGTTTTCTAGAAAATGAAAAATTGCTGTCTCAGTAGATTTACCTTTCAAGGAACCATGTTGTGTGTTGGATATAATAGAATATTTATTAATGAAATCCATAACCCGATTGAACAATATTTTTTCCAGAATTTTACCTATAATGAGTAGCAATGATATGGGTCTATAGTTTTCTATTTCATTGAGTTTACCTTTCTTGTGCAAAGGTTTAACTTTAGCAATCTTTAGTTTATCAGGAAAGGTTCCTGTGGCGATTGAAATATTTGAGAGATAACATAATGGTTTAACTAAATATTTGTAACAACTTTTTACTAAATTGTTAGATAATTCGTCCGATCCAGCCGAATTCGAATTTTTCATTTGTTTTATTATGATGGTTATTTCACTCTCTGTTACTGGTTTCAAGAATATAGATTTATCACATTTTTTTAAGTTCCGATAAGTTAGTTTTACTAGTTCCTTTGTTTTTAATAAGAGTTTGTCCTACATTTGTGAAATATTTATTAAAAGACGTTGCTATGTCCTTTGGATTTGTCATGTTCACGCCCTCATAAATTATGCTATTTATATGGGTACTACGTATTTGCATGTTGAGCTCTTCTTTAATTATTTTCCACATTGCCTTTGTTTTATTGTGTGACTGAAGAATTTTCCTACTGTTATAATTTTGTTTCGCTATCTTCAACAATTTTTTATAACTAGTTTTGTGTTGTCTGTAAATTAATTCATTCATCCCGGTAGGGTAACGCTTCCTAGTTTTAATTAGTTGTATGTTTACCATGTTTGCTTTTAAGATTTCAGGTGTAATCCATTTTATTTTTTTCTTCTTTATATCTGTATGAATTTAGGTATATAATTTTCCTTCTATTGTTTGCATAAGCGAAAACGGGCCTACGTTCCGTAGAAAGAACAACGGTTTAAAAATAGTAATAATAAAAGAACCTTTAGTGTATACGGTACATGCTTTAACAAAGTGAACATTCCGTTAGTGTAAATAATGGAAAGCGAACATTTACTTCTCTTCTTTACTATAGCGTATTATAAAATTTGGACTAAATGCTGCCTAGAAGTTTAAATTATTACGGTAAAACTGGGTTCGATTCCCGGTGGGGACACTCGGTTGAAAAAGTGTAAACAGCTTTTTCAGGACAGCTATTCTGAATGAGGTTTTCCAGGGTTGTCCTCATTCACACCAGGCAAATGCCTGGGTGGTACCTTCCTTCCTTCCTTCCCTTTACTCGGATAGTATGATCGCCGAGGGAAGTCATCCCTCATACGTGAGGGGCTAACATGGCCATAGGTGCCCAAAACCCAGAAATCTTAATCCGATTATAGTTAAAAGGAAATTCTTATTTGTTTACATTTTACTTACGTGTATCAGGGAATGTACGTAATTTGTTTCTAGACGGAAGTACTTGTGAATAGAAATTTTAATTCGAAGATGAATTTCAAAATTAAAATTAAATTGGATGAAATATATATATATTCTTATTTAGTTATTAAAGGAGGGGTTTTCTTAATATTTATGATCATTGAAATTTAATAAAATTTAAAATCAGTTACTGCATATGCAAATAGATATTTTGACCAGGTATACCAGAAATGTGAGAAAGAAATGGAAGTATAGTGGAAGAAGACATGGTACAAAATAGCAGATTGTTTCAAGACTCCTTAATTCTGAGATAGATAAATGAGATAGCGGAAATTGCGCTCATATTGGAATAAACCTGTGAAAAATTTCAATCTTTAGGTCTAACCTTGTTCTTTCGAATGTCAGAAGGAGTCTTCGCAAAAATCAAATCAACCTGTTTCGGATACATCCGCCGTGCCAATAAATAGGCATTGATAGGAATGCATACATGGTTGTGACGGCCACATTTAAAGCATTAAGTATAGAAAAAGAGGGAGGAGTATTTTCTGTTAATCTCATGAAGTTTTTTTTTTTCTTTTAATAATCAATATACAATAACGATTCCGAAATATTTTTCTTTTTATTAAATATGGTTCTTCGTGCGTTTCTGACCAGTCTGTTAATTAATTAACTGCAACACAAGTATAGTAGGTAATGACTTTGTTTTTAGTTAACTTGAGGTAGCAAGATATGATTTAAAGAACAAAAGTAACAGACAGTAACAGACAGATTTAAAATTTATTGAACTTCCTTTGAAGTTTAACATTGTAAAAATTTAGAATGAATCTGGAAACATTTTTTCTTTCCTACTGTCCATTTTATTATATGTTGTTTATATTCTAACCAATGTATGGTTAATTTTGTAATCAAAAATTTAAACTCCGTTTTTCTTCGACATCTGAAAAATTCAATAAAACATTTATTGCGAATTATTATTATTGAGACAAGACTCTGGGAAGTAAGATTATGAATCTATTTAATTAAAAATTGAAGAACTCTACAAATTAATGAACTCAAGCTAGATTTCGTTCCCATGATGATAAAAGTCCAATTGTGTCTTGCAGTATGAAGTTCGATTAATTACTGAAATTTTGTTGTATCAAAACATTGCACATACTTTGCTGTTACATCTATCCCAGAACTTCTATTGGAAACTATTTTATTACAAACTAAGACTACTACAAATAAGGGAAGTACAGGCTACTGCAAATTTGCTCCCAGCCTTCTTTCTCTACTCAACTTTCCTCTCCGCAACATGGAAGTTTTAAAACTTTTCTCTCGCTTGGGAGAGCTGTTTTGTACTTTAATAAGGTTTCATTTTCGTAGCTGCATCTAGATATTCTATCCTTGGTCTGTCTCTTCCTGGTTTTCCTTCTGCCTTCCCCATATCAACACGATGAACCAATTGGAGTGCCGAAGAAGATGGCCAAGCATGCTGTCTCTTCTTTTTCCTATTATCATCGTGATCGGTCGTTCTTCATTAACTTCCTTTAGTACATCTTCATTTCTTTTCCTTTCGGTCCACGATGTGCGCAGCATTCTGCGCGAACATCACATTTGAAATGCTTCTAGCTTGGATATGTCAGCTTTTCTCAATGTCCACGTCTCTGATCCGTAAAGCGCTACGCTCTATACTAGTGTCTTAATAAATCGTTCTCGAGCGTCCAACGACTGATTTCTTGATGTTAGCAGTTCTTTTTTCCTATTGAGTGCTTATTTAGCCTGTGTTATTCTTGAACGTACGTCTTTTTAACTTCTTCCGGCCGAGGATATTAGACTTTCGTAAATAGGGGAACGTCTTAACGTCTTCGATTTTCTCTCCCTCTAGCCATACGTTTGTCTCTTCCTGTACAGCTCTAGTGCACTGTATCACTTCGATTTTCTTCTTATTTATCCTTTTTTATCAGTTGGTCGTTCAGGTTTGAAAGTGCTTCCTGTAAATCCTTTTCGTTCTCCGCTGTCAGTGCTATGTCATGAACAAACTTCATTTTGTTGAAAACCTGTCCATTTACTTTTACGTCTTTCTCGTTTTTATCCAAGAATTCTTTCATAGTCTCTTCTGTATGGATGTTGAACAGGAACTATATAAAACTATATAGACGTCCACATCCTTGCCTTACTACTGTACGTACTTTTGCTTCCTTGTGACCTTTTCCCTATAACAGCTGTCTGATTCCTGTGAAGTTGGTATATTATTCTTCTGCCTGTTATCCACCTTTGGATTCTTCAGCGCTTTGAACATGATATTCCAATCTACGTCTCAAAAACTTTTTCTATATCTACAAATGCTATCACAAAATGTTTGTTTATTCTGATGTGCTGTTCCATGATCAACCGTAGACTTAGTATTATTTGCCTTTTACTCCTGAATTCAAACTGGTCCTCCGTTGTCCCACATCATCTTCCACCAGAAATTGAATCTGAGTCTTCCGCACCGAAGATGCTTACGCTAACTACATAGCTACGAGATAGTCACAATCATTCGAGGTCATCATTGTGCCTGGCTGTGCATGTCCAAATGTTGCTGCAAGAATGTTACGAGAACTCAAGCCTTGGAATTAAGAGATTCTGATGCATCCACAGAACAGTCTCCGTCAGCCGTACATGTTTTCGGACCAGTAAATGACTTCACTAGCCGGAGCTTTCCAAGTGTCAGTGGTGTCATCAGCTGCACTCTATGGTTTACCATCCAGGCGAACGAAGTGTATCACATGGGTTAAAGTTGATGTTAAATTTGAGTCGCTGACATGTAAAAAAATAAAGGGATGGTCACTCTTCAAAACGTGTAATTAAGTTTTTGTAAATACATTTCCGTTTTACTTTGAAAAGTTTGCTAAATTACTTTTTTCTTTTCCCTCCTAATTGTTTAACTATGATTGCTGGTGGTGTAACAGGTAATATTTTATAAATTGTGCGAATTGTAAAAGGTTTAATGTTTTAGTAATAAATTCTGACTTGCTGTTTTATATTATGTTTTAGTAAACTAATAAATTCTGTTTTAGTAAAAGATTTAGAATGGTGCTTCAATATCTCTATTCAGATTTCATCTCCCACTGCATGTGTTTTTTGCAGGTGAGACAGCAGATTCCCTTATGGCTCTTAGATACTGCAAGCAGAGAGGAGCCCTGATTGTGGGTATAACGAACACTGTTGGTAGTTCAATTTGTCGAGAGTCTCATTGTGGTGTACACATCAATGCTGGTCCTGAAATTGGTGTAGCATCCACTAAAGCATATACTTCTCAGTTTATCTCTCTAGTTATGTTTGGTTTAGTAATGAGTGAAGATAGATTATCTATGCAAACTAGACGAGCAGAGGTAAGTTATCGAAATGCTACATTTCGTCTATCATGAAATTTAGTCATTTTATTTATTTATTTATTTATTTATTGTTTATATTAAGTAGTAATTAGAATGGCATTAGAGAAGACCAACATTCACATGTGTGCAGACTTCCTTTAAAATTTCCATTCTTCCAACTGTCTTGGTTCCTAGCATCTTTTAAAAATCCTAGGATAATTCATCTTAAATCTCATGGAAATAATAATGGAATCGGTATAGATGAGACTGCATGCAATTTTGGTCTTTATCTTGAGTTGAAGTGGCGCTTCAATATCTCTATTCACAGAATAATGTAAAATAAATAGTACAGTATTTCAACAATATTCCGACTAATAGTTTGCGTTTGATTTCTAAGTAGTTCCTATCTCATAAATCTTTGATGCTAAAAGAAGATATTGAATTCCAATCAATCAATTCTTTATCTGCTATAGTCTTACAGAATGATCGGTGAACCCACGCCGTTCAGAACCACACACTACACAGTACACCAGATAACATCAAGAATGAATCGATCTTATATTCAATATTTATTCTCCCAATGGACCTCATTAAATTCGGGTCCGATGTTAAGCTGTAAGTTCACTTATATAGCCTCGCTGCTGGACGGGACCCCAAACTAACCAATTAGTATTTACCCTTGACTTTGTATTTACCGTCTATTGAGTACCTTTTTCGAGTCGTGTATTCATAAATAAATTACGCTTATTATCTTACGTACTGCTGTAATACTACCTCAAAATGTCTTTTTAATTCCATATTTATAAAAATCTTGGTTATACTTGGTCACTATCTAATTCATACAGCGAATTACGTATGAATTGCGACAAAAAGTTATATGATAAAAAGTTCCTATAATCCTGTATTGTTCCAGTACAAGTATATTCTAGTTCAAGAATTCGAAACCCGTCAGATATATTTTGAGTGACTGAACTTTTCAATTGATTTTCTGGCTATACAGCAAAATTAATGTGGAGTGAATATAAAATCCGTGTTAAGTAAAAACGAAAATATTGAATAAACAGCCCAAATGTTACAGCCATATATGCACGTGCATTCTTCTGGGGATTATTTGAACTACTTCCACAGTGAATACTAGATAGCTAGTTTTTCACTGTTAGGCACATAAGCCACATTTTTACATGAAACCGAACTTTTCCATTTTTGGCACTTACCATATATTTTATGTTCAGTCTAGAAATAATCAATATGATGTAAAAGTTATAAACTTGTGATTACTTTTACTTACTTCTAACTGTTGATTATACTTCCACAAGCATCGCACCTACTAAACCAAATTTCATAAAACAGTGCTCATCTGGATGACAATAGTTTCTACCGTGAAGTTTTAAAATCCTCATCTTTTCTTATTTCACACTTCTTTCCGTAAAACCTTTAAAGCACCCTTTTCTATTTGTGTGGTCAGGACTGACAATTTCACAGTGCATTCAGGCCTAGTGTGTGTTAATTGGTTCTTTTATGCTGCTATCCATAGAAATCTATTGTCTTAGATAGTTGAAGATCTTCACTTTTAAGATAGATGAAGAGCACATTGTATTTTTGAATTATGTCATTGATTTTCTTTGCTGATCTATACTTCATTTGCTATGTTGTATTACTTAAAATCTTTTCTGTATTTATTTTCAACTCATTTTCCTTGACTCGTATTTCAACTCTTTTTCCGTGTTTATTTCAACTCCAGGTTGAGCTCTTTTATCGTAACTCTGTGGATTTATGATAATGTTTGCAATGGGAACGATCTCTTCAGCGAAACGATCGAAGGTCAGTCATTCGTACGTATCTTCTCTTATTTCCGGTTGAAAGACCTAAACAAAATGTTACCAGTAACTAATAGGCTTCTTACGCTCAATTTATAAGCATAGATAATCGTTGATGTTTTCGCCGGAGTGAATGATTTTCCGTAGTCAGATAATGCAGCACGCAAAAGTAACTCATATCTCTTTCCCTTGATGTGTCCGTTTGTTTATAAGAACATGATCAATTTCATTTTCTGCATGTCTGTTAGAAGACATCAAAATATTTCTGGTAATTTGTCAGTACTGTTGTCGCTAATTATGTAGTGTACAGTACTTTTTGTACTGATTATCAGTCGAAACATCTTTATCCCTTTTCTTCTTTGAAATTGTGTACAACCATTCTTCATTATATGTTTGAAATTCATTAAAACTACAATTGTAATTTTTCATATAAATCGTCCAGATTTTACATGATCCTTCGTCGTTGGTGTGTAACATGTTTCCTTTAACATATATGTATGACATTGTTATTTACGAACTTAATCTCTCGAAGAGCTTAAAATAGGCCTATACAGTGACTAACAAAGAACGTTATTTTTTCAGCTATGAGCGTATTTTTCTGGACAATACCTAAACCATTACAAGACTATCATTTCCCGCCCATCACCTTTTAGGATCGTTGAATTATCCACACTGAATTTTTCTACCCTTTTAGTTAATACTTTAGTCTTCTGTATTCTGTACATATTTGTAACATTCAACCTTCCTATTCCGTTTTGTCTTACTTCGTTATAGTAGTTCCTCCCTGTTTTTTAAATGTAGTTATTATTAGCTTCATCTTCATGTTATCTTAGTCTGCTCGTTTATCCCGCTCTACCGCCACAATGTTTGTTTTCATTTCCTTTACTTCTTCCTTGTTTTCATAAGGGGAGGGCAAAAAATGAAAAAGAAAGGGCAAGCATAATTCAATGATTGCGGATTGACAGGAAGTTAAAGGTATGTGACTTGTTTTTTCAAAATCAATTTAAGTAACACTAATTTTTTCTTCTCACAAGGCAACAATTTACTTCATAAAAAGATACAAACACAGCTGATCGGTAAGAGCGGAAGGAACATCTTCTCTCGCCAATGCAAGTAACCAAAACCTGTGAGGCAAGTATAACACCTGCCAAGTAACTTATTATCTCCTCTCTAAACTCCTATCTCGCACAGCCAAATGGAAAGCGAAAACTTTGATTATTAAAGTTCTTTTTATCTTTTAAAGCAATAGACCCCCCCCCAAAAAAAAAACTGCCATTTAACAAAAGAAAAGAATTAAAAACAATATCTAAATATATACTCACTAATACCACAATTGCCTCGGAATATTTGGTCATACACAGCCTTTCTCTTTCATTCTTACATTACGCCATAATTGAATATTCAAAGAATTCGACTTCATATATCCCTTGAAATAAACTGCTGTAATAATCACTTATTAGTACACAGAACTTACTGCGATTCTTGACACCTAATAAACTTATTTGTTTCATTACGAACTTCGCTTTAACTTCTTGCATTCAGCATTCATTGGAAGACATCTTAACGGGAAGGAGTAAGAGCACACAATGGCGACTCAGGCCGGCGCGAAACCAAAGCACGCCAATTCAGTGTTGCCACCTGTATTAAAGAAAATTTCATCTGTGTTAAAATAAAAGTTAAACATAAATATCGTGATACAGAAATAATGTTGTAACAACTGTTACAAGGTCACCGCCCTGGAAAATTATAAAAAATTTTCTTCAGGAAGTCAAAATATTATATCTAAGTTTTTAGTTTCTTTAATTTTAAATTTTACAATTCTGAATTCCTCAGGGTGTAACTTTCATTTGTATCTTTAATTACTCTAAATAATTTATGTTGTATATTTCAACATGAATTAGAAATTGCAGACTGAATATAAAATCTGTGCTAAGTGCCAAAACGATAAAATTGAGTAAACAACCCAGATGTTACTTCAAAACTGATGAGACATATAGCCACGTGCACGCTTCTGGGAATTATTTGAACTACTTCCACAGTGAATACTAGATAGCCAGTTTTTCACTGAGTAGTGTTAGGCACATCGGCCACATTTTTACATGAAACTGAACTTTCCCATTTTTGGCACTTACTAAGGATTTTATATTGAGTCTACAATTAATTCTATACTTTCACCATAATTTTAAATTTTGATTCTCAATGCTTTGCAAAATGTTTAATTTCAATTGAACAACAACAAATTGAAAATTAAATATCCATTTTTTCTACACAAAATCAAGTTAATCCGAAAGTCTCAAGAAAAAAATATGTATATTTATTCTCTTGGATTTTACACATAAGAGACATTCGTTACGTGATAAAGTGTAACTTACCTGTTCAATATCTGGAAATTACAAAAGAATTTGCGGAATAAACACAAGATACACAAGACTAACAAGTCCCGCTTAGTCAGTCCGAAGTAGTATACCTTGGTATAAATGGAAGTACAATTTAATTCAATTTTTAAATCTTTGCATGAATGCCATTGACACCGAGGGAAGAAATTTTAAACGACAAAATATCTTATTTTACAAAATTTATTATACACAGAGGAATAGAGTTCAAGGATTTCATTACTAGACCATTCCATCTACATTAACCTAAACTGGTTGCCTTCGTTCCAGAAATGTCTTTTCTGTCTCTTTTGCTAAGATTTACGCATGTTATCCAGAGCTCTTTTCCGAACTTCAGCTCGATCTGATTTATACAATTCCTGATCAGACACACACTATCGGTTCTCCGAAGGGGTGTTATACGGCCGACCTAAAAATAGCTCGATAGGTGATGCCTTTAACCCAGAATGTTCCCAAATGTTTAGCTGGTATTGAAGTTCATACATACTATCTGCCCATTTTGTCTGACAATGAGAAAAATACGCCCTCAAGGAAGCCTTTAAAGCCTTAAAGGGATCTGATACTACTTCGCTTAGGTTTATAACTCTCCATTTGATAACATGCAAATTTTAATATGGTAATTTCTAACAAAGTATTACAGGTAATGACTTGAAATTTTTAATACAAATACACAAGACCCATATAAATCCAACCACGGTCTCCAATTTACGTTACATGCGTTAGATTAATTGCAATATATTCTTCAGTAACTTTGGCAACTATGCTGTATATAGTACAGTATATGGATAGATCTTTTTGAAGGAATTGAGAGCCCTCTGAACCTCTAGCCCTACTAGTCTTCGCGACACGTGATAGTGATTTATGAGCGCTTCAGGCTAAAAACCAATGTCGCCTCTGTTCCTTTCCTTCTAATTTTCTTTCTTTTTTTCCTTTTTTTCTAAAACTTGTTTTGGGCAGCTTTGCCCTTTTGTCGGCTGTCTATAGAAATAGCAGTCATACTCCCTGGAATTGTTGATTCTCGGTTGGAACAGTCACTTCCTCTCCGTCGTGAACTTCAGTGTTAGATTCGACAAACAAAAATCAACTCGAAGACAGTAAATGTAAAAAGGCAACAGCAGCAGTAGTTTGTATTAACAAATTGGAACGAACAAAAATATTGTATCTAAATAACGTATTTGTGTTAAATGTACTTTATCATGATAAGAAGTTCTATATTCTTCTCGTATAAGATGCTATAAATGCTCTACTTTGTAATAAAACTAAAAGTAATGTCTTTGAAAGATGGTATTAGACTTGGCAAAAATTGGTTTTGTGGGGTCAATGTAATATTTCATACATACAATATTTTTATTCAATTTTCAGAAATTAGTGTATTGGTAACATACAAAGTGTACAGTACATGTAATTAGTGTACAATATTAAGATATTTTATTGATAATTGCTGTTTGGATGAGTTAACTTCAGGCATATAATCATTCTATTCTTTTCTATAATGTAATTAATATAAATGTGTACACAGAGTATAAACGTTGTTTGACAGTAGTAACGTATTTCGTTGGAAAAAAAAAATGCTTTTTGTAGGATCATTTTAATTTTAGATATATATAGTCATTCTACCTGTTTTCATAAAGTAATTAATATAAATGTATCAACAGTATAAATGTCGTTAGTGTTAGAAATGTAGTGAAATATTTCGTTGATAACTGTTTTTTGTAGAATCATTTGAATTTTAACCTTATAGTCATTCAATGGGGTTCCATAGTCTAGTGGTTAGAGCGTCCGACTCCTGATCGCCTGGTTCTAGGTTCGATTCCCTGCTAGACTACTCAAATTATTGGCGTCTGCCCATCGTCGTGAGGCAAGCTAGGTAGCCATGTGATTAAAAGACATGACAGTCTGTATAATTAATATAAATATATACACAGTACAAATGTTGTTTAATAGTAGTGAGGTATTTCGTTGATAATTTCTCTTTGTAAGATGTATGTTATTTTTATAATGATAGAATGTGTGTGTATACTATTTATAGAATGTAGACCTATACATTTCTTTGTATAGACCTTTATAATGTATAATGTATTTTTATAATCAAGAGCGAAAGTTTAAAAAAACCTTAGAATCGGCGAATCTTGCCACAAAAGCAAAATATACTCGTGGAAAGATTAATAATAATAATAATAATAATAATAATAAGGGAAGGAATGAAGACGTACTAAAGGAAGCTAGTGAAGGACGACAAATCATGAAGATAATAAGAAAGAGAAGAAACAGTATGCTTGGCTATCTTATTCGACACTCCGATCGGACCACCGTGTTGATAGAGGAAAAGGCAGAAGAAAAACCAGGAAGTGGAAGACCAAGGATAGAAAAATCTATAAGTTTTACGTCCCACAGTTATGCCTGGTAGGTTAAAGGAGCTAGTGATCTTGAGAAATGAAGGAAATGGTGGAATGCGGAAAGTGGAAGGAAACGGGAGAACCCCGAGAAAACCCCCACACATGGTGTTTGTCCTCCACAAAGTTCACTTGGTGCGAGCTGAGATCGAACTAAGGACGCCATGCATTAGAGGTGAACGCTCTACCACTGAGCCACCGCGGCCCGACCAAAGATAGATGCAGTTACGAAGAAGAGACCTTATCAAATTATAAAACAGCTCTCCCAGGGAAGAGAAAAGTTTTAAAATTTCCTTCTTGCGCATCAACCTATGATTGAAGTGAGGAAAATTATAATAATAATTATAATTATAATAATAATAATAATAATAATAATTATTATTATTATTATTATTATTATTATTATTATTATTTCGAGAATGTACTTCTGGGTTTCCTCCTAAAAAATACACACACTATTTCCAACTATAGTTATCCTACTTTTTACAAATTTGCCTAATTCAATAGTGGTTTAAATAGTAGTAGTTTTCAAGCTACATATATGAGTTCTTTGACTAACTGAATAGTGCACGCCCCTTCTGGCTCACTCGCCACTATTTAACATTAAATTTCAGATGCCTCGATATATTTGCACAAGTTTATTATTTCTAAAATAAACATTACGTAAAAGGTCTATTCAAATTGATATCAAGTTTTTCTGACATTTGTATATTACGCATATTTTTCTTAATTTGCATTACTCACATTACCCCAGAGAACGAACAAATTTTAGAGTTCTGGTTTGAACTTCTCTTACAATAATAAGCAAATATACGAGGAACAAATTTACCATTATTGAGGATGCGGAGGGGAGGAGATTTTCTGGACTAGGAAGGAATGTGTGCGGGTGCAGAGCAGAGATCTGCACGGGTCGGAATTTTCAGCCCGGGCCCGGCCCGTGAATTTACAATGTGAGGCCCGACTCGAGTCCGAAATATGTCTTAGCATTTAGGCACGAGCCCGGACTGAGCTCTGTGATAATCAAATGAGCCCGAAATAAGCTCGAATTACAGAAACTTAATTATTAATGCAAAATTGTATTTTTATTTACAGCAATTCGAGGTTTGATTTTGCAGTTGTGTTTTAAAAGTCTTCCAGAAAGAACGGTGCAATTTGTATCGTTTTACACTATATTTACAAAGTTAGGCCCGAAAAAGTCCTAGAAATATGGTTGTATATTTAAAAATTCATAGCCCGAACCCAGGGGCGTCATTTAGGGGGGCAGGGAGGGGCATTTGCCCCCCTGGGTTTGAGATTTATATAGAGTTTATCAATAGAATAGTAGTAAGTCAGTGAAAAACGCGAAATTTTACATATATCAAGGGATCTTGCCCCTCCCCCCCCGCAAGCCAAATCTGAAATAACGCTACTGCCCGAACTCCTCCCGGGCCCGAAGTGATACATGCTTTGTAGGCCCAAGGACGTGCAGACCTCTAGTGCAGAGGCGTTTCAAGTGGTTGGTGACTGCCCACATCCTTGCATGTTTAGGGACCTCGCAAAGACCAACGAGCCTAAATCGATTTGGCACTCACTTTTGTCGATGCAACAATAGAAACAAATATGAATTCGAACTTACTTACAGAAAAGCAATACATAAGGCTTCAAACTAACTTTTCATCTATTCGTATATATTAGATCGCTAGCATACGCGACAGGCGGCGAGTTTATTTTAAGATTGCAATAATGAATGTGTATAAGTCTTTATCGTTGGGATGAATTGTTTTCGATAAATTTTATTATAATTAGCAATTTTTAAAAATGGGGGCAGAAAAAGGGGCAGGAAGGACTCGTAAACCTTACTCGCCTTGCTGTGCAGATGGTAAGGTCAAAATCAATACTGGATAGTGAAAGTGTAAGTGTAAAGGCTAATATGGAACAGAGAAACAAAAGAGAACTTCTTCAGAAGGGATTGGGAGGGGACACTTGACACTTAAAATGCGTCTTGATCTATATACTTCAACAAACTTTTCTTATTAGATTACGCAATTTCTAGTTTCTTACTCCGATTATTCAAAGTATTCAAATGTTCTCGGAGGGAGTGACCGCCCCTCCCTTTAATCCGTCCGTGGTGTCATTCAGTTTTGCTTTTTGCTACTTCCGAAACAAGTTGTCTTCTTGTGACTGCAGGGGGTGGAAGAAACCAACAAACCGTGAAAGGAAGAAAGAAGTGGTTTTGGGCTCTTCCAGTCCAGACCATTCTAACCACTGAGAAGTGAGAATCACATTAAAAGCAGCTAGAACAGATGGTCAACCCTCTTCCCTCTGCAGCATACTTTTTATTCTCTGTTGCCAAACTTACTGAAGAATATATTGCAATTAATCTAACGTATGTAACGTAAATTGGAGACCGTGGTTGGATTTATATGGGTCTTGTGTATTTGTATTAAAAATTTCAAATCATTACCTGTAATACTTTGTTAGAAATTACCATATTAAAATTTGCATGTTTTCAAATGGTTAGAAACCTAAGCGAAGAGGTATCAGATCCCCTTAATATAATGTTCTGATATATTAGCTTGAGCCATATGTTCTGATATGATAAGGTGCCAGTCTTATGTGTTTTATTCCTAAACTGTGAATAAAACTCCGAAAGGTTTCTGAAACAAAAATACTAGCATTGGCTGTTGATACTGACTGAGCAAAAGCTTACTTACAAAATAATGAATATAATGTATTGCAAACTATCTTAGCGTTAACCTTTATCAATTTTTCCAGCATAACAAAACGTGACGCATTGTCTACATATGTAAGAATATACGAATATCAATTTGATTTAGGAATTGATCCTATAAGGTCTAACATATAACTCGTCTATTTGAGAACAAACCTCTAAACCTAACATACCCATTTTCTTTTTGTTCTTTTCCTTCACCTTCTGGCATATTTTACAACTTTGTATATATTTAATTACATCATCAACTAAATTATTCCATGTATACATTTTCATAATCTTACCAATAGTCCTTTGTGTCCCAGCATGTTCACCGGTTAATATTTGATTATGTAAATATTCCATTATAGATCTTAATACATTAAGCATAACTATCATATGTGTATTACTTACCGCTCGCGTCTTCTTTAATAGTAAGTTGTTATGGATTAAAAGTCCATCGACCTTTTGATCTTCCTTTATTTTCTAAATAATGTTCAACAATTCAGGATCTTCTTGTTGATATTCTTGTATAGGTTTATGAGCGAAAAGTAATTTCCATATATTTAGCGATGCTAAATTTTTTGTTTTAACGTTTTCGCCTATTTTACTGCTGACTAAATTATTTTCATAAGAATCGTACATTCTCCACAAGTAATCAGCTAATAAGTTATTGCCAGACCTTATATTTCGGATATCAAGTCAAATTGACACATTTACTGTAGTAATGGATCATACTTCAAGATACCTTTGGGATTGTTTAAATCCAGGTCGGAGATTTATCAGTATAAACTTCAAATTTATTTCTTAAATAATGCTTAAAACGAGTTATCGTTTTGAATAAATAAATTCAATGTCGTATATTGATCTATCTGGATCAGAAAGTTTCTTCGAATGATATGCAACTGGGATAAGATTATTGTGATCATCGTATTGTCCGATCCATCCAGCAATAGATCTACCACTCACGTCAATAAAAACAGACATTTTTTCTTCAATTAATTACTTAATATTTCTTATATCACCATCTTGCTCTTTCTTTCCAAACAAAAGGTTTCCTGGGAGATCTAAAATCACTCAAAGCTGGCAAAAAGCAATCCAGGAAATTTATCATACCCAGTAAACGCAATAACTTTTCTATTTCAAGGTGGTGGTAGATCTCTAATAGCTTGAATTCTTGTGGGTCAATTTCTATGTTGTTACCATCCGCTAAGAAACCCAAATACATAATCTAAAAAAGAAAGATTTATCTGGAGATATTCACCTATCTAAAACCAATTTGATTATATATTTATGTTGTTCTTTCTATTTATGAGTTAATAAGAGTCAAAAAAAAAAAAAAAAAAAAAAAAAAAAAAAAAAAAATATATATAGCAACACCAATACCTTCAAGATCAAAAAAAATATAGCAACACCAATACCTTCAAGATCTCCTAGTATCTTTTGCAGAACTCTATTCAGTAAATTACTCTCAGTTTTGATACCAAAGGGAACTCGGGTATTTCTATAACAACCTTTCGGTGTAACAATAGTTGTAATACACCTAGAATCTTCTGACAAGACCAGCTGGTGATAGACCTGTTTGATGTCCAGGTGCGTTACGTAACGGCAACCCACTAGGCTAGTCACATTCCTCCATGTTTGCAGACGGAAAAACATCCCCCATTACTAACTGGTTAGCCTTCGTATAATTTCCTACTAATCTATAACTACCATCTTTATTTATTTTTAACAAGAAAACAATTATGAATACTTCCGTATTCAAAACAATCAGTTTCCTTAAGAATACCCTGTTCCAGCAATTTTTTATCAGTTACTCTTTTCTTCTTTTGTTTTGGTATAGGAAAAGGATTTTTTTTCCGAAAAGGCTAATTTTCATTTAAGTAGATCTTACAGGCAGATCTCTTGTAAGAACCAACATTATTAGTAATGACATCAGCATAATTTCATTTTAACAATGAATCCGAGAATGTCAGAATTGGAGTGCACCCAATCATTCGTTTCTTTACACAATCTTCTTTCACTGATTTATTTCTAGCCAACCCCGGACCTAAATGCAGCACATCTTTAGCACCAACATTACTAGTCAAATACTTTCGAGTGTTCTACTTTGCTCTGTAATCCCTCCGAAGTAGTATTCTCCATCTTCTTAACAAGCTCATGAAATCTATGGGGAAAATCCTCATCTATATCCGAACAACCCGAAGAGCTATCATCCAATGAGAGTTCTTTCACAATTTGGGATTCATTCACCACTCGGTTCATATCATCAGTTTTTACATTTTGATTGCTATTACACTTTGATTGCTTTGTCTATATTACTAATACCGGGCTCCAACTGACGCTGAAATTCCGTATTTAAAGTTAGAAGTTGTTTTTCTATTTCTTCCAAACTAATATTACACTGGGTAGCAAAATCTTGTTGGTTGTATGTCTAGAAGTTTTCCTACTTCCACAAAAATCCAAGCCCTGATCGACATTTGGACCCACCTAAAATAAATTGTTATGTGGTTACTAGAAAGTTTACCTGCAGCTCTTATATTGAGAGATACTTTCAAAGCCGAACGTTCACTCATCAGACAATAAATTTTGTTCGTAAATACAAAACATCATTCATTCACATAATCTGCTCGGGCTCCTACAGCTTTCAAGTAAGACACACCAATCAAACGTTCACATGACAAAGTATCTGTTAGCTGAAACTTGATGAGAAATACCAGCGATAATCACTGTTAACATGACTTTCGTACAGCCATTAGCCTGTCTCGACGCAGTGTGAAATTCCAATTTACTTTCCCAAAACTAGTAAATGGGATGGAAAATTTTTCTAACACTTGGGGTTAGATCAAATTGAACGAAGATCCACTATCGCAACAAACTTGAGATCGTTTTCCTTTCAACTGACCATACACAAAAGCAGCCATTTTATTTTCATCCACTAAGGGTATTCACCTTTTGATTGGAACATCCTTTATCAGAATTCTGAAATTCATGAACTACCTTTACATGACTAAAATTACTACTAGTTGAACGAATAGGGAATTTATTTCCATTTGACAAGTTAGAATTTGTTTTACTAATTTCATTAATCTTCGGAAACCTCTTTTGGTTGCTATACACCATTTTATTTTCATGTTTTCTTCTATGAATCGAAGCCGTACTAATACCGAAATTGAACTCATTCTGCATTGACCATAGACTATACGAAAATATTCCTTTTTAGATTCTTTATATTGCTGGTATTCAAAGATTTTCTTACGTAATTCGACAAGGTTTACTGGAACATTATTTTGTAGACATTCATACTTTACCACTGAGTCTAGCCCCATTTTCCTGTATATTCTATCGGCAATTTACGATCTTCGAACCAAAGGAATAACAAATTTACACATGAGGTCATCCTTTAACGAGTTCCAAGCTAAATTTAGTAAAATACTTTTATGAATATCTTCCAAAAATTCGCCCAAACATTTAACACTAACTACTGACAAAATCATAGGCAAAGGAAAGTATGAACTCGATTATCAAGTTCATACATTTTGAATTCGAATCACAAGATCGAATACTAAAAACTATTTTTACCATTTACAAGTGGAAATTCATCAAATTTAGAATCCAAAATACCACTAATTTTTGTAAAGATGTATCTCATCACTTCACTATCATCAAAAGCGAACATATTTCTTGAAAAACCTTTTCCATTTGGATTCACATTTCCTTCCTGATCATTATAGGTATTAAAACCACTAAAGTTGAGAGAAATAACTGGCCCAAATTGTTTGGAATTAGGATCTAACCTCGTACCATTATATTCAAGAAAAACGTTACTGATAGTTAGATATAAATAATCTAAATTAACTCGAGACTTTACTCCCGTTTCCTTTTCCACTGAACTTAATTCAAATTTTGATCAAGATCTCTGTAAAAACTGACATCTCTAGGTCTGAACACTGTCAATTTCCTCTATCTTGTGCTTCATCAAATGTTTTATAAAAGTAGACTTCTATAAAACTCAGTTTGTTGATTAATTTCAGGAACATTTCTATACCCCCTCGTATAAAACATACGCGATTTATAGTACCTAAAAGGGTTAACACCGATACGTTTATTCGAATTTTCAATGAAAATTGAACTAGGAAGAAAATTCTTATTTGAAAACTCATTATGGCGCAAAACTTCCAATATATTACCAATAGTGGGCGTTTCTACCATCCTATTACTCGTATCCGTTGCCGCATTAGTCAAAAATACTACAGTTACGTGTCAAACAATCTCCTTAGTTCACTGATCTATCACTTGGAAATATAAAAGGACTAGATTCACATGTTAATTGAAATTCAACAAATCGGGTTCTGTCTAAGGTGACATAATCTTCGGGGATATCTATAGCAACATACTCATTCCATATGAAGGGTAAGGGGAAAAAAACAGGAATGTCCATGTATGAGGTATTTCGGGTGCTTTGTCCTATCTGTTGGTGACTCTTGGTATTATTTGACTGTATATACCATGCATGCGTAGATGTAAAAATGTCCATGTAAAAAGGGGCAAAAGATGTAACTAACTCTATTCTTTTTACGTGGTTTTCAATATTAAAACGCCGTTTTCTCGCAAATGCAGTTTTGTGACATTCCTTCTTTTCCCCTTACCCTTCATATCCTATATTTGAATATTGACAACACGAGTATAAATCCACCTTGTATCTTATCTTACTCTGAAACAGCACAAAAATTCATGACAATTTTGTGAAGCCTCATATAATTTTGGGTTTTGTAGGAAATGGTTATAATACGTGAAATTCCTACACGAAATTATTTTTATCATTAGTTTTTAAAAATGGAAAATAAAAATACTAATCCGGTTCCGTAATGGAATTCTTCACAAATATATACAACCCATACGAAAAAAGTCGTATTTGGTTTTTCAGAACCCTCGTATTTAATCTCAATTTTAACCTCTGCGTTAAATCTTTCATTAATAGACAGAAAATAATAAAACAATATACAAAACAAGTTATTTTTACTCTAATGTAAATTCTGACTAATTTTAAACTTCACATCCACATGAAGTAACTTTATCCATTTAATAATTAGATGTATGCTCTCATACCTTGCAACCACTATTATGAGTTCGCAAGTATTCGAATCTTCCGATCCCATTATTCCGTTAAGGAAACCCACACATAGAAAAAACATACAGAATTACAGGTTCCTCCCATTAAAAGGTAATGTAATTATTTAAAGGGATAATTGCATGAGAACACACAGCTAAATCCTTCATTGAAATTAGCAAAATACTTTATTTTCAACAATAGAGAAAACCAACAAAAATATACTTATATTTTTATCCTCACAAATAAACAAATTAATAATACTTGCACTTAAAGCTGACGTTTGATAGTAATTAAGTGACTAGTAATAAGTAACATAACATTCAATTACTCCTTTGATTAATTGACATTTATTTACTCCTGTATTAAAACTTTATGCAATTTTTATTTCCATTTTCTTTATTTCTTCCTTGTTTTGTGAGGGGGGGGGGGTTGAGCAAACGTAATTCAATGATTCCTGATTGACAAGAAGTTAAAGGTATGTGAGTTGTTTTTCAAAATCAAGTCAATTTAAATAGCACTACTTTTCTCTACTCACAAGGCAACAATTTACTTCATAAAAAAATACAAACACAGCTGATCGATAACAGCGGAATAAGTCTTCTCTCGCCAATGTGCGTAACCAAAACCAGTGAAGCAACTTATTACCTCCTCTGCAAACTTCTATCTCGCACAGCCAAATAGAAAGCGAAAACTTTGATTATTAAACGTTCTTTTTATCTTTTAAAGCAATAGAACGCCCCCCCCCCCCCAAAAAAAAGCTGCAATTTAACAAAAGAAAAGAATTACAAACCATATCTAAATATATATACTCACTAATACCACAAGTGTTTCGGAATATTTGGTCTCACACAGCCTTTCTCTTTCATTCTTAGTTGACACCATAAATTGAGTATTGAAAGAATTCAGCTTCACATATCCGTTGAAATAAACTACTGCAATAATCACGTATTTTTACACAGAACTTACTGCTATTCTTGATACTTAATAAACTTATTTGCTTCATTACGAACTTTAATTTCTTTCATTCAGGGGGCATCGATGGCTCAGTGGTAGAGCGTTCACCTCTGGTGCATGGAGTCTCTGGCTCGATCCCAGTTCGCCAAGTGAACTTTGTGGTGGACAAACACCGTGTGCGTGGGTTTCCTCAGGTTATCCCGTTTCTTCCCATTTTCATTTCACCATTTAATTCATTTCTCATTACAATCTCCTTTAGCCTAGCTGGCTTAATCGTAGGACGTAAACTCGATTTCATTTCAATTTTTTCTTTCATTCAGTATTCATTGGAAGACATCTCAACGGGAAGAAGTAAGAGCACACAATGGCGACTCAAGCCGGCGCGAAACCAAAGCATGCCAATTCAGTGTTGCTATCTGTACTAAAGAAAAGTTCACCATATAAATATCATGGTACACAAATATTTTTGTAACAAATGTTGCAATAGGCAGAAGATCCGGGTACGATTCCCGATGGAAATTCATGTGATTCAGATACAACGTTAAGCTGTAGGTGCACGTCTCAGATTTTCTCGCTGCTGAAGGTGGTGCTAAACTTCAATCGAACAACAGTAATCTGCAGTCAAGAATTTTGAGGAATAGCTTTTATTGTTGGTTTGTTTGTTAGTAAATAGTTCTGAATCTGCAAATAAGTGCAAATGCAGTGCATATATGATCATATCCTCAAAATAGGTCTGGAGTCAATTTTGAACTGCTCCTTAAGTGACGACTTTTGGATGCAAGCATCCTTACCTGTTGGATTAGGAGGTCTTAGTATTCGATGAACCGTTGATATGGCGTACCTTTTTAGCGTCCTACCACGGATCTCTTCGTTTAGTCGAGGCTCTCCTTCCACAAGGTTACCACTTGGACCCAGATGGGATAGTTCCAAGAAGGCTCTAGCAAATGACAAAATATAACAGATACGGATCTTCCAGAAATCAGCAAACCAGATTCTCAGTCATCGTGGTACACAGCAGCTGCAGCATATTTCCATAAACTTCTTTTACACTTAGTTGCTGTTCCAGAGGATAAAGCCAGACTTCTTGTTGCTTCATCCCCCATGCTTTGGCATGGTTGAATGCATTACCTCCCCCCACTAGGTCGTCACAAGTTTAATGAAATCTTTCGAATCGTAGTAGCCTTAAGACTAGGTTCAGCTGTTTGTGAGGCATATCGCTGTCCAGCTTGAGAGGATCAATTTACCCAACGCGACCTGTATGACCTTTCATGTATGAAGACTATTGACAGAAACACCAGACATTCCTCTGTTAATGACATCATTTTGCGAGCCCTCCCCACGGCCGGAATTCCTTCCATACGTGAACCGTCAGGCTGCTGCTGTTGCGATGGTAAACTACCCGCCGGCATGACATTAGTACCTTGGATGAGAGGCAAATCCCTAGTATGGGACTTTACATGTTCGGACACATTTGCCTATTCAAGCCTCCCATTTACTGTTGTGAATGCTGGAGAAGTTGCTAGACGTAGAATGGCAGAAAAGGAAAGCAAATACAACCACCTCCTCGATAAATTTATTTTTGCTCCAATAGCCATGGAGTTCTAGAAGCATTGATTTTATCAGAGGTAGGCAGACTCATATCTATCGTTTCTGGAGATGTTCATTCAGCATCTTTCTTAATCCAACGTATATCTATTGCGGTCCAACATGGCAACGTTTCGTCGCCATCTGAAAGGGAGCTGGAGGAGGTGTTTCTTTTCTAATACAACAGAAACAACCGAACAATATCACAGGGCTCATAGCGAGTCACTTTTTTAACTGAAAGTTACTTTTTTTTTTTCAAATTGGTCACTAAAAGTTACTTTTTTTCAAATTTGTCACTTAAAGTTACTTTTTTGGGAGGTAAAGTGACTTTTTCGTGTGATTTGTTTTGCATTGGCAGTTTTCTAGGAAAAATATAAAAATAAATGGAGAAAGGCAGAAACTTGTTAATCATTACTCCTCTGAAAGCTTCAGTACTTGCTGCCACATGTGAAACAGTCAGCTTTATTCTCACTTCAGCTTTTATTCTTTCTAAAGCACAGTGGATGGTTGATGGATGCTTAAGCTTTCAAGGTGGGGTTGAGAACCCTTCTGTGTCTATTCTGGTCAGAACTGGTTCCACTCACTCAGAAGCTTCTTACATCTGCTAAGTCTGCTTACCGTAACTACAAAGCATACTTAGAAAACCTAAGAAAGAAGGAAGCTCAAAAAGAAGTGAAGGAGAAAAGATGAAACAAAACAAAGAGAGAGGTGATGGAGAAATTGACAAAAGAAAATAGGGACATGATGAGGTTTTGGTCACTTTTTCGTATGCTTTTGGTCACTTTTCAACTATTTATAAGAGACCAGACCACTATGAGTCCTGATATCATAGTAGATGTTAAGTGCACTTTTAAACTTAAAAGTATGTAAACAAAATTTGTTGGTGAGTGCAATGCGCAACAACGGTACATTTATTTTATACAATAATGGATTTGTACATATACAATTAAAACAAGTACTTATGGACCTAGTGATAGGTGACACATTCATTGATAAGGAAATTACTATAAATAAATAAATAAATTTATTCCAGCAGAATAAAAACAAATTATTACAAATTGACATTATGTATTTTGTTATCTGAGAAGATTCTTCAGTAAGTTCTCCGACGTCCTGAGGAAGATAGTCCTATCTGCCAAAATTGTATAGAACGATTTTAACGAAATGTCGTCACTAATAAGTTCTTTATCTAATTATTAATATCATACGTCAATATCTGTTACTAAATAATAATTTAAATTGCTATGATGTAAAATTTCTTTAATCTCATATTTAGTTTTTACAGATCTTTATTTATTGTTGATACATATGCTTTCATTGTTTTTTGATATTTTGTTTCAGATCATTAAGGGCTTAAAACTTCTTCCAGAGCAGATAAAGAAAGTTTTGAAAATCGATGATAAAGTGAAAAAATTAGCAGAAAATTTATATCAACATAAGTCTCTTCTCATTATGGGACGTGGATATAATTTTGCAACGTGCTTAGAAGGCGCATTGGTATGTCAGCATAGCTTTAGATATGGAAATCTACCAAACTTGTGAATACTAAATGAATAAATCCATCTTTATTTTATTTTATTTTTTAATAATATGCAGACTCTTTGATCGCACCTATTATGTTAATTTTTTTATTAATTGCTTATTTTCAATTAAATAAAACAGTTAGTCTTGCTTAGACATAGCAAAGATGTATTGTAGAAGATGTGCTTAGAGTGTTGTAAAAGATTCTACTTATGTAGATCATAAAGTAGTATCGTAGGTTGTGGAAACATCACTTGGGATAAGGTACATGTATAAATTTAAGAGTTAGAAGAGTATAATCTCATCATCATAGTACGACAACGCAGCAGAGATGATCATAGTCATAATCTGTGAATATCGTGTATACATAATGATAGTATTCACCATGTTAATGTAAAACAAATAATGAAAGAATTTATTAGCAGTGATTACGGAAAGTTGTTTCTGAAAAAAAAAAAAAAAAAATGTAAATGTAATCTCATCACGAGAACTTGTGTATATTTTATTTTAATAGGAGTTTGTGTTTATGTATTACGTTAGAACATGCTAATGATTCCTGATCAAAATGTTGATTTTGCAATGAGCACAAAAACTACATCTAAAAGTGCAATATACACGATCAAATCAAGTATATTGTAAGTGCGTGCACATTTTATTTCCTTCGCTTCTAAGTGGTCCCGCGTAGCGTAATCGCTAACATTCTCCCCTTTTTTCCGAGCGGTCCCATGTTCAATTTCCGGTGGACGCACTCTGTCGAAAAGGTAAAAGTTTTTTCAGGCCAGCCATCCAGAGTGAAGTTTTCCTATGTTTTCCTTATGCACTCCAGGCAGATACGGTGATGGTACCTAATTTACAAGTGCCATGTCGCTTCCTATCTTTCTCATTCCTTCTGAACTTTGAGGTGGACAAATATCGTGTGCGTGGGTTTTCTCGGGGTTCTCCCGTTTTCTCTCATTTTCATCATTCCACCATTTCATTCATTTCCCATCATCACCGTCTCCTTTAGCCTAGCCGGCATAATCGTGGGACGTAAAACTCACAGATTTCATTTAATTCTTTTTCCCCGTTCACGGATATTCTGCTCGCCGAGGAACATCATCTCCCATATGTGACAGGCTTAAGGCAATAGATGCCGGTAATGCTCAGAAATATGTATGTATGAATATATAAGTAATCCTTCGCTTCTAATACAAGATTTCATACACAAACAATTAACAAGAATCCCGTATTCTACTTTTTGAGTGGGATATACCTACAAGCAATTCAACAATTGCAGTTTACTTTTTACAAAATAACAGTATTTGTTACTATTATTATTTAGTTTTTACAAAATGACAGTATTTGTTACTATTATTATTAACAAGGCTTTTAGAAAACAGGAATATTTCAATTCATAGTGGTTATTGTGTACTTGTATAAAAACCAAGGCTCATATCAATATGAAGAGCTTCAAATGTGATGCAGAACCTCGAATGTTCTAGTAACATTATCCTGTAAGAACGTTGATACGTGGAATATTTTTGAAGTGACAAAATTTCTAACAAATCAATTATCATGAATATTGTATCCTTATGCAGAATATTAACTAAATTTTAAAATAATACACATGCTGTTCGAAAGAATTTTACAGTTAAAATTTATAATATTTCAGTCATATAATTTAAAACTCGTAAGAAACCATGTTCCACGTATTTGTATAATCTTGCAATCTTGTTCGTTTCAGACACGAGAACAACAACATACCGAACAGCCTTTTCTCTTTCTTTTCTTCTCTCTCTCTCTCTCTCTCTCTCTCTTTCTCAAGATTGTGAATTTTTGTCAAAATATTACGTATCTAATTTTGGTGAGATTTCATTATTGCAAATAGTATTAAACACTATTATCTTTATTTCAGTTCATTTTATAAAGATAACAAAGAAAGTTCTGTTGCTTTTTCACCTTCACCTTCGAACATTGATATGTCACATAAGACGTACCTGGAAGATCAAAAATAGTCCCCATCAACATCGACGACCTTCTGCCAACGTTCTAGAAGCCATGGATTCCATCGCGGTAGAACTTGGTGGGCCGTGAAGCGAAGAAGGTATCAAGTGCATTTTGCACCTGTACTAGGGATTTGAACGGGCGGCCTCTAAGGTGATTGTCCAAGGAATGGAACAGATGATAATCAGACGATGCAATGTCCGGAGAATATGGTGGATGCAAGTGTTTCCTATCCAAGGCGTAGAATGGTGTCCCAGGTTATCCTAGCCACGTGGGGCTTAGCGTTATTCTGTAGCAGGAGGACCCCTTTGCGATTCAGAAATGCTGGCTCCAGAGTTTTGAGTTTTTCTTGAACACGGCTCAACTGCTGATAGTACACAGTTGCATTCATGCTCTGACCAGCTGGTAGATGCATGATGCCGCGAGCAGTCCACCAAACACACAGGAGGACCTTCCTCTGGTGCAGTACTGGTTTCGGCTGTTCTGGTACCGGTTCATGGGATGCTAACCAATGATGACCTCACCGTGGAGCCTCATACAGGACCCATTTCTCATCGCATGTCAACACACTGCCCAGAAATGGCTCCTTCCTCAGACGAGACAGCAAAGAAACACAGGTGTGTGATCGCGTTGCCTTCTGAGCTGGAGTCGAATCATGTGTGACGAATCGACTTAACTTGTAGTGCTTCTCAAGTTGATAAAGGTGCTACCGAATGGTTTCTTCACTCACACTTAATTGTAGTCCTAGTTTTTCACATGTCTGGCCACTGTTCGCCTCAATTGCTGCCTGAAGTTCTTCATTTTGTACATGTGCTGGTCTTCCAACACGTGATGCGTCTTCGAGTGTTTCGTTACCGTCCTTAAACTTGTTAAACCACCGCTTCACTGTCCGCGTAGTCACAACACCTCACCAAAGTTCTGGCGTATCTTTCGCCTCGCGGTAGCAGCGTTTGACCCCAGTTTGAACTTGTACAGCATACCGTCCTTATGACGCTGTGTGGAGGTTCCATGTTCACTCTGTCCTTACGCAAGTTCTCGGTGTAACTGAACTGCCACAACTAGTTAGTATGTTGGAAATAGCTTCGTTGGAAATATCTTGGAAATACACAAACAACTGACTTCGTCTTATCTCCATTCGCACTCAGCTCACGGTGTGAGGTCAACAAGAATACACATCTTCATGAAAAGCGATAGAACTTTCTTGGCTTATATATTTTTGTGCTTTTCCAGTATTACTGAGTAAAAAGTCACTCGCTAAAAATTGGACATGGTAATTATGTGTTACATATCCCGTTGATATACTATACATTAGAAATACGAGTTTCCTTTCGACTTGATGGTTTCTCTTATATTAAACGAACTTGAGATCAAAGATAAACCTAGTAGCCGTTAGAGTATGGAAACCTGTATTCTTGTTGAATTCCTTGTGGTATAATTCACTTTAATAATAACTTTAACAAGTTTTCTTATACGTTAGGAGTTTAAAAAACCGTAGAAAACGTCCTTTACCGCATTACCGCAAGAAAATAAAGTCTCATAATAGTGGCGGAAGTAATATTCATGCAAATGCGGCAATAGTTGACGTACAAGAGAATACAACATGAAGTGTTTAAAAATACAAAGATCAGATGTGTAAAATGAGTGTATAAGGGATTCACCAAAGTACGCAACGGATTGAGCGTATAACATGAGAGAACTGTGAGGCGAGGTGTGTGAAATGATCACTTACATATAGACCAATATCCGTTAAGTGGTGGGGAAAAAACAAATAAGCCCATGCAAAATTGTGAAGGAAGGGAATATTGGTTGATTGTTTACGACCTAGTGAGGACGTCAGTACCGAGATTATATATCCTCACCAGGAGGAAGAGAATGTGTGGAGAGGAACGAGAGTTAGTACGTAGGTTTCGTTTTCCCAGCGATTCGGAACAAATGTCAAGTAAGGATGGTAATGTAGCTTACCAATGCGAGGAATAAAGTATCAGACAGTACATATATACGTATAGTAAGTAAATGGTAGAGTAATTGACCTGAAGAGAGCGGTGTAAGGAGAAATATCTTAGATGCGGTGCTGAAAGGGTACATATTCGTCTCAATACAAAGTGACGTAGATATACCGGCGTTTGTGTGTACAGTCAAACGCTGTTGGTCTTTCTTGGATCACAACTACACCTGCAATAATATGAGCAAAGGTTTCTCATCTGTTGTGATAGGAACCTCGTATATGATATATTCACCTAAGCCCATAGAGAGAAGTCGAATGACTTAATGTCGGGGATGTTGGGGTGGCCAAGGTAGAAGTTCGTCCGTATCAATCCCACGATCTTGAAATATTTCATTGAGAAAGTTCGATAAATTTGCGCTGTCATGCTAAAACACAGTTGATGTATACATTCTAATGGTACATCTAAAAGTTCAGGCAGGACGTTTCGTAGAAATGTAAGTGATTTGCTTCATAAAAGCTGATTGGGTAAAGGAAAACCAACAAATGTACTTTGCCACACAATACATTTATTGCAAACCTGTTGAAACTGATATTGCAAAGACAGTATGAGGATTTCAGTATTCCACATGTGGTTGTTAAGCATGCTGTCTGGCTAAAATTAGGCCATTGGTGCACAAAACTATTGTTGGGAAGTCTTGTAGAACAACAGCTGGATGAAGACAGTATTAGCCACATTCGTGTCTGTAAGGAAAACATTCAAGTGACACGATATAACTTGAGCAACTTGTATGAGTGTATTCCTTCATCATAGAACACACTTCATGTATTGAAATGGAGAATGTATAGCGCCCAGTCTATGGCGTATGTGTTGGTCCCAGGAGGGCATCTTCTTGATATAAGTTCGTCCTCCTCAAATGAAGCAGTCCCACTGTATAAAGCGGGACTGGTACGAGAGATCCTATTTCTCGAAGGCAGATATAAGGTTGTTGAAAGAGAACATGAGGTTGTAATATCCTTTTACACACCAGTGGGCATACAGATAACTCGCTTCTGAATTGTTATTTCTTTCCTTCCTATGTATAAGATGCATATTTTTCAGCTCGGATGTAAGATCCACCTTTTGTATATATCTCGAAAGAAGATATGGAGATGTAAACACAAATATCTATTCTAGTGAACGAAACTACAATTCACACCAGAGCATCTCTAAACTGTCGTTTGACTTCCGTAACTAATAAGAAAAAACGGTTACCCACTACAACACAGTAGACAGCCGTCGGCGTTATTCGTTCACAGCACTGAAAGAACTTTAACCATAAAACAGTTACAAACTACTCGTATTCTGCATCTACAAAAACTTACACTGCAAGTCTCCTTCAGTAGATGAGCAGATTCTTTATCAATTTAATTGAAACACTTGGAGTTCGGAACACGTTAGATGTCTGAATTGGCAAGAGTAAGGCCACAACCACAACTCCGGACTGTTGGAGGTCATGTTAACAGAAAATCCATACAACTTTAGGAGCAGTAAAACTACAGTGTGCATTGTGCAGACGATAATAGTATAAAATGGGCGACCTCTCTGATTGGCGCTTGGTTATGTTGTGCGAGGGGGCAAAAGTGGGAACGTGTTCGATGTTTTACTAGAGACAGTGTCCAAGGTGATGAACGGTGGTCGGAAAATATCCTCAGTAATAGGTCCCGCCGAGCATTAAAGAGGATTGTCATTTAAAACCGTTTGCAACAGCGGTGCAAGTGACGAGGAAACTCAAGCAGCCCCTCCTAGTCCGCTGCAGGTTACATGGCATGGATACACAGGATCAGATTGCACGACGAGTCCGCTGATACGGAACTATAACGCTTCAGCACGACGCAAATGGTGCCGCCAACGTGCAATATGGACCGCTGATGACTGGAAACTTCTAACATGGTTGAATGAGTTCATTTCGTTTTATTCCAGGGCCTGTGTTTGTGTGGCGGAGTCCAAAGGAACGTTTGATCAATAAAACGTTTATATCTCTGCCCAACCGTGAAAAACGATGTAGGCTTTATATGATGCTGTAGGCCACAGTACTCTGGTTTTCAGTAGGTTCTGTGCTGACACTCGCAAAACGCGTCACTGTCCGTGATGTAGCCATGGAACCATGTGCATACTATGATCATTTTTTTTTTCCCCCTTTAATGATTGCATATTCCAGGCTGATAATGTGCCTATTCATATGGCTGGAGTTATTGCGGTGTGATTTGAGTAACACCGGTATGTAGTTAAACATCATACCTAACTCTCACACTCTCTGGACCTTAACATAATTGAACATATTGGTCTATTTTCGAGTCACGTATCCGGCATAGTTTCCGCCTCCACTCTCTATTATGGAACTGAGTGATGTGCTGCTCGCGGAATCGTGTAATATTCCACTTGCTACCATTTACAACCTCTGACTCCATTCCACGACACACCAGAGCTGTTCTGAGGGCGAAAGGTGATCCAACGCTGATAACTGGTACTTTCTTTAGATGTATTTATTAAATTGACAAGTGTATGTACCTTCTGTACCTCGATCGTGGTATGTATGAGCCTCGTTCCTGTCTCTAGTTCGTACGGCGTTGTGGAAAGTTGCAAAACGAAAAATAGATTTGGGTGCAATATTGGCTCCAGCTCTTAAATGTCAAATAATTCTCTAATCTTTCTGTACTTTTGATTTAATCGGCAAATAGTATCACACCTACGTATCAACATACCATTTTTACCTATTCAAGATACATAGGCAGGTCTAATACAATTGTACGGGCGTATTCACAGAAAAGTTCCAAAGGACCCCCTTTCTTGAAATTGTCATTATCTTATTTCTCATAGGGTCAGTGTGATTCATAGAAGAAGTTCTTATTGTCCTATTTTTCATAGGACAAGTGTTTTTTGTTACCAGTCCGTGGAGAATAGGAAGAATACTGCATCATTTTCCAAAATACTTATTACGGACTGCATACTGCACAAATAGTATTCATCGGTTTGATTATTCTTGTGTGTATGGTAAGTTCGGTATGATTATTCTTTGCGCTGAAAGTTGTATTCAAACCTTAATGTAGAAATCAGCTTAACACATAAGACGTCACTCGTTTACCCCTTCCTAAGTTGAAGAACGTGATTTTTTTTCAAAATTCTATTTATAATGCAAAAACATATTGATGTGTGAACACTATGCAAACTTCAAAATATTTAATAGTCATGGGTTGCATAAATATCTAGGCGAAAATATTTAGATAGTCTGAATTCTTATTATAAACGCATGACTTCTCAGTCTGTCAGCCAAGCTATTTAGTTGTTGTTACCTGCACTTCCTCCTACCTGACGCCAATACATGTTGCTACCTTGCAGGAAATTTGCAGACGAGCTGATAGCTTGGGAGGACAACTAGCATTATTTAATAACATTGTATTTAAATCCATCATGTTCTATTAAATGATAAAATTTTTAACGTTAGGAACAGACTGGAAGTCGACGTTTTTAAACAAAGTATGGTTATCTTTGCTTTGGATTTGGAAAGGTAATGGTAAGCCCTCGATTCAGGATAGGTTCATGGGAGTATGGAAGTAAGGCACCACCTTTTTCGATTTCTGTTTGTATAGGAGGTGATATAGGTGGCATAAAGCTTCAGCCACCTTTTCCCTGGAATTACCTCAGGTGCTTATTTTGTAGAGGCTTTTTGGACCACTGAACTGCATTGGAATTAATCCTAGGATCGAATCCTGAGTGTCCAGTTGGTAGGTAGACGCCTTGACTGCGGCACCTTGGCCCTGGTTTGGAAAGTACGCAAGAAAATAAACTTTGGCATTAGTTTTTTCCAAAATATTTTTTGTTCCTGGAATGATGATGAAAATTAATACTTTATATAAAATTCGTCTCCTCACATTTTAAAGATCATTTCAAGGCCGAAAAGGTCACTTTCGGGTACAAATGTATGAAACGAAAGCTTTCCCTTTTTCTAGTACGTATTCCTAATCTAATCAAACACTTACATCAAACACTACTGCTTTCCATTTTGAAGATTCGACCTCAGGTTTAGACAGATCACGTCCTTTCGGTTTTGGAAGTTCGCAATATTTCTATTAAATTTTGCACATACGATTTAATGTGCCATCATTTTATTTCAAGTATGTGTGCAATACAAGCCGAGCTAAAACCTGCGACGATTTAACCGTCTCTCTCTCTCTCTCTCTCTCTCTCTCTCTATAATCCGAAAGTAATGCCTCGTATTTTTCCTGGAGATACATAAATAACAACAGCACAACTAAACAGAGCAATACTTCAGCTACGGACTGTCATTTTCCACAGTTCCCACCATTCGTTATGCACTTTTGCTAACGATGAACCAGAGCCTGCATGCCGCACTTCTAAAAATCGGAACCAGCTGAGGCTAACCACTTCCTTACAGCTTTGACAAGCAAGGCATTACAGCCGACATTCAGCTGTACACAATTCTCCTGTCGTTATTCGACGATCAACGCGGATGAGATGATCAAGACGTTCTTCGTTGCGAGGGATGACAGCTGTACAGGGTCGACCGGGCCGTGGGTTGTCATGACAACCTTTTCACCACCTTGAAAATGCCGTACCCATCGCGTCACATTGCTCACGTCTATTGTATCGTCTCCATAAACCTTTATCGAGCGTCGATGGATTTAAATCGGCGCAATTCCTTCAGCAGTGAGAAATTTAATCACACATCGTTGTTTTATACGCACGTCCATATCAGGCTCCATTTTAAAGTACTCCTATGCTGGCGCCAACTACCGCAGAACAACGGGACCAGCTGCAAATAAAAGAGAATGGTTCAAGCATTAGCATTACACCGACACCTGGCACGGACATATAAATTCAACACAGAAAAAGTTATATCCCAGCTCGCGCCGTGTGGACTTTGTGGTGGACAAACACCGTGCTCGTAGGTTTTCTCGGGGTTCTCACGTTTCCTCCCACTTTCTTTATTCCACCATTTCATTCATTTCTCATCATCACGGTCTCCTTTAGCCTAACCGGCATAACCGTGGGACGTAAAACTTATAGATTTCATTTCATTTTTTCAATACAAAAAATGAGCCATTAATTTCGGAACGACCCACATGTATATGTATATATATATATATATAGTATCCTTTTTTGTCAAAAGTAAGTTAAACCAAAAAAATCAATTCATTTCCCTTACGAAATGAAATTATGGTAAGTATTAATAATGGCCCCAATGTGGCCATTGGACATTCCGAATATGTCATATAGGGTGTCGAAATGTCAAGTGTAACGTCCCGGGCCGAAGACACACAAGCAACTGTTCGGGCATGTAGCCAGTTGTACAACTGCTGAATGTGTTATGGGATATATTATTCGACGTTCGCGGTAGTCATACTGTATCTAAGTGGTAGTCATTCCCTAAGGCTCAACTTGGCGGTCAGACACTATACCACCATGTCCCACCCATGCTGGATAGTCCCTAAATTAGGCAACTTCTCATGCAAGAATTAGAAGTATACCGAAGTATATACCGTATAGGACACGCTGCTTTTCCATGAAGATGTGGAGATGTGACTTATTGTGCTAGAAGTTCTATGCATATAAGGTAAGGATACGACTGACGACATCATGAAGTTTGACTCATTAGTCATACTCTCCTGAACGAAAATCAAAAGCGAACGGAATCTGAAGCTTATTGCTGCACCTACTAGGTCATATCCTTGTATAACAAGTGCAAGTATATGATGAATTTCCCTTCCAGCTGCGCGTGTATGGACATGCACACGTCTATCACTGTATTCGAGACAGAAATTACTCTTGAGCTCCCTCGTGGCTAAGCGGTTATGGTACGCGCCTTTGGCGTGGGAGACCCGGGTTCGGTTCCCGGCGGGGTTCGTGTGGTTCGGATTCCACGTTAATCAGTAGGTCCACGTCTCATATAGCCTCGCTGCTGAAAGGGACGCTAAACTAAAATCAACTCAACTCAAGAAATTACTCTTACCACTGAATACTGTTGTTCTACATTGTTTGTTTGAAGTTTAGTGTACCCTTTCATCATCGAGGCTATATGAGACGTGGACGTGCAATTTAAGGTGGAATCCGAACCACGGTAATGCATTCAGTTCACTCTCCTGACACCACAAAGGGCATGCTTGGAATCTAGCAGGTGTCAGGGAGAATTCAGAGAGAGGAACACAGAAACTAGACCTGCCTTCAGCAATCGATTTTTTTGTGTTCGTGCGCACATATGGGAAACCACAATGGCTCTGATTGCACTGATAGTCGCCTTCCTGTAACGAAGTAAAAGCTATCCCTAAAATCATTTTGTTCAGGAACTATCTGATGCGTAGCGTAGTACCGCGGTGCAAGGGGCGAATCACGGGAGACCACTACATAGACAGCAGGCTAATCGTAGTGTATCTGCAGAGAGGGAATGTTGCTATAGTCTGAAAGTCGTCGGACAACACGACGGGTGTAGATGTGTGTGTGAATCACAGTCTCAATCTGTAATGTCAAGACGACGCAAGCGAATGAAAATTACATAACTAAGTGATTTTGTGTGGGGTCACATAATGAGGCGAGAAACTGGATTGTTGTTGCACAGAAATGACTCTCGAGGCGTTGTGACGTATCAGTGATCCATAGACAAGATATATATTATGGCCCATATGGTAGGGCCTACAAACGAAGACAACACACCCTCTATATACTTTGTGTGATGCGAATTTCGTTCAAATTTGAAAATGTATACGTAATGTTCTTAAAATCATTTCGTTACGGAGAAATCTCGAGAGCTGATTCCTTATGTCACGTTGAAGATTTTGAAATAGGTAAAATTAGGTTGGGCAATACCAAAGTAAGAAATATTTTCTAAATGCCTGGACGTGGTCATTTAATATCGCTGTGAGTGTTAGGGATGGTTGTAGAGTAGAAAACGATACAGGTGGAGGAAATGTAGCTGCACACGTAATCGTTTGTCATTTTGATGATCATAATTTTCTAGTCTCTCTCAGTTTTTAAAACTGAAACACAATCTTGTAATACTACTTAAAATTTGCAAAGGAAACCATCGCCCAAATCATACTTGCAAAACGTACTCATTATAAGTTATCCTTAACATCCTTTATATCTCCTTGATTTGGCTTCGCCGGCCCTATATCGAAATCGTTAATACTACGGACATTCCACAGTCAGTGAACCACATTCGCTGTAAACACTGTAGATCAAACGAAAGGAGAACAGCCTTCTGCATGACTTGACAGTCAAAACAAAAATAAACATGATTAAATATCATTCATATAGCAAGCAGTAAGAGCAATGAGTATTTACGGACTTTTTGTCAAGTGTGCATTTTGACTTTTCTCGCCTTTGCTGATAGCGGCATTCTTCACTAGTGCTGCTGTGGGTGTGATAAGACAGTTTATCACAACTAGAGGAAAGAAACGAACTTGAGAACCTTGACTGGACTGACCATTCATTTTACTTTATTTTACGTTACAACAACGAATTTCCAGTTGAATTTGTAAACAAAACACCTCCTAGAGTATTAATATTTTGACCCCCTTCCGCTCAAAAACACCTCCTAGAGTATTAATATTTTGACCCCCTTCCGCTCAAAAACACAAAACCCGCTTTGTTGTGTGTTATGGTATACTAAAGGAATAACTATTCCCCAAATATCAGATTCTTTTATCCAGGCCTATTGGGAGATATTGGACAGTGAAATGTGCCAAATTGACATAATTCCCCAACTTTACGATTTTTTCCATGCTTTTGCGAGCAGCTACAAGTCTGCAAATTTTTGAGTATAAACTTATGACCTCGGACTACATGCACACAGAAATTCAGACCTCTACGTCAGTTGCTTCCTCTTCCCAAACATGTCTTCAATGTACAAAAATGTTGCAGCTATAGGCCCTGATTTCACCCCTTTTAAGTGGTTTTAGGCAAAAAATGTTAAGAGATCAAAATTTTAGCTCAGAACAAGTTGGAGACGTCCAGAAATTTTCAATTTGGTAGGACAAATAGATGCTGAGATATTCAAAACAACGTAAACGCTTAAAATCGAGAAAACGCAAATTACCGGCAACCGCTGCGTCGCCATGTGATGTTGAAAAATATAATTAATTGTGGTTTTAAAGTACTCTTATATATAGGATAAACATTCATGAAAAAATTATGTTTTATGGAGATTGTCCAGCGGCAAATGCTTCATCACTTAGAATGGATTGACCCAGATACGAGAAATCGGGCAAGCAGATAACCAGTTTCCGTCAGAATTCATTTACCAACAAAAGTTTCACAGTAATGATAATATATATAAGTATTTAAAAAATGTTACAAGCACAGTGATTTCTTACACTACACACTCCGAATCTCAGCAACATGTCCAAAAATAACATACATTGGCACACTGGCCGCGTCAAAAGAGTATCTCACAGGCGTCTGAAACTTTGCTGGTCTTTCTGTTGTTGAACCAATCTCATACCAAGCGTATTTAAGGACATCTCGATATGTGACGAGGAGAATTGATTATGCGTCAATGATCGTAGTTTTATGATATTGTCCCGCAAATGCAAGTTAATGTCGGACCGTTGTAAGATCACAGTATCAGAAAAGCGCTGCACAAAGGTCTTCTACAAACGAAAAAAGTTACATCCATTGGTTGCAGTTTCCATGTTAGTCTTTGTTTTATTTTAAGCAGAGTTGTATCCTTTTCTTTCCGCTTAACTTCGCGTAATGTGTTTTCACAATAACTACTCCACGGATCTGATAGCCGGCCAGTGTTCCATTGCGTTGTAGGAAAATACAGTTGAGCCAACCACGTTCGAACATATTTCTTTGTAAGTTTGCGGACTTCGATGCAGCTAGATAAATGCTACGAGAGTGAAACACGGTGGCCTGTACACTTGGACCGAACTCACTTTTGGCTTCTCAGTACAACAAATGACGGTGACAAATCCCATCCGGGGATATTATAGGTTCGAAGGTACACTCATGGGTTGTACAACTGTTTTCATACCCTACACTGTCAAGTTACGATCGCTATGCGTTTAGGTTAAAACCCGCTCTAGTCCGAATTATACACATTACTCTGACCGTATTCCTGTATATAGTGTTTCACAATGTTTATGGAGTCACTAATTGTTCTCGCGGAGTCCAAGTCCCCTGTTGCGTGTGCAGTGTATATATATATATATATATATATAATATTTCACTTTATGTGATGCTGAAAATGATGGTATGCCTACTCTGCTACTAGGCTACATAGCCCGTCTCCAGAGATCCACATTGTGTATAGAAAAGTGTGCGTGTAGATTCTCTTTAAACATACGTAGAACAAACTGTGACACTTTCACTATCTTGTCCTTCCGTGTTCCTCCAGCAGCGACCATTTGTCCCATCGTGCTAGCTGTTCTCTTGATGTGACTTTTCTGTATTTGGTTTGTGTAAGAAGAGACCCACGGATAGAGGTCTCTTCTCACAACTTTTTCAATACGTGATGGCGTTTTGTTTATACACGAGAATGATGTCACCATCAGATGCAGTGCCAAGGCTAGTACACACTTCCTTGGCAGTCGTCCCCCGGTAAATAATACACGTCGTCCAGTTCTCTTTTTCCATCGTCATTTGCGAGAGCTAATGTTATAACTTGTTCAGTCTGAAACGCAGCTCCCTCTTCCATCCAATTATCCAGGACACTGTAGGACACTTACTACGTGTTTTCCTGCGGTGTAATTATTGTATCAGGAAGATGCATTACGTTAAATGCTAGATGCAGGAACTCAATAACATTTGCAGATTAATTGCAACCCATCTTCTCGTCTCTGTAGTTTCTTCCTGTGATTAGTGTATTGTTTCCGAGCCATATAAATATTCCTGGTGTATCATTGTGTATACATGTTAGAATTCAACGTAGTAAGTATACATGTGACCTCTTTCTCCTATATTTTTGTACGCAATGAGTGAACAAACACATTTCTCTATACTTATTATGTTCATTACTACACTACACCAAGTTCCACTGATGATATGCGCATGTATAACCAATATCACTTCATTACATCACGAACAGTCAATAAAACGATGAGTACGTTTGTACAACCTCTTGAGCTTTCTCTGTCAAGAAGTATTTAAAAAATGTTACAAGCACAGTGATTTCTTCAAGCACAGTTTGCACATTCTGATACTCCATATCGCAACTTGAAAGACAAGTACAACTCATGTATTGTCAACTCCACAACCCCCAAGGCGCATATTACGTAAAAGTACTTCAGATCATGTGGAAAGGAGAAAAACAACATTAAACTTCTGCAATAGTGATATTTCCCTGCATGTACATTCTTCTTTCAAAGGTAATACAGTCAAACGACATTTTATCTTCGATTAGGTACATATCAGTACTATATGTATCGTGGACTGACTTTTGGTATTGCGTGAACGTACTGGGGGTTCGTGGCCCCAAGAACAGTTTTCCCGTAGAAAAGAAACCTATCTACGTAATTTATGTCTAGTATCTGTATTTTAAATTTCACACCGTTCAACTGCTTGTACTTCTCGCATCACACATTTCCTGCTTTTCACATGTCTCGATGTTTCGAGATGCCTCTGCCCCTTGCTGTTCTTTTCGGAATGACTATCCACACATCTTCCTTTCTTTTAATTTCATTATGTATCCCCTTCTAACTACCTTCAATCCTGTTCATCCGTTTATGTGATATCAGTTGCCGCAATTTATCACTGAGTTTCTGCCACCAATAACGCTTTCCGCAGAAAATTCAAAATATTTTTCTTGTTTTACACACATTCTTCAACGCAATTTCATTACAATCATACATATATTTTAAGTACTTCTGAGCTACCATCATTACTAATTTTAACATTTCGTAGCTATAAGTTTGGAAGGGCTTTTGCCCCATTCAAACGATTCTTTCAAAGAAAATGCAAAACACGTATTCTCTTATTTTATATGTAGTATATCTGTACGCAATTTCGTTCGCTTCGAATTATTGTTTATGCATATTTGGCGTCAATTTTAAAACCTTTGAGGGGGGGGGGTGAGATTTTACACCCAATAACCAGTTTTCCGCAGAAATTAAAAAAAAAAAAACACGTATTGGCTTATTTTATACATATTATCCCTCAACGCAGTTTTGTTACAATCTTGCATGCACTTCAGGACTTCTGAACTACCTTCATTTTTAATTTTTACATTTGTCTGGTAATAAGTTTGGAAGTCCCTCTGCTCCACCCAGACGCGTTTTGAAGAAAAATATGAAATATGTATTTCCCTATTTTGTCTAGTATATCATGCACAATTTCATTCGCTTCAGTCTACTTTTTTCCTGTGCTTTTGGTGTCGAGTAATAAATTCTTCGGTGGAGACTTTTGCCCCCTAAAAAAACATTTTTCCTCAGAAAATTAAAAAAAAAAACGCGTATTCGTTTATTTCATGTGTAGTATCTACCTGCCAAATTTTATCAAAATCTGGGGGGCGCGGTGGCTCAGTGGTAGAGCGTTCACCTGTGGTGCTTGGGATCCCGGGTTCGATCCCAGCCCCCGCCAAGTGAACTTTGTGATGGACAAACACCGTGCTCGGGGGTTTTCTCGGGGTTCTCCCGTTTCCTCCCACTTTCTTCATTTCACTCATCTCTCATCATCACAGTCTCCTTTAGCCTAACCGGCATAATCGTGGGACGTAAAACTCAAAGATTTCATTTCATTTTTTATCGAAATCTGCTTGGATCACTAAGTTTATGTTCCTTGTTAAAGGTCACTCCGTATCTTTTCGGTCGTTATGAGGTATAATTTATATGGGCAAGGAAAATTAAGAGAGGATAATTCCCTGCTTGCCATTAACTCCAAGCCTGTATCAGATTCAGAGCGCACCACGAATGTCACAACATAGAACTTGCAGTTACTCACTAGTGTGTCAAGTTTACCACCGAGTTACTTTCGTAGTGAATGTGTCACGATAGGTATCCAATAATGTTTCAGAAGAATGTATACAATATTATTTTAATTTGTATTCTGTACACACGGTACTTCTTACAGTTCTGAGTCTTTCTGCATTCTATGGGTAAAAAGTATACTACGAAGAAACCGTTTTTTCTTATTACGTATATTTTTCTATTTCTATACTATATGTTTATTCTATTTCGCATGATCACTAATTAATCAATTATGTTTACTTGCTTGTAGATGTTTACATGAACGTTACTAATACTTCTTGTATGACTAAATTTTATTATCACTCATACCTCTTAAAATATGTCTATTGTTGCAGTGTCCTAGTGCTTGCAGTGCAGTGCAGTGCAATAGTAAAATATGTAGTGTCAGCTGATTCTTTCCTATAATAAGTATTCTTGGCAAATTATTCAAATGAGAATGTAGTGCTGTATCTAGTTACAAATGGTATAGTAATGAGGATTATCCAGCAATAGTTCCAAGGATTAGTATCTGCACCGTAGCAATTGCCAACTACAATGAGAAGAAATATTATTGTATTAATAGAGAGGAATTATTGTATTAATAGCATTCAGTATCATTAGTTGATCCGCTAGATCTAATACATCGTATTTATAATATTTTCAGAAAGTAAAAGAATTGACTTACATGCACAGTGAAGGAATAATGGCAGGAGAACTCAAACATGGACCTTTGGCACTAGTAGACAAAGCTATGCCCATAATTATGATCGTTACGAGAGATCCTGTGTACGTGGTAAGTGTAAATGAAAGAACATTGCAAACATGATGTTAAAATTAGTAGGATGGAAAGAGTTTATTTTCTATAGAATCGGAGCTGACACAACGTATTTTCGAAGTAAAATAAATGTGGTTCTAGGTAAGTAGAAGCATTATTTGTTGAACTATATTTCTGTGTGAATTTTCATGGGGACCATTTTCCACCATCGTAAATGTTGTTTTGCTGTATATTTTCTTTATTACGAAACCGAAACCTAGTATGTGTAGTTGTTTAAATCTTGTTTTTCTTTTCTTTTCTTTTTCTTTCTTTTCTTACAATCGTGCCGTATAGATCATGAATTTCCTTGAAGTAGAAACGTTAAAGAATATTTCGGCTCTCAGATAAGAACATAAAATACTTAGTATAATTTTGCTTGTGAAAAAGCTGTTATATATTGATGTATTTATCACACTTATGGCAGTCATTAAAAAAATAGATTTTTCTAATTAGTACCAAAACTATCATAATTTTATATTCAGTTTCGAGGATGGTTCTGTATTCATAGTCGCATGATTCTTAGTTTCGAGCCTAATTAGCTGGCAGAGCCAGCACCAGTTCGAACTACAATGGAAACTATAAACAGAATAAAAAATGGAAAAAATCGTTTGATAAGTCTATAGAAGGGGACTCCCAATGAATCCTTATTCACTGTAACGAAAACCCTAGATATAGCCAGGAAAACTACCGGAGAATGGACAAGGAACCCAATATAAGTACTCCAGTAAATCAACTACCTTACTGCCAAAGAATACGCATGCCTTCAATTTTCAGCTTAGATCCGATAAAGGAAGATAAAAATAAAAGAGAAAACCGATTCGGTAATTTGGAAAAAAATATATATAAAAGAATGAATCGAAGTGCGAACCCAAGAACTTGAGCTACGTTGATTGTCACACACAAAGACTATCACTAATATTTGCATCAGAAAACTCATCTTGGCAGTACGGGACTATCTCTGTTCGAAATACAATTAGAAACACGAACTGCATACTCGAACGATAATTTGCATATACATTAGATGATAAATAGTTACTTTAATTTCTTGGTAAACATAATAATTTTGTAGCCATCTTAACGTGAATTTCTTTGTATCTCCTCGTTTTATTTGCGTACAAATTTATATAACAATGTTCTTACAGAAATCAGGTAGTTTTGGTGTACTATTACTATTTAGCAAATAAAAATATTGTTTGAGAGGGGGGACTCCAACTCACTATTATGCGTTCCAAGAAAAATTATAGTTTTTGTTCATAATTCCGATTTAAAATGCAAATGCTCTGACATAAATAAAGTTATATTGATATATTCACTTGTTTGGTTATGGGTATGGTTATGGTTTTAATTTTCCAATACATTGACCAAAAAGTATCAGACAAGTACTTAACCAACTGCTCATGACAAACGGAACTGTCTCCCATTCAACCATCAAAGGGTTCTAATTCTGATGCGTCAAATTTGAATGTGATGACGTGTATTTGTTATTCATTCCCTCACATTCAAACACAAGAAATACACTTAAATATCTCTCAAAATATCAGGGAAAAGGCTCGATTCATACTAAAACGTCTAAGGCAATTCCAGTCCAGGTGAGTCCATGTCTATCCCATAGTGTGTAATGGTGTATTATAATTCAGAAATCATAAATAAAAATGAAATACACTGAAACTATATTAGCTCCTATACACAATCAACACAACAAAATCACTTTATGCTTAACACATATCACACGTAATACACATGTATACAATATGAAGAAAACTTTTTTCGTGAAAGAAAGGTACTAAATGTTGTACAGACTGTGTAAATTTAAATTTCTATTTCGAAATTAAGCCAATGTACGGTCAGAACGACGTATAACATTTATTTATGAAATGTTAGAGCTGAAGTAAACGAAACTAAATATACTGGGTGATATCAATTAAAATAAGTAACTACTCCTGAGAAGTCCTGCTCGAGAATCGGAGTAACTACACCTGGAGTAATCTCCCCCTCAATTTCGTATCAATAAAACAAGCCATTACTCAGGTTTAGTCTGCTCCAGATTTATAAATGTTTTAATGTTTTCTCGCGCTTCCTCTGCACGTAGCACTGAGTCGTATCAATAAAAGAAGTGGTTACTCATTTCTACCATCTGTGGGCGGTCATTTCGTTGTGGGTAACCTATGGCGCAGTATCCATGGAAGGGACAAGTAGCAACGACAGTTTCAATCAAAGCGCATTTGTGGATATTTTAAAAGTTTCCAGTGGTACTTTCGAAGTCACAGTTACCAGAAAGTAAATGAAGGCAAGTACAGTGAAATGCAACGAAATATCAAATACATCTACGACAGACACAAATCCAAAAGAGAATCTTTAATATTTGAGCGAGAATAATAATAATAATAATAATAATAATAATAATAATAATGAAAAAACCGGGAAACAAAGTTCAAATCCAGCAATATCAAGATTAACACGACAAGCGCATATCACATCTTGTCCAAGGTCTTTGTAGATTGTTTGGCTTAAGAACGAAATCAGACACTTAGCCCCTTTTTTTTCTTTTAAAACAAAGTCCACCCAGTCACATCACAAAGCACGTCCATCCGATTGCGTTTTCCACATCATACTTGTCCCCTTTCGCCTTGGCATAAAAAATACATTCTCATGTATACACCCTTCCTATCAACGTTGAGTTGAGTTTAACGTCCTTTTCAGTAGCGAGGCTATATGAGACGGGACCCACTGATTAACGTGGAATGCGAACCACATGAGCTCCCGCCGGGAATCGAACACGGGTCTCTCGTGCCAAAAGCATGTACGCTAACCGCTTAGGCACAAAGGAGCTCTTCCTATTAACGTATTCGTCTCCAAAGTACTAGGTTTCTTTATTTCCGTGTGTGTATAGTCAAGTGCTCCGATAGCACCCGGAAATGTATATTGTTCTTGCCACTCTGCCTTTGCTGTTTGCATATTATGCACACTTCGGAAACAATCAATTTTCAAATATCGCAATAATCGCATCCATTACACTTGTAGTAGTCATAGACACAGTACTTTGAGCCACACCAGAATCCCCTGACATTCCGACCTGGAATCCCGGATCACTCACGTAACGTAAGAGAACCCGCATCTTTTCCTCATTACGTAGTGCACCATCCCAAATTTAGGTTGATTCTCCTAAAAAATGTTGTGCTAACCACTCTACATTTTCTTTCATGAACCTATGTTTTCTGTAATCTCCATTTGCAACATTTCGATGAAGTTTATAAGAGTTTATAAGTTTTTCTACGTAGCAAAACAATCATATACTCTGCTATATTTAACACGGAGTCACTTATTTAGCTTGCTCCATAAATTTGGAGAAGTTAGTAGCATCACAGAGAAGTCTTTGATTTTTATTGATATCAAACGCGGAGTAGTTACTCGGCTCGAGAATAGAGGTGTAGTTACTTCAAAAGGGCGGGCCTTCTCCGAGGTCAGCCGAGACGAGTGGTGCTCAGTTCTCTTTTTATTGATGCCAATGCGAGTAACTACTACAAAATTGGGAATAATGAGTAACTTCTCCGTTTTATTGATATCACCCACTATGTCTTATCTTCAGGTTACGGAAATTAAAAGAATTAGGAATACAATTCAGAAAGCTCCTCTAGAGAAATTCATATATATATATATATATATATATATATATATATATATATATATCTGAATTTAGGGTGTCCCTTATTTTGGGTAATTTCGTGTTGCGATACGCACACCCCGAAACGTATTCTATTTGACCATAAACACGCATTTGTGAAATAGCAGCTCTCTACAAGAACGTTAACCCGTGCCGACTTGACGACAAAGTCATATAATGGCGTTTCCACATTATTATATTTAGAATTTCCAACCGTGATAACGGAGAAACTAAAAGAGACAGAGAAATGAAACTTCGCACGAAGCAACTAGAAAAAGGGCGACATCTGTTTGTGTATTGGCAAACAGCACCAGATAAACAGTGTTGCCAACCCAAGACAAAGTTGTGGTTTTGTAAATGGAATGACCTAAAGTGAATATCATCATTAGAATCAGCAATGAAAATAAAGACAAAAGAGATTGTCAAGGTAGATCAGTGTTGCAAACTTTTCGAGCAACAACGTGTAATATCTGTTGGCGCTCACAGGGAGTGAGGTACTAACGTTTTGTACACCTTAAATCAGATATTAACAAGAACTGTTGGCGTTGACTCTAAGTCTAGAAGCATCCACTGAACAATATTGCCATCAACAGAAGGGAGAAATTGAGTTTAGAAGAGATACAATAACTCAGAAAAGGTCACTAGTGCTGTATGCTTTAAAACCTATAATGCAAGGCGGTAGAGCATGAGAAGTAGAACCGTGGATATGTAAGATCGATAACTGACCGAGATATACGATATCTTGTAAAAGCTGACAAGTAAGGTTTGTGAAAGGTGGCAACGCTGCACAGCGAGTTGGAATCCCAACAATCTGGTTAAAATATGAAAATAGCGTTCAATTTGCATGGGTTTAAGTCCTTGTGGGCTTTTGAGGACGCTGAAAACCATTATGAAATCAAGAGTAAAAAAGCCGCTGCTGTGCAGCGTTGCCATCTTGTACAAACCTTAGTTCTCTGTTTTAACAAGATACCGAATATATCTGTCAATACGTAGGTTATCAATCTCACCTAACCACGCCTATTCCTCATGCTCTTCTGTCTTGCATTATAGGTTTTAAATCATACAGCACTAGTGACCTTTTCCGAGTTATTGTATCTCTTCTAAACTCAATTTCTCCCTTCTGTTGATGACAACACTGTTCTGTGGATGCTTCTAGACTAAGAGTCAACGACAACAATTCTTGTCAATATCTGATTTAAGGTGTACAAAACGTTAGTACCTCACTCCCTGTGTGCGCCAACACATATTACACATTATTGCTCGAAAAGTTTGCAACACTGATCTGCCTTTACAAACTCTTTTGTCTTTATTTTCATTGCTGATTCTAATGATGATATTCACTTTAGATCATTCCATTTCCAAAAACACAACTTTGTCTTGGGTTGGCAACACTGTTTATCTGGTGCTGCTTCTTAATACACAAAAAGATGTCGCCCTTTTTCTAGTTGCTTCGTGCAAAGTTTCGTTTCTCTGTCTCTTTTAGTTTCTCCGTTATCACGGTTGGAAATTCTAAATGATATTATAATGTGGAAACGCCATTATATGACTGTCGTCAAGTCGGCACGGGTTAACGTTCTTGTAGAGAGCTGCTGTTTCACAAATGCGTGTTTATGGTCAAATAGAATACGTTTCGGGGGTGTGCGTATCGCAACACGAAATTACCCAAAATAAGGGACACCCTAAATTCATATATATATATATATATATATATATATATATATATATATATATATATATATATATATATATAATAATGAATTTCTCTAGAGGAGCTCTCTGAATTGTATTCCTAATTCTTTTAATTTCCGTAACCTGAAGATAAGACATAGTATATTTAATTTCGTTTACTTTAGCTCTGACATTTCATAAATAAATGTTATACGTCGTTCTGACCGTACACTGGCTTAATTTCGAAATAGAAATTTAAATTTACACAGTCTGTACAACATTTAGTACCTTCCTTTCACGAAAAAGTTTTCTTCATATTGTATACATGTGTATTACGTGTGATATGTGTTAAGCATAAAGTGAATTTATTGTGTTGATTGTGTATAGGAGCTAATATAGTTTCAGTGTATTTCATTTTTATTTATGATTTCTGAATTATAATACACCATTACACCTAGACTGGAATTGCCTTAGACGTTTTAGTATGAATCGAGCCTTTTCCCTGATATTTTGAGAGATATTTAAGTGTATTTCTTGTGTTTGAATGTGAGGGAATGAATAACAAATACACGTCATCACATTCAAATTTGACGCATCAGAATTAGAACCCTTTGATGGTTGAATGGGAGACAGTTCCGTTTGTCATGAGCAGTTGGTTAAGTACTTGTCTGATACTTTTTTGTCAATGTATTGGAAAATTAAAACCATAACCATACCCATAACCAAACAAGTGAATATATCAATATAACTATTTATGTCAGAGTATTTGCATTTTAAATCGGAATTATGAACAGAAACTATAATTTTTCTTGGAACGCATAATAGTGAGTTGGAGTCCCCCTCCCAAACAATATTTTTATTTGCTAAATAGTAATAATACACCAAAACTACCTGATTTCTGTAAGAACATTGTTATATAAATTTGTACGCAAATAAAACGAGGAGATACAAAGAAATTCATGTTAAGATGGCTACAAAATTATTATGTTTACCAAGAAATTAAAGTAACTATTTATCATCTAATGTATATGCAAATTATCGTTCGAGTATGCAGTTCGTGTTTCTAATTGTATTTCGATCAGAGATAGTCTCGTACTGCCAAGATGAGTTTTCTGATGCAAATATTAGTGATAGTCTTTGTGTGTGACAATCAACGTAGCTCAAGTTCTTGGGTTCGCACTTCGATTCATTCTTTTATATATTTTTTTTTCCAAATTACCGAATCGGTTTTCTCTTTTATTTTTATCTTCCTTTTTTATTTTCATTGCTGATTCCAATGATGATATTCAATTTAGGTCATTCCATTTACAAAAACACAACTTTGTCTTAGGTTGTCAACACTGTTCATCCGGTGCTGTTTGTCAATACACGAACAGATGTCGTCCTTTTTGTAGTTGCTTCGTGCAAAGTTTCGTTTCTCTGTCTCGTTTAGTTTCTCCGGTATCACTGTTGGAAATTCTAAATTATATTATAATGTGGAAACGCCATTTCATGACTTTGTCGTCAAGTCGGCACGGGTTAACGTTCTCGTAGAGAGCTGCTATTTCACTAATGCGTGTTTATGGTCACATAGAATACATTTGAGGGGTATGCGTATGGCAACACGAAATTACCCAAATAGGATATATATATATATATATATATATATATATATAGATATAGATATATAGATATAGATATATAGATAGATATACATATATGTATATGTATGTATATGTATGTATGTATATATAAACTTCAAGTTTATATTTTGATCTGGATACATTGAGTGGTATGGTTTTTAAGCAAGTATATATATGCATTGGCAAGAACAGACGCAGACATATTCAACAAAGTTTTTTTTATGACAAGTAAGCGCCATGGAATGTGTAAATCCGTTGAAATCTCGACTTTCTACATTTTATGTATTGCTACAATGGCGGCTTTCTGAAAAATATTAGATGTGATATGGAGTATTTACGCAACTCCCCCAAAGTGCAGAGTGTGTGCGCGTTTGCGTGTATGTGTGTGGTTGTTGTTGTGGTTGTGTTTGTTTATCAACCATGAGAGGATTTATGACTTACCTTTATCAAATACGAGAACTACTGAAAACTTCTAGCCCAACCCAAAAGGAGTGTAGGTAGATATCTGCATTGACAAATACTAATTTCCATATTAATAACAATATTCTTATTGTGTTTTTAAGGCTCCTGAAGTCATCATGTGAGCCCAACCAGCGAATTTCACGAACATCGAGACCAGAGCTGTTACCAAATTCTTATTCCATCAAGGAAAGTCACCGAGGCAAATTCATGAGAAAATCAATCAATCACTATGGGACTCTTCTCCGTCATATGCAATGATGAAGAAATGGGTGGCACAGTTTGAACATGGCGATTTTTTACCCAGGAAGACCAAAAACAGTGACTGTCCCCGAAATCGTGGATTAAATTCATCACGTTATTCTTGAAAATCGCAGAATCTCAGCAAAACGTGCAGTAGAGATTGTGGGCATTTCTCGGAAACGCATCTCTAGCATATTTTAATGACTTGAACATGTGGAAGCTCTCGACAAAATGGGTTGTCAATAATCTGTCAGCAGATCACAAGTGAGAGGATCAAGCAGAGTCGTCTCCCGTTTTTACCGCAATACTGACTAATTTCCGTCACGAATAGTAACCATAGATGAAAATGATTATAATGCCACAATTCTGAAACGAAACAATAGTCAATAGAGTGGCTGTCAGAGGGAGTCAAGAAGTTAGACAGAAATGCGCTGGTAGAGTGTTTGCAACGTTGTTCTGGGATAAAAATGGTGTCGTACTCGTGGACTGCCTGGCCAAGGTCAGACATTTTGTGCCGAGGATGTGCCGTCAGTTTGTAGCTCAAATACTCTGTAAAACACTCATAAAATGAACGTAACAATTGGGGATGAAACTGATGCACAACACGGTACTTAACTGCAAAATTATGGTTGAATTTAAATAAAATTCAAATCTTTCAATTTTGAGAATGATTAGTTGTGGGAAACGTGAGAGAAAGAGAAAGGATTATATCAGCGTTTCCCAACCTTTTTCACCTTGCGGCACACTACGGGTGTAACTTGAATTCTCGCGGCACACTCATAGATATTATTATTTGTAAATATAAAATACCGTGGTATTTTTTTTCTGTGATTACTGATCTCCTTCTCACAGAGAAGAAAACTCGATTACTCGTTTTCCCCTGTGGTAAATCATTATAATTATTTTTCATTCTAATTCAAAAATAGAAAACAATTCCAATGAAATATTGGACTCAGGTTTTTAAAACTAAGTTTTCTTTTTCGAAAACTGTATCCAACCTTTCACTAAGAAGAAAGATCACTAAATAACGAACGAACAAACAAATCTCTTTTAGTTTTAAAACACAAATGTAGGAATTTGTATGCATGTTTGCTTTGTCGAAAGGATTGAATGATATTTTAAAATTTCAAGTTACGAAATAGTCTGCATCAATAAAGAAGCAATAATAGTCGTACCAATGATAACAAATACTTTTTTCAACATTAAAAATGTACAGAAAAGTAACATAGTATGAAACTTAAAATTGTAGATTCATAGTAGAGGTTCATAGTAATGTGAAATACAAATATACATTTTTACTTTGTCTTGCAATTTGATTCCTATAGAATTAATAATTTGTTTCTATTTTCTCGCGGCCCATTCACGGCACACCGGTTGGGAAACGCTGGATTATATTATAAAATGAAGGAAGAACACTAGTCTGATATTCCAATGAGACTGGCGTCGTCCTGGTCATCTGGAATAATAATTGACTTTCTCTGGAGGAACCTGGAAGCGCTATTATCAGTCAACAACTGGATCTAAATCCTGTTGAACTGCTAGGGACGTCGAATTCTCTCTTTACGATGCGTCTTCTGCGATGTTTTAATGCATCTCCATTCCAGTAGTCAGATGTTAAGCTCAAATGAATCTGTGGCGATGAACCAACAGAATGGTATTCCTGAGACATGGAGTTAGTCGTTCTCCAATGGTGCGATGTGCTTCACACGACGACCCTGCACCTTCCCAAACCTTGTGGGGCATACCCCTTGTCGATGTATCCTCCGTGGTTTTGCTTAATCAGAAAACGATGAATCTTCATTCAATCCACTAGGAAGTGTCAGAAAGCGGAAGGGAACGCGGAAAAGCAAAAAGCAAACTAGTCGTGTTTATTGACAAATTCAGAAACGACAAGTAACAAATACATGCTTATTCAAGCTGTCTAGAAATGTACGGAATAAAAGTTTTTGTTCCGTTGAAATATAAGAGTTCATGATTCTGTTGTGAATAAACGTAATTTAACAAAATAATTGAATTTAGCGAATTAAGTTAAGAGTTTACCCAATTTTCTCATAATCACTTCATTGTTACTTCATACCCCCTCTTCGTAACTGGAAATACACGAAAATTTTAATTTTCCGTAGTACAAAACATAAAAAGAAAAAATTGAAGAAATTCAAGCAAAAAAAAGTTCGTAGAAGATAGAGTTCTTAATATGATATACTGTTTGTTTTGAATGAGGTTTCTATTTCAATATGCTGAGTGTGTATTTTAAGGTCAGTCCTTAGTCGGTTACTGGGTATCCTTGAACACGAGGCGGAACATTTGTGACGGCGTCTCTGCGAAGATGGAAAGGAAAAAGAAAAACATTAGTGTTTGCTTAATATCGTTGTGAGTGACACGTGCTTTAAAGTCTTAGTGTAGATTTGTGTTAGTGCTCGTTTTAGGATAGTTCGGGAAAGGTGGGAATAATAATAAAATTAATTATTGCTAATGCATATAATTATAAATGTTGATATAGATTATGATAAAAATAAAAATAATAATTTAATCAGTACACGAGATACGTCAGTACTACATGCTCGTAAAGAAAAACATCCAGCCCACTCTCACTCATTCATTAATCCCGAACCACCTGAGAACTCGCCTACAGTAACTAAAGTCTCTTCCGTCGAGTTACTTAAAGCGATAAAATCCTTCCCCTCTGATTCGGCATTCGGTATGGATAATCTCCGTCCTTCAATCTTAAAAGATCTACTTCTAAATCAAGACTTCATTTCAAGGGAACGCTTAATGACATCAATCTGTGAATTTATTCACTTAATTATATCTGGGAAAGTGCCTACCATTTTACGACTTTTTTTTTTTTTTTTTTTTAGCCTCACTTATAGCACTGAAGAAGAAAAGCGGTGGAATTCGATAGAGCTGTTGGCAATGTTTGGAGACGCGTATCAGCAAAAATTATCTGCTTCCGGATAAGAGATTCATTAATTACTATATTATCACCACACCAACTAGGGGTCTGTATACCATTCGGAGCAGAATCAACTATACATGCTGCCAGTATGTACTACTCATCTCCCCATACTGAAGTGAAAGCATTTTTAAAAATTGACTTCCTCAACGCCTTTAATGAACTTAACCGCGACTCAATGTTACAATCTATCGGCGTCGGGATGTGGCGCCCCCATCGACCAGTTCTTCGGAACTGCAATCAGCCACTGGTCCTCCAGGTTGGGGGTTCTGGCGGGCCGATCACCCGGCATTTAAAACCTGCGATCGAGCGTCGGAAACATAAAAGCCTCGGATATGGACTGCTCTCTTTAGAAGACAACCTTGCTATGGACTGGTTTTGCTTTTGGATTTGCTTAGATGACGCTGGACCCGGGGCCGTGGGACGGAGGAGTGAAGCGCATGCGCACCCAGCAGGACCGGAAGGAGTGATGCCCTGAAAGGGAATGCTGGGAGTCTGCGGTTCGGGAATCTCCAATGAACCATTGGTTCCCCCCTTACACGGTGGGACGTGGGTCCTCTCAAAAGTACTCATCAGTCGGCGGTGCAAGTGGCTCTGCCTCCTTGTCATTTTCACTTGGTGTCACAGCTTAGCTTGCTGACAAGGGTCATGCAGGTAGGACCTGCTAGCCTCGTTGGCCGCTTCGAACCACGACGGGAAAGCTGAGAGGATTTTGGGCTTTCTTTAACTATGGCTTTGCATCAACCAACCACCCAGGATAGAGAGAGAGAGAGGAAAAGCTTGGTCTTCCACCAAGATATTTAACCATCAAAGACAAATCAAATGACACAGTTGGAGCCTTAAGTAAATTGTCACCATTTATAGTACATTGTCAGGTACATCATATTGCCACAGGAACGTTTCCTCTTGGACATATTCGCAAATTACGCAATGGGAATACTTGTTCAAACGACCTCAGATAAACAATCTCAATTACTTTTAGCTAGTACACAGTTAGGACCTGTTCCTATTCTGATTAAGCCTCATCGACAATTAAATACCAGCAAAGGAGTTATCACCTGCTTCCATTTGAGAGAGTTACCAGAGGCGGAAATATGTGCTGAATTTAAGGATAGCCATGTGACTGACGTCCATCGAATAACCACGAAGAAAAATGGTACGGTACAGCCCACGGATTCCTACATCCTTACTTTCGCCCTACCTGACCTTCCGACGCATTTGAACGTTGCTTACCACCGTTTGAAGGTCCGGCCGTACATACCATTACCATTACGGTGCTTTAACTGCCAACATTTTGGCCACTCAGTCCCTTCTTGTCATGACTCTGCCATCTGTGGCAATTGTAGTTCTGCAGCTCATGGTCAGGCCCCATGTGCGGCTCCATCGAAGTGCGCTAATTGTAAAGGTGGCCACCCAGCTTGGTCACGTGACTGTCCTACTTTTATGACTGAGAAGATCCGTGAACTGATGGTAATAGAGAAGATCTCCGCAACTGAGGCTAAACGAAGGCTACAGCCGAAGGTTACCTTCGGCACTAGTTTCTCTTCCCTTCTGAAGACCAGCAGATCACAAGGTACTCAGACAGTAGATTCCGCTACCCAGACGGAAGTTGAGGTTTCCAGTGTGCCAGTCTCTTCCAAGGCGTCCCGTAGGAAGCACAGATCATCTTCCGCTTCGCAGCCTAAGCCTCAATTGACAGATCCTTCGCCTTCACGAATCGTTACACCAATTTCTGCATCTCAGCCTCCTGCCGCTTCGGCTGCTGGCTCTACCTCGTCTGCCCCTAATCAGTCCATAGCCCAGTTTTTGAAACAGCCAGCCTCCTACTAAACCCCTCACTAAGAAGGAAAGAAAAAAACAGCTCCAGGCTCAAGCTTCTAAGGATACCTCTACCTCCTCCACAGCTTCTTCTACCAAGCCACCTAAGAAATCTTCACGCACCCAGTCTTCTAGCTCACCTGGGGCGAAGAAACAGAAGCATACGTCACGCAGTCCACCTAGTGATGACGAGCCTCTTATGGATGATATGGTGGAGGAGGACATCGATAATTTTACCCTTGTGGAAGTCCGTGCAAAAGGCAAGCGCAGTACCTCGCTTCTTGTTCTCGACGCTTGTTGAACTTGTCTCTTCTTCAATGGAATTTAAATGGCTATTCCACTCACTATGAAGAATTTTAGCAATTATTGACATTGTTTCATCGTACTATATTCTGTCTTCAGAAAACGCATTTTACCTCTACTAGTAACTCAGTTCTCTCTGGTTATACTGTATATCGTCATGATCAGCTTACTGCAGGTCGTGCAGCAGATGGTGTAGCAATCGGAGTCTCTGATGCCTATCACTCTGCTCTCATACATGTGAACAGTGCTTTCCAGCTTATAGCTGTTCGTGTTTTCTTACGCCAACCTGTTACTTTTTGTTGTGTCTACATTACGCGTCATGACGCCTTTACTGCTGTCGATCTTGAACAGATTGCCCGACAGCTTCCATCCCCATTTCTGTTTGTGGGTGACTTTCACTCCTACCATGCACTGTGGGGCTCTCCTCGTACTGAGCCGCGAGGTCAAGAGATTGCCACCTTTCTTGACAACACAAACTCATTGCTCCTCAATGATGGCAGTCCCACACATTTTACTACTGCTACTGGTACCTATTCTCATTTGGACCTCTGGGGGGCGCGGTGGCTCAGTGGTAGAGCGTTCACCTCTGGTGCTTGGGGTCCCGGGTTCGATCCCAGCCTCCGCCAAGTGAACTTTGTGGTGGACAAACACCGTGCTCGTGGGTTTTCTCGGGGTTCTCCCGTTTCCTCCCACTTTCTTCATTCCACCATTTCACTCATCTCTCATAATCACCGTCTCCTTTAGCCTAACCGGCATAACCGTGGGACGTAAAACTCAAAGATTTCATTTTTTTTTTTTCATTTGGACCTCTCCATTTGCAGTCCTCAACTTGGTGCCCACCTTACTTGGCGCGTGCATGACGATCTCTGTGGCAGTGACCACTTTCCTATTATTGTCAGTGGCCTTCCGCTCATCCATTTGCTCCGTTAACTGCCTATAATCTACGTCAAGCAGACTGGGATCATTTTCCCGCCACTTTTCATTTCACTTTAGAACCTCGTTTTACTGTTGGTCATTGTGAGGCCTTTCAGCAGAGTATCCTGGCAGCTGCACACGACTCTATTCCTATCTATGCTGGTTCCCGGTGTAAACGCACCGTTCCCTGGTGGTCTGAGGAGATTCGTGCCGCTATTCTGGCCCGACGTCGAGCACTACGTACTTTTCATCGTGCTTCTACAGCTTATAATTTGGCTCAATTTCGTCGTCTTCGTGCTTGTGCCCGCTATCTGATTAAGCAAGCTAAGCGTCATAGCTGGCGCACTTATGTTTCTTCTCTTACTGCTGGCAGCTCCATGACAGCGGTCTGGTCGCAGATTCGTCGTCTCCAGGGCCATGTTTCCTCCGTTGCAGTTCCATCCCTTCTTATCGATGGTGTAATGGTCACTGGTCAGGACAGAATTGCTACTGAATTAGGACGTCATTTTGCGGATGTATCCAGTTCTACTCACTACTCAGCTGGATTCCTCACTTATAAACAACGCACCGAACGTACGCCACTTCAGTTCCTCTCTGCAACCGCTGAAGCTTATAATCTGCCTTTTACTGCTGCTGAACTTGCTGCTGTTTTGGATTCTACGAAGGACACGGCACCTGGCCCGGATGGCATCTGTTATGCTATGCTCAGGCACCTTCCTGACGATGGCAAGCACCATCTTCTTGACCTGTACAATCGCATCTGGCTTGAAGACTCCTTCCCCGCTGCCTGGCGTGAAATATACATTATTTCTATTTTGAAGTCTGCTAAACCTGCCACGTCCAGTGGAAGATACCGCCCGATCTCCTTGACTAGCTGTCTGTGTAAACTTTTGGAGAAGGTGATCAGTACCCATTTAGTCTGGTTTCTTGAACAAAATGGCCTCATTTCCAATCTTCAATGTGGCTTTCGGCGCTTCCGTTCCACTACTTATCATTTGGAGCATCTTAAAAGTGCTATTCAGGATGCATTTCATCATCAAGAACATCTGATAGCCATCTTTGACCGGCCTACGACACCGCTTGGCGATATGGCATTTTGCGGCAACTCCATCTCTGGGACTTACGTGGCCACTTGGCTCTCTTCATCCAGAACTTTCTCCAACAACGTTCTTTTAGAGTCAAGCTTGGAGCTACGGGTTCTGCTTCGTTTCCACAAGAGAATGGCGTTCCACAGGATAGTGTGTTGAGTGTCACATTGTGATGTCGCAGCTCTCCCCTTCTGTTCATGGACTGCTTTATGTGGATGACTTTACTATCTACTGTCGCTCACGTGATCTCCGTACAGTTACTCGCCAGTTGCAGTTAGCGCTCAACCGCCTTTACCAATGGTCTACCACTACTGGTTTCAGCTTTTCTCTCACCAAAACACACTGCGTACATTTTTGTCGCCTTCGTCATGTGCCTATGATCCTGAGCTGTTCCTTGGCTGTTCTCGATTGTCCTATGTGGATCATGGTCGTTTTCTGGGCTTGAAATTTGACCGAAGACTTACCTGGGCTGTTCACGTTCGAGACCTGAAGTACCGCTGTCTCCGCTCCACGAACTTACTACGTTTGGTGTCCCATCTTTCGTGGGGTGCTGACCGTGTGGTGATGTTGCGTCTATATCGTAGCCTCATCCGCTCCCAATTGGATTACGGCTGTGTTGCATATGGTTCTGCTCGACCTTCCGTCCTACGTCATCTGGATTCTATCCATCATCTTGGCCTTCGTTTGGCGCTGGGAGCTTTCCGAACCAGCCCTATTCCTAGTCTCTATGTCGAGGCTCATGAACCACCTCTTTCCCACCGTCGGGACTGCCTGCTCCTGCTCTATTACATTCATATCCGTGCCGTACCTGACCATCCTTCGGCCTTTGCCCTTGAGGCTGGTGCTCGGTATGACAGATATCAAGCACGACCTACTGCTACTCGGCGTTTTGCCATTCGTGCTATAGACCTTGGAGCTTCTCTTAGACTCGATGTCCCTGCCATCTATCCATTGGACCTCCTGCCTATTCCTCCATGGACAGTTCTTCCACCCGTTGTCAGCTTTCATCTAACACAATTTACGAAGTCTGTCACCAGTAGTCAACAATTTTGTCAGGAGTTCTTCTCTTTTCTGGATGCGTACCGTACCTACGCTGTCACGATGGTTCGAAGTATGACGATTCCGTTGGCTGTGCCTTCGTCACGGATGATCATACCGCTGGCTTGAAGCTCCATCCTGCTTCCACTGTGTTCACTGCTGAATTGGTTCTATTCTGGAGACCCTGCATTATATTCGTCGACGCCATCTTCGACAGGTTCTTGTCTGCTCTGACTCCAGCAGCGCTTTATGTAGTCTTACCGACGTGTCAACTGCGCACCCTATCGTTCAGCAAATTCTACTCTCCTGCCATTCCTTACGTCTTGCAGGTTGTGACGTCCAATTTTGTTGGGTGCCTGGCCATGCTGGTATTCCAGGTAATGAGCATGCTGACCGTGTTGCCAGAGAAGCTGCCCTTACAGGATCTGCCTATTCGGCACCGCTCCCTGAGTCTGATATTCGTCCTGTGATCGATCGTCTTCTCCTTCACCGCTGGCAGACACACTGGGATGAGCATCTTCAGAATAAATTATACGCTGTGAAGCCGCGACTTGGTGTTTGGACCACGAGTTCTCGTCCCTCAAGACTGAAAGAACAAAGATTGGCACGCCTACGTATCGGGCACAGTCATCTGACCCATGGATACCTATTACGTCGGCAGAACCCGCCTTCCTGTTCGACTTGTGGTGCATCCCTGAGCATCCGCCACCTTCTCGTGGAATGTGTTCCTCTTGCTCCTGAGCGAGGTCGCCTTGGATTACCAGCCGATATGGCAACCTTGCTTGGAGATGATGAATCCATGATCCAGAAAGTGTTCACTTATTTGCAGAATCTGCATGTTCTAAATGCTCTGTGAGTGCATTTCTCACGTTTCTTTTAATTAATTTATTTCCGATTTTATCTAATATTTCTTAGCTTTCATGCTGATTTTATGCTTGTCATAGCATTTCCTTGATTTTATTCTATTACTGCACTGTTATATTCAATACTAATTATGGGCTGCCCCACGTGTGTTCACCTATTGCCGAGCTGCCCCGGCAGAGAAGATTAACATGTCATTGTGTACTCTCCAGTCCTAGTATTTGTACAAACACCGTGTGCGTGGGTTTTCTCGGGGTTCTCCCGTTTCCTCCCACTTTCTTCATTCCACCATTTACATTCATTACTCATCATCACCGTCTCCTTTAGCCTAACCGGCATAACCGTGGGACGTAAAACTCAAAGATTTCATTTCATTTTTTTTCTAGTATTTGTGTATTGAGTTTGCACATTTTCTAAATGCTATGACATTTTACCCATCAATGCCCTGACACTTTAGCATGCTCCAGATACCTCTTTTATTTTATCATGTCTGCGCTACTATATATTTTTCTTCTTGGATACTTTTATTTTGTTGCTGTCAAAAAAGGGTGCAAAAGACCCCGTTGTCGACGCGCCCACCCAAACCATTTCAATCAATCAATCAACCATGGCTACCTGTTACGTCGGCAGAATCCGCCTTCCTGCACCCATTGTGGTGCATTCCTGACCATCCGCCACCTTTTTGTGGAATGTGTTCCTCTTGCTCCTGAGCGAGCCCGCCTTGGCTTACCAGCAGATATGTCTACCTTGCTTGGAGGCGATGTCCAGATGATCCAGCAAGTTTTCACCTACTTGCACCTTCTGCACGTCTTGACTGATTTGTGAGTGCATTTCTCACATTTCTTTTAATTAATTAATTTCTGATTTTATCTACTGTTTCTGTGTTTTCATGGTGGTTTTATGCTTGTCATAGCATTTCCTTGCTTTTATCTTCTTTACTGCACTGTCATATTCATTACTAATTTTGGGCTGCCCACGTGTGTGCACCTATTGCCGAGCTGCCCCGGCAGAGAAGATTAACATGTCGTTGTGTACTAACCCGTCCTTGTGTTTGTGTATCGAGTTTGTACATTTCTTCAATGCTATGACATTTTAATTCATAAATGAGCAAACACCTTTTATGACTTCGCTTTTAACCCCTTCGCTTTTAGTTGTCGTAACCATTTGGTTACACATTTTTTGATTTTGACTGTTAGTAGATAGATAATGGGGTTTCTGCAGACAAATTCATTATTAGCCCATTTAATCTATATGTCACCCTATCATCTCTAATAACTTCTAATCTACTCCCTAATAATTTGCAGCGCACTCCCTATCCCAAATAACTTCTATCACATCTCAAATAACTTCTATCTTACTCATAATAACTTCTAATGCATTCTATCACTAAATTTAGTAAAAAAAAAATCACTAAATTTGGTTACAAAAAATCATTAAATCTAGTTACAAAAACAAAAAAATCACTAAATCTAGTTATAAAAATCACTAAATTTAGTAAAATAAAATTACAAAACACTTTTATGATTTTACCATAAAAGTTAACTAAATTCTACATAATTACATAATACTTACAAATTAGTATATTGATTGTTACAAGTTCGGATACTGATAATGGAATCGTCTGCTAACCTCGTTCTCAATAGGAAACAATGACTTCTTAAACTCTGTCCACTGATCATAATTCAAGCTGAATAGACAGCCGTTAATATCAAAAACTACTTGAACTTCGGTCTGCACATTTTTCACAATTACATTGAAGTTATTAGTAAGTATAAATTTCTTTTGAGGATCCATTCTATTCACTCCATTTTTTACTTCTAACAACATATTTTTGATCATTTTTATTATTTTTTGGATTCACAAAACCGATCATCATTTGAAATTTACATACAGAACTCAACAGTTGGATAGTTATCTTTTAAACCAGTATATTTGATTTTTATTCCATCTTTAACGATCTCATCAATCATTTTATCTGTTAAGTGTTTTGTAAATCTAGGTGGAAGAAATACCTTAAACTCTTCACATTCAACTAAAATGCTCTTTCCAAACTTAGTTTTAATCTTTTCCATTTTCACAATCTTACATTCTGTATTTAATTCTAATTCTCTTAATCCAATAACCTGTTTTTGTTCAAGACTTCCAAGTTTATTTAAAAGTTCAATGTGACTCGCCATCGTATTTATTATATTAAAACTTTTTAAAAATCAGTTTCTAATAGCCTCGAATTTCATTAAGTATGTCATTGATTCTGTTAACAATATCTCTTACATTTTCATCTGTTAATTCACCATTCATGAGCTTAATTACATTAAGCTCATCTTTAAACAGCCGAATTCGATTCACCATATTTTTATAATATTCTTTCTTTGAAGCTATATTAAACCGTGTTGATAGGCCAGTGATAACAGCAGAAGCCGAAGCAAATGCAGTTGTAATAATTGAATACACTGTAACAGGAATAAATACATTGATGAACCCTGTAGAAGCTGATAATAGAATTGATAACGTAATAAGAGTAATATAAACACATTTTATTCTCTTAAACTTCCTTTTGTTTTTCATTAATAACTTCTCAAGATTTAATATAGTATTTTCAATTAACACAATTAAATTCTCACGTGGAATGTTATCTGGAATAGTCATTTTATTAAATAAGTTTTTATGATATTATCATAAAAACACTTACAAACTAAACTAATCTAATAAACATATAATTGGTTTATATCTTCTCAATTATTTTTTCTTTGTCAACATCATACTCTAAATTTTTCTTACCAATCATAACAACATAGCAAATTGTTTTATCTGGTACATCGCTTTCAAAATTAACAGTCAGTTTCAAATTAGTTCTATCACTTACAGTTACTGATTTATGCTTGCTTGTGTTAATTACGAACATCGGCCTATTTTCTAAAAATTCCTTAGGATAATAAAACATCTCAGTATTTCCAATTGTAGCTCGCTTATATACCGTATACATTTCATAAACTTTCAAATACTTATGTTTTGCAAAATCTAAGTTTAAAGATTCTAATGGGAAAGATTCATTTCTAGAATTACGAAAATGGATATTCTGAACTTTACAATGATCAAAATAGCTTGAATCTCTTTCTTGATTATCATTTCTATCAGTTTGGAAAAAGGCAATCACAAAATTAGGCATATCAAATTCACTTGAGTTAAATTGTGTAGTTAAATCGAATTCTAAATACTTCCCACTAACAGTCTTCTGCAAACATTGATACGTGTTGAATGAAATAGGAATTTTACCTTCTTTTAACATATTTGATCTTAACAAGGTGGCATAGTTAGGTTCATAATTAACAATAGGCATTCTTAACTCCATATTTGTAATCTTAATTTTACCTGGATGTGGTTGATCATTCTCATATGTTCCATCCTGCTTTTTTGTTTTCCAAATAGCAAATGCATTATCATCAGAACCACTTCTTTTAAATGTATATTTCAAACCTCCTTTCCACATAATATCTTTAAAATCTGAACAAAATCCTGGCAAAAGTCTTAGCAAAAACACTATTTCTTCATCTGTTCTTGCCCACGTAATTCCTTCCCATCCACATTCATCATAGTGATTTGCCTCTGGTTTTGAAATCGTACATGTGTTTACAGCTGTTGAAGTTAAACCAGGATAATCTATAATATCTAATATCTGTCCATGCTTACTAACTTGAATTTGAGAAAACAAATGTGGGAAGAAATTATTAATAAGTCTAATATTTTGACCAGTAGTATATTCTCCATCAGCATCTCTACCTCTAATTTCAAAAGTTACATACATATCAGCATAATAAGGATGTATGAAGCCATCACCCACGTCAATATCAAATTCAATAGACCTGTTCGGCTTATTTAAATTCTCGATTGTTTTTTGATTAGGTTTAAAGGATTGTAATTCATATGATTCTGTCTTATCCATATTTATTATAAAAAAATATTTATAATCGTTTTATGAATTAAACCCATAAATTAAACCCATAAAACTTAAATATAACTTCTCCAAATATCCTTATTCCTATTCACCTGACTAATAATTTCTGAAAAACTATACTCATCTGTAAACATTTTAACACTGTAATGCATAAATGTCCACAAATTACCTCGTTAAAATGTTGTATACGGCTGCTATTGTACTCTATATTATGACCAAGATATTTTACGAGTGTTTTTGGTGGATTACCTCCAAATGAATCAAACACATACTTTCTATTTCCTTTTTTCCAATAACAAATCCAATGCGTTCCTATATTTTTAGACGTATCAAATTTAACAATACCACACTCATTCTTCCTTGGTTGTTTAGGCAATTCATCACTCATAAATACACCTCTAAAGTTTCTTATCTTAAGTTTTTTAACAAGTTGTATTAGATCTAAATTACTTGAAGGTTTAATTTCTTTTTCTTTACTGTTTTGGAGTTTACGTTTTTTGAAAGCTTACCACCTTGTTTTTCTTCCATTGCTAAGTTATGTCGCTTTTGTTCTTCTAATTCCATTTTATTCTTTTTTGCATCATCTACAGTCTTAGCAATAGCAGCCGCACCTCCAGCAACAGAACCTAGAGCACCTATTAAAGCTAAAATCGTTGGAATAGTAAATATAAAACCACCATAATGAACTTTATTATCATTTGCCTTCATTTCTTTGTTTATTTTCTTAAGTTGTGGTATAGAAAGAGATAGAGACATACATTATCCTTTACTTAGTTTTGCTTCCTTTTGTTTGAGTTGTTTGTTAGTTAAAATGTGATCTATATTTAATTGTTTAAGTTCCTGATTAGGAATCGTAAATGTGAAACCTTTTAACTGCATATTTATTATATAATTAAAAGCTTTTTTATGAAAAATTTCCATAAAAAGTACATATAAACCTAAATCTAAAAAATACTTATAAACCTAATCTTACTTTCATTACTTATAAACCTAAACCAAATCTTACTTTTGTATTCATCACTAAAGCAGTTCCAAGAGCAGGTAGTTTTTCAGTTATTAAATTAGCATCTTTAGCAAAAACTCTTTCCCAAGCTTTATTTTCTAATTCCTTATCTGCAATGTGTCTTGATTCTGTATCTTTATTATCCCTGTAGTATATATCATGTTCTTTACAAGCCTCATCTAATTTGTTAATACCTTCATCACCTCTTTCTAATCTTTCTTGAAGTTTTGTACCCGGACCGCAAAATCTAAATCCTGGAATATGCAACTCAAATGGAAGTTTATTAATCAAATCATTTACTAATCCTTTTCCATACTTTTCACTATTCCAAAATTTTGGTGGCAGCGTATTCAATATCTTAATCAAATAACCTATACCTTTTGGATCATTAGGAATAAATTGTGCAAGTTTAGAATTAATCATATCCATAATACCTACTTTCTCATTATAAAAGTTATCATTTCCAGATTTTTCTTCCCCATCAATAACAATCAAACGATCAATCAGTTTTCTCACATCATCCATCCATATGTATTCTTTTGATAATTCGTTATATACCTTTATTCCTTCTCCAAATTTTGGTGTCTTTTTTGAAGGTGTTGTTGGTTTTATATATTCATCCCAAATAGGTTTGATAATTTCTTTATATTTTTTACCTTTACTAGATTTTTGTTTTCTTGTACTTGGATCATTATTATGAAATGCAACACTAGAATCAATTACTATTTGTTTATATTTTTCTAGATCATCATCATTATAATTTGTTGGATTATGTTTTGTCAATAATTCCCATAAACCTTCTGTTCCTGTATAATGTCGATTATTAATACCTAAATCATCACCATGAATTTTAACTTCCGCATTTCCTATCATATGTATAATTTTCCCATCTTCATCATATGGTTGTATTCCAAAACTTTTATCATCTCTAGTTGCATAATATCTTGAGGCAATATTACCAAAATGAGTTGTTGCTAAAGATTCTATTCCTTCTACTTTATATTTAATTTGTTTTTTCATGTGTTTTATTTCTTCTGTTATAGGCGTATCACTTTCATTTATAGAACTATCATACATAGGCGGTGTTTCTAATAAGCTTGAATCCACTCTAGCACTTTTATACGCAACTGGAACTAACTCTTGAATTAGATTTTTATTTTCTTCTGCTACTTTTGATATTTCTTGCCCTAAATCTTTAATTGCATCAATAACAGGCTGATCTTGTTCTTTAAATTTTTCATACTTACTTCGATTACTTTGTTTAATTTCCTTAAATCTTTTAATAAGTTCTTCTTTTAACTTAATATACTTCTTAGCTTTATTAACATCCATTTATTATATAAAGAAAAAAATAAAAACATAACATAACATAACATAACATAACATAACATAATTTATACGTTCACCTGCATTCATATACGTTTAGTTTACACTTTTAGAAATTCTTTAATTTTATTTCTATATTTACCATTATCCACCTTCCTAGTCATATCTATTGTTAAGGAACCATGTTCTTTACTCCAACACTTGCTACATAATAATTGTAATTTTTCAAACGACATATCAGATGCAACAAATTCATCATATATATGTTTTAAATTTACATTGTCCTGTCTAAATATACAAAGAAAGTTTAAGTTGTCCCTAATTAATTGTTTTGGTACTTTAGAATATGTTTGTCCAAGATAGAAACAGTTCAAACCCTTATGACGCCCTCGAGTAAAATATTCTCTAACGTGATTTTGTTCTTCTAATATGAAATCATCAAATACTACCACAGAATAGTCCTCACATTCATCTAATGGAATAATCTCTTCATTGTTTCCTTTTATTATTGCTATTGTGTCTTTAATATTACGTTCTATATCTCGAAAAAGTTGTATTAAGTGTTGGTATTTAGGTTGATTTAAACTTTTAGAATAGATATAAACATTTGCATATTTTAACCATTTAGGTGCTAACAAAAAATTATCAATCATTAACGTCGTTTTACCACAACCACTAGGCCCAACTATTAAACATCTTATATCATCAGGTAACAACTCACCATTCCTCTTTCTCTTCGCCGTTTCTTCTGTTAACCTTACTTTAATATCCCAATTATCCATATTAGTTATTTATTATATAATAAATGAAGGTATTTAATTTAAATGGTTATTCATCTGTATTAAACATGTCATTGCATTACCCATTTGAAAACGATTTAGAAGTAGCTGTTGCAGGATTTTACACAACATACTTAACTCCAAACATTACAGAAAAGAACAACAAATTAACGTTTTGTAATAGTAACTCAAAATTTACAAAATAACTCATAATTCAGCCTGGTCAATATAGTTTACAAGAATTAGAAGAGTATATTAAATCAAACCTTCCATATACCAACGATCCTTTTAAAAATATTCAATTTACTGAGGATAGAAGGAAAAATAAAGTTAAAATATTTAGCCAGCAATGTAATATAACCTTAGATACCATTAATACTGTATTAGGTTTTAGTGAAAAGAACTTGGCTGAAAATATAGAACATGTTGGAGATAAGGTGCCAATGTTTCATCCGTTTGATACTATAAATATTCACTGTGATTTAGCAGAAGGTATGATTTTAAAACACAATGATACAACACCCAACGAAACAGACTTAATTGCAACATTTAGAACAAATGCAGAGTTTAGAGAACCAATTATATATGAACCTAATGAAAAGATATTTTTCCCAATACATCACAATAAATTTAATAATTTCAAAGTTTCAATTAAAGATGAGAATGGTGATTTGATTGATTTTGGTGGAGCTCGTATAACTGTTTTACTTGCTGTTAAATAACTCAAATTATTATATAATAAATATGGATATTTTTGGTAATATTAAAAGTAAGGTAAGTGATATTAGTGAAGAGCAGTTAAGGAATTTAGATAATGTTGTTAAGAATGAAGAATTTGAAAAATATAAAAGAGAAAATTATTACACACATGAAAGTTTAATGAGTCGTACAAATTTTAAATCTGAACTAAATAAAATTTTCACAACAAATTATAGATCGTGGATTGATTTTACACAAAAAAGATTAGTTAATATAACTAATGGTATTGATCAACAAGATGCTATTACGTTAAACCAGCTCGAGTCAGTGAAAAGCGATATTAACAACCAATTAGAAAGTGATAGAAACAAATTTGAAGATGTATTAAAATCATTACAAGACACACATATAAAGAAAGATGATATTGAGGTTTTAAAAGGTGAATATATGGAAGAATTTAAAAAGACCAATAATAATGTTACTATTCTATTTAAAGCAAAAGTTCCTGTTTCAGAATTTAATCAATATAAGTCAGAAATATCATCCCAATTAAATACACTTACAACAAAAGAAGATTTCCAAATGATGAAGAAGGAAACTTTTAATCTAATTATGGAAAAAGAAACTATAAATTTATTATGTCGATTGAGAACTAGAAATGTTCCAAATCCAATCTTCAGAATATTTAATTTATCTAATGATTATGAGTTTCTCTACAATGGAAAAATAATGCATATGGAATTAAGTTTGGATAGATACTTTTTAGATATATTTTTGAACAATACTTTAGTGGTAAATTTGCCATTAAACATTAAAAAGGGTGATAAAATTATGTTTCAAGCACAAAAAAATTCAGCTATGGAAGAAGGAAAATTATTGGAAGTTATTTATGTATATAGAAAGAGAACCTTAATTATTTTCTTTTAATAAATAATGATGTATTGTGTTAAGTGTAAGAAATCAACAGATACAAAAATAGATAACATTAGAATAGAACAGACAAAGAATGGAAGATATGTTAAGAAAGGTATATGTGTTGTATGTGGTACTAATAAATCTCAATTCATTAAAAAGCGCGATTGACTATATGAAGGTGAAGGTATTAGAGAAGATATTATAGAAGAAATTCATAAACCATCTAGAAAAAATTATCCTAGGTTAAGTGTTATTGTTAAAGGTATAGATGATTTATGGCAAGCAGATCTTGTGGAAATGGATAGTGGTGTGTTAAAAGGTGTTTCAAAATTAAATAAAGGTTATAAGTATTTGCTAACGATTATAGATGTGTTTTCAAAATATGCATTTGCTGTTCCTGTTAAAGATAAGAGTGGTAAGAATGTTACAGAAGCATTTGAATCAGTGTTAAAAGTAAGAAAACCTAATAATTTACAAACTGATCAAGGTAAAGAGTTTTATAATAAAGAATTTGAAGATTTGATGGGAAAAAACAATATCAATCATTACTCAACATATAGTGGTAAAAAAGCTTCTGTTGTTGAAAGGTTTAACAAAACACTTAAACAAAATATGTGGAAAAAATTTACTGTTCAAGGTAATTATAAATGGTTAAAAATATTGCAAGGTTTGGTTGATGAATATAATAACAAAGTACATAGAACAATTGGCATGAAACCTGTAGAAGTGAATAAGAAAAATGAGCATGTGATATTGAAAAAAGTATATAAGAAAGAATATAAGTCTGTTAAGTTAAAGTATAAGATTGGTGATTATGTTCGTATAAGTAAAATTAAAGGTTTGTTTGAGAAAGGTTATACACCAAATTGGTCAACAGAAGTGTTTGTTATTAATGAGGTTATACCATCTAATCCACCAACATATAAAATTAAAGATTTAAACAATGAAGAAGTTAGAGGAAGATTTTATGAACCAGAATTATTGAAAACTAAATATAAGGATGAGTATTTGGTTGAAAAAATATTGAGAAAGAAAGGTAATAAAGTGTTGGTTAAATGGTTAGGGTTTGATGATTCACATAATAGTTGGATAGATAAGAGTAATGTAATATTATAAATGTTATATTTTATGATTATTTCATAAAAGGTATAAATAGTTTATTAAATGGTTAGGGTTTAATAATTTGCATAATAATTAAATAAATAAAAGTAATGTAATATAAATGTTATATTTTATGATTATTTCATAAAAGGTATAAATTGTTTATTAAATGGTTAGGGTTTAATAATTTGCATAATAATTAAATAAATAAAAGTAATATAATATTATAAATGTTATCTTTTATGATTATTTCATTAAAGGTATAAATTGTTTATTAAATGGTTAGGATTTAATAATTTGTATAATAATTAAATAAATAAAAGTAATATAATATTATAAATGTTATTTCATAAAAGGTATAAATTGTTTATTAAATGGTTAGTGTTTATTAAATGGTTATGGTTTAATAATTTGCATAATAAGTAATATAATATTATAAATTTTATCTTTTATGGTTATTTCATAAAAGGTAATAAAGTGTTTATTAAATGGTTAGGATTTAATAATTTGTATAATAATTAAATAAATAAAAGTAATATAATATTATAAATGTTATTTCATAAAAGGTAATAAAGTGTTTATTAAATAATTAGGGTTTATTAAGTGGTTAGGATTTAATAATTTGTATAATAATTAAATAAATAAAAGTAATATAATATTATAAATGTTATCTTTTATAGTTATTTAATTAAAGGTAAATAGGATAAGAAGGTAAATGATAATTATGATGATGAGTGAGTTTATGAAAATGATTCAGTTTTTATCATATTAATAATGACTTTGATGAGGTAATCCCATAAAAGCCCTATACTAACACAACACACTAATATATGTAGACAATTGTAGGAGTGTACAAGTATTAGCAGTTGTGTTAGGAAAAATAAGTATGCTAATGTTGGTATATATAACATGAGAAAAATATTATGAAAATGAACTAAAAAATTTGGTAAATATATAAATAAACGATACAGTATTTTTTCATATAAGATGAGTATAAATAATGTTAATTTTACTGGTGAGGAGATGAAGGAGATGTCGATTAAAAACTAAAACTAATATGTAAAGTCAAGAAAATCCGTAACTATAGTTCTTTAAATAAGAGTGAATTAATCAAAAAAATCGAACAATATCAAAATGAACCAGATGAATTGAAAGTTATATACACAATGAAAGTTGATGAATTAAAAAAACATTGTAAAAGGAAAGGAATAAAAGGTTATTCTAAATTAAGAAAGGCTGAACTTATTGACCGTATTAAAAAATATGAAGATGAACAAAACAGATCACAAATTAGAAACATATTTCCATTTAAACAAGATGTTTTTGAAGAATCGAAACCACAACGAATACCAATTAAAGTAGAAACAAAGGAAACAGCAATACAGAAACGATTACAAACTATCACAATTGAAAACATAGGAGGATATAAAGATCCAGTGAAGTTTTTAAATATAAGTGGGAAAGTAGTTATTAACAAAATCAAGGAAGAATTAAAGCACCACCCATTAAAAGTCAACCTTGTAGTCATTTGTGATTATATTAAAGATAAAGAAGTACAAGAACGCAATTTTAAAACTATGAATGAAAGAATATTACAATCAACTGACTTAGAAGAATATATAACCTATGCTAAAGAAAAACTATGTAGAGAGATGGAGGAATTTCAAGGTAGAGGATCAGGATGGACATTACATCAAATTAAACATTTAGAAATCAGACTAAATAAATATGTACCATTACGAGCTTCTTCATATATTGACCTTCCTAAACCAATTAAAGATAAGCAGTAATCAATATTAAAAATCAAGATAATAAATGTTTCTTATATTCAATTGTAAGTTATTTAAAACCTATTGATAGATGTTCCCAATATCAACGACCTTCACACTATACAGAAATTGTGAATGAGTTACAAGATAAATATTGTAATGGTATTGAATTTCCTGTACAATTAAAAGATATAGTAAAGTTTGAAAAGAGAAGTAACATATCCATTAACGTGTATAGTTATGATGATGAATATAATATATACCCACTTCAAATCACAAAAAATAAGCAGGACAAGCACGTTAATTTATTATATGTAAAAGATGAAAATAATAGTCATTTTTGTTGGATAAAGGATTTATCGAGATTAATAAGAAGTCAAGTAACAAAACATAAGGAAAAATTGTACTTTTGTGATAGATGTTTGGTAAGACATTTTAGAAATGAGAAGCAATTACAAGAACATGAGCTATATTGTAAGGAGCATGAATCTGTTAGAATAAAACTTCCAAAACCATATGACAATCAAATACAATTCCAAAATTATAATAGATCATTTAGAGTACCATTTACGATATATGCCGATTTTGAATGTTTGTTATGTAAAATGGAAGTAGACCATAATTGTTCTAAAACTGTGAAGTATCAAAAGCATTTACCAATGAGTTTCTGTTATTATATTAAATACTCAAATGGTGTGTATAAAAGTCCTGTTAGTTATATTGGTTTAGATGCTGCAAAGGTGTTTGTGGAGAAGTTAAAACAAGAAGCAATAGAAATAAAGAAAATATATAACAAAAAAGTTGAAATGAATAACCTAACTAAAGATGAGAACGAGATATATAATAATTCCAATAGTTGTCATATATGTGAGAGAAACTTGAATGATTTACCACCAGCAATTGAAAAACAAATAAATATGTTAAATAAGAAAATACAATTCGCTAAAGATAATGATAGCATGGGTGAAAAGTTAGAAGAATGGAAACATGAATTAGGAAAATGTTTAAAGGATATAAATAAAAATAAGGCAAAAGTAAGAGATCATGATCATTTAACTGGGAAGTTTAGAGGTGCAGCTCACAGTTATTGTAACTTAAGCTATCGAAATCCTAATTTTATTCCAGTATTTATTCACAACTTAAGTGGTTATGATACTCACCTGTTTGTTAAAGAACTTGCTTATGATAAGAATGAAATAAAACTAATTGCAAATAATGAGGAAAAATATATAACATACTCAAAATATGCGAAGGTTGAAAAAAGAATGGAATTAATTTACGATTTCTAGATTCATTTAGGTTTATGCCAAGGAGTTTAGCAGAACTAGCAAATAACCTTACAAAAGAACAATATAGAGAAACGTCAAAGTACTTCCCTAATGATTTGTTAGATTTAGTAATTAAAAAAGGTGTGTACCCATATGATTATATTGACTCAATTGAAAGATTAGAAGAAACAAAACTACCTTCAAAAGAAATGTTCTTTAATAAACTTACTAGAACCCACATCAGTGATGAAGATTATGAGCATGCGAAAAATGTTTGGAAGTCATTCAATATTAAAAATCTAGGTGAATATACAGAACTTTATAACAAGACAGATGTATTAATATTAGCTGATGTATATGAAAGTTTTAGAGATGTGTGTTTAAAAGCATATGGTTTAGATCCTGCTTGGTATTTCACTGCTCCTGGTTTATCGTGGGATTCAATGTTAAAGATGACTAAGATCAAACTAGAAATGTTAACTGACTATGACAAAATATTAATGATAGAAAAAGGTATAAGAGGTGGAATTTCACAATGTAGTAAGAGAGATGTAAAAGCAAATAATAAGTATATGGAAAATTATAACAAAGACGAACCTTCAAAGTATTTAGCTTATCTAGATGCAAATAATTTATATGGATGGGCTATGAGTCAGTACATGCCTTACAAAGACTTTAAATGGGTTCAACCTTACATAAACATAATGAATGTTCCAGATGATTCAGAAACTGGCTACATATAAGAAGTTGATTTAGAATATCCAGAATACTTACATGATAAACATACAAATCTACCATTAGCTCCAGAAAATATGTGTCCACCAGGATCGAAACATTCAAAATTATTAACAACGCTTTACAATAAAGAAAGATATGTTATTCACTACAGAAACTTAAAATTGTATATGTCACTTGGGATGATATTAAAGAAAATTCATAGAATATTGGAGTTCAAGCAATCAAACTGGTTAAAGGAATATATTGATCTAAATACAAATATGAGAACAAAAGCTACGAATGATTTCGAGAAAGATTTTTACAAGTTAATGAACAATAGCGTATTTGGTAAAACAATGGAAAACATTAGAAAGAGACCATCTATTACCTTAGAATGTGATCCAATGAGGGTAGAAAAGTTAATAGAAAAAACCGAACTTTGATTACAGGACAATATTTACTGAAGATTTGTGTGCGATACATATGAAAAAAGAAAAATTGACCTTCAACAAACCTATATATGTTGGTATGAGTGTGCTAGATTTGTCAAAACTATTAATGTATGACTTCCATTACAACATTATGAAACCTAAATATGATATTGATATAGGCTTATGTTATATGGATACTGATAGTTTTATATATGAAATTAATACAGATGATTTCTACAAAGACTTAAAAGAAATGGTTGATTTATTTGATACAAGTGAATATGGAAAGGATAATCAATATGGAATACCATTAGTAAACAAAAAAGTATTAGGAAAGATGAAGGATGAAAACAATGGTAAAATAATGACAGAATTTATTGGGTTAAGATCAAAGATGTATGCCTTTAAAGTTGAAAATAAAGAGAAGAAAAAAGCAAAAGGAATAACAAAATGTGTAGTAGCAAAAGAGTTACAATTTGATGATTATAAACAAACCCTATTCAATGATGTGAAAACATAAAAATATAAATCTAATTCGAAGTTGTAAGCATGATGTGTATACCATAGCTGTAAATAAGTTAGCATTAGATTCGAATGATGATAAAAGATATATACTAGAGGGTGGTATAAGTACATTAGCTTGGGGGCATTATAAGATATAGTTAAAATGTATTTATGTGTAGTTTAGTTTTAGGTCATATTTAATTAACTTTTATGTATAGTTTAGTTTTAGGTCATATTTAATTAACTTTTATGTGAGGTGTAGTTTATTTTTAGGTCATATTTAATTAACTTTTATGTATAGTTTAGTTTTAGGTCATATTTAATTAACTTTTATGAATAGTTTAGTTTTAGGTCATATTTAATTAACTTTTATGTATAGTTTAGTTTTAGGTAAAATTTAGTTAACTTTTATGTATAGTTTAGTTTTAGGTAAAATTTAGTTAACTTTTATGTGTGGTGTAGTTGATAGGTGTTAGTGAGTAATAATGTATAGTTTAGTTTTAGGTAAAATTTATATTTTTGTCATAAAAGTTGTTTTTGTAATTTTATCCTTAAACATAGACAACCAGTAACGCGTTAGAAAAAAATTATAAAAAATAGAAACCATTTACCGTTTGAATTTTGAAAATCGGCTAATATTTGACGATGTTATAGCAAGTTCAAAATTTCGGGAATTTTTTACGGGTTTATTTTTGAGTTTTCGGGAAAATGTTATTCTTTAAAAAAGTCTTAAAATTTTATTCTGATTATGGTAGTATTTTTATTTTTTCGATTTGTTGAAATTTTGTGGGGATATTGAAAAAGGGAAAAGTATCCTTTGGGTTATGCAACCATCTATGCATTTTAAAAAATTGGTTATGTTATTAGTATTCATTTACCGTTTGAATTTTTGAAATCGGTTAATTAGGGATTGAGGTATCAAATAATAACGTTATTTGGGGGTGGGGCTGCAAGTGTTGCCAACTCATTTTTAACAATTATCATATTTATTAGTAATGGGGTGAATTCATCCCTATATGTTTTAAAGCGATATCTTGAAAAATTAAAATCCTGGAACGTTCCGAAAAAATATATTGAGTTGGAGACACTGCATGGTAAAAAGATCTAGTGAGAACAGCATGTGAGTTGTGAATTTCTTTCTTTTATTTGAGGAAATCATGTTGAGGAAATCATGTTGAGCTATATGTAAGTCATTCTCTCTCTTTCTTGCTGAAGATGGAAGGATATAATGACGTGTATCAATTGACATCATAGTTATTACGTAGTCCCATCTCGTGGGATTATGTCATAGTTATTGCGTAGTCCCATCTCGTGGGATTACGTCATAACAGCGCCATCTGGTGTCTACTGCAGTTAGAAGTTCTGTTGGCATGAGGAGGCTAATGTATATATATGTATGTTAGTGTGAGGAGAAGGAAAGAGAATCGGATTAGACGGTCCTATGCTGGTACTGGAATCGTTCAAAATGAATCAGTGACAGATAACCTATTCCGGAGTTGTATGTATTCCTTCTTATTGAGTCTTTAAAGCTAATTATTAACGGATTTTCATGATTCAAGTGTCAAATGAAAGCTTATAAACTGCAGATTAAGATGCAATAAATATATTTTGTGTAGGATTCCATTGTAAGTTTTTAGATGTAAGTTTTTATGATTTTTGAAGTCAAAACCGGTTATAACCAGATTTTTTTGTAACCAGATTTAATGATTTTTGAAGTCAAAACCGGTTATAACCAGATTTTGTAACTAGATTTAGTGATTTTTTGTTTTTGTAACTAGATTTAATGATTTTTTGTAACCAGATTTAGTGATTTTTTGTTACTAAATTTAGTGATAGAATGCATTAGAAGTTATTATGAGTAAGATAGAAGTTATTTGAGATGTGATAGAAGTTATTTGGGATAGGGAGTGCGCTGCAAATTATTAGGGAGTAGATTAGAAGTTATTAGAGATGATAGGGTGACATATAGATTAAATGGGCTAATAATGAATTTGTCTGCAGAATCCCCATTATCTATCTACTACTGTTGGGTTGAAGAGGATTATATTTCGGTATTGTTCGTTGTAGTTATTTGTGTACATACTTTCTGCGATGGAAGAGCAGCTATTGCCCCCTTGTGACAACTGTGGTGAATTTTACACGGGAAGTAGTGTGTGGATATGTTGTTGTTTTGCAAGCAGTGCTACAAGCAGACAGAAAAATATTAAATACTGAAAATAAGTAGTTTATGTTTTTACTTTCCTCGATATGTTTTTCTTTGTAAGTCGTTGCCCAACAATGTGCAAGTATGAAAACGGCATAATGTCAAAAATTGATTACTATTTATGATGAAAATATACTACGTAACCATTCGGTTACATTGTCCGGTAACCGATCAAACGTATACTTTGTACAGGAAAAAATACAATATATAGGACTAGCTTATATTGATATATCATTTGATATTTTTATAGAAATCTAACTTGAAAAAGAAACATAGTACTCTGTTTATTAGTTAAATTTTAAATTTTATACAAAGGCTCAGTATGATATATATAGATGCAAAGGAGAAATATTGTGATAGGCTATTTACATTTTTGCGGGTGACTGTGTTTCGTCAAAAATGGATTAAGAACTTACCTCCGTTGATATATCCTATGGAACGAAACTAAGAATAAGGCCAACAGAAGTGGTCCCTTTCTCTTCTAATCTATTGGATTTCGGAACCTCTGATTCAGAACCTGAACTTACTTGCAGTGATTCAGATCCAGATTATATACCTAAGGTATATAACAGAGTGAGGCATCAGTCAGTTAAGACCCCTGTAGTACAGGAACGTCTTGGCATTCACATTCGATACCTGAGGTATAGTATAAAGTGAGGCATCGGTCAGTTAAGACCCTTGTAGTACAGGAACGTCTTGGCATTCACAGTTGATTCATAGTATATGTTTTTCAGGTGGATAATGGACCATATTGTTTGACATGGTTGCCCTGGCTGCCATTTTGGAAGCCGTAATCTTGGATCCAACTTTGGATTTTTAAAACGGAAGGTGGTATGTGGGGTATCATTTGACACGACCTCAATTTCATGGAAACCGTGATGCACAAAGGGTGAAAATTTGGCATTACAGCATTATTTACTCCATGTGCTATCCTTCTTGAGCAAGACAAACGGCAAAGCGCCTCTGCCAATCCGCATGAATACGCAACAGCATGTCCGGGTCAACGGTTTCACAATAGTGCAAAATTCGCTGCATCAGATGATGGATATCACGGACGGGTTCTTGATAAATAAGGTTCGTTAGATGACCCCAGAGAAAGAGCTCTAGTGGCATAAAATCTAGGCCACTCTATCCGTCTCCGTCGCCCTATCCAATGTCCCGGAAATGGTCTATCGAGCCATTGGCGTGAACATAACGCATAGTGAGGTGGAGCTCCGTCTTGCTGAAAAATTATGGGAAATTACCGTCCTCATTCAAGAGAGAGGAGCCTGAGTTTTCAGTCGTGTACACTGATAACTTTTTACAAGTGTGAAATTAATGCAATATTTGGAAGGATGTGATAAAAATCTCAACTCTTCGAACAATGAGACAAAATCGTTTAGGGGGATGTCCTATGGCAGAAGATAAGATTTTGTCAAAGAAAGGAAGAGGAAATTATGATTATTATAGTGGTAACGATATCATGTTGTAAAGTAGATAAACAATAGGTGCGTAACGATCGGTAGCACGGTAGCAGGAATTCATCCACTAGAGTATGTAAAGAGGTATGACAAAGCGGAAAAACGTTGTGCGTGTCCTGATATCATCAACGTTATAGCAAACACATGAGAAGTGTAGACAAGTCAAACATGTTCATAGAACTCTGCCGTACACCAATGAAATCCAAACGATGGTGTCTTAGAATTTTTGGGTACATGTTAGATTTAGTTCTTGTAAACAGCTGGTTACCTTACGAAAGAGAGTGTAACGTACTTAGGAAATCACCCAGACTATCTTTAGAAAGCTTGGGCGAATCTCAAGTGAAAATATATCGACCTGTTGCTACGTGACCATGTGATGATACAAGGAAAGATTTTGTTGCTCACTGGCCAGCCTACACATCTAAGGGAAGATGTCGTTTTTGTAAGTCGGGAGTAACAAGCTCACTAAAGAATTTCTTTATGCGGTTCCATCTGTAAGTATATGTATCACGATAATGAATATTTTTGTCACTTGGTAATTGATATCCTTTGTAGACCCCTAAGTCATTGTTACACTACGTTGAGATATTCAGATTTAAAAATATAAAAAGTGAAATAAAAAGAATGTTCTATAAAACTACGCATGTATTTGAATATCATATTTATTCAATCTGTATTTTCAGCGAAATGTAAATATAATTATTTTTTCTATGTGGATTCATAGATAGTACCGTAAATTTTCTTATAAAATTAATATTCAAGATTTAAATATTAAATCCTATAACGTAAACAACTCCTATCATGTTCCATTTACTTCTCCTTTCTTATGAGACTAATTTTCTTTATTACTATTTATATGGCTGCAAGTACTCAAAAATCGCTTTACGGAAAACTGTGCAAAGTAACCATTTGGACACAACTCAGTTCTCGAAAACTATTGGCGGGAAAATTTAGAAAACTACTTTCAGATGATATACAGACCAAATAGACGACATACTGCAAATATTATAATTTTTGATAATTTTCAAGGGTAGTGAACCGTTAAGGGTTAATTTATTATATCTGCGATACTATGCCTTTTTGTTCTTGGGTATTTCATTTTTCCTGTCAGAGACGGGTGCAAAAGACCTCGATGTTGACGCGCCCATACAAACCCTTTCAGTGAATCAATCAATGTTACAATCTGTTAAAATTAACTTTTCAACTTACTATCCTTATATTTACCAGTGCTACTCCGAACCAAGCTATCATTTTGTAAGTGATATAATTCAATCACAACGTGGAGTACAACAACGCGACCCACTTGGACCAGCACTGTTCGTCCTAACCATCCATCACATTGTTAATGATATTAACACATTTAAATATCTGGTACTTTGACAACGGTACAATAGCTGGAAATATCGACGTAATACTGCGCGCTTTTAATAAAATTCGTCTAGAAGCTTCATCTATTGGATTGTTTCTTAACTCTTCCAAATGTGAAGTGAGTTTTCTGAGCGCCAGAGATGATGAAGTTCATGACCTCTATGAAAGATTTAATGAAGTAGCACCTGGTATCAAACTCTTAACACCTACCAATGCAGAACTTCTAGGCGTTGCCATCTCTGCCGAATCAAGGAGCAAAATTTTATTGGACAAAATATCAAAATTGGAATTCTTTTGTCAATTATCAAAAATTTCTGCACACTCCGCTTATTATTTACTACGAGCTTCACTTTCAATTCCAAGATTACTATATTTTCTTCGTTGCTCCCCTTCCAGGCAAGATGATAAATTACTTGACAAGTTCAACCACACTCTTAGAACAGGATTGGAATCCATACTAAACTGTTCTTTGAAATCGAGAATGGAGGTCTTGAGATTCATCGAGTCATAGATATCGCCACACTTTCTTTCCTCGCATCATTCTGTAGCTCAGGAGAACTAATTGGATCTCTTCTTCAACAGGAGGTTGACTTAGACTCGATTCGAGATGTACAAGAATGCATCGATAAATGGACTAGTTTGGTTGGAATGGATCCCCCACCTAACGACAAAAGACATGTTCAGTCTGTCTGGGATGAACCTATAGTTAAGCTTCGTTTATCTTCACTCCTATCATCAACTAATAACCCAGATGACAAAGCCACACTGGTAGCTGTCTCTTCCTCCAAAAACGGTGCATGGCTTCAAGTCCTACCTTTGCACACACTTGGCCTATACCTTTCTAATGAGAGCTTACGTATTGCTACAGCTCTGCGCTTTGGTTAGGCTCACAAATATTAGCACCTCTGTCACTGTCCTGCTGCAACGCATATGTTGATAATAAAGAATTACATGGTCTTTCATGTATATATATAATATATAAAAGGTGTCGGAAGACAATCTCGACATCATAATATAAACGACATCATTTGGAGAGCCCTCGTTTCAGCGGGAGTTCCTTCAATAAAAGAACCAAATGGTTGTTGCTGCTCTGATGGTAAAAGGCCTGACGGCATGACCTTGGTACCGTGGAAAAAAGGAAAAGCACTAGTCTGGGATTTCACATGTTCCGATACGTTTGCTCCTTCCAACATACCCCATTCTTCAATTCAGGCAGGTCTCGTCGCCGCTCACAGAGAATCCGACAAAATTTGTTTGTAACAGGAGCAGTAGAAACCAGTGGGTCTTGGGGTCACGAAGGATCTAATTTCATTAACATAGTTGGTCACCGATTAGCGATCAAAACTGGTGACCCCCGAGCTACTGCATTCCTTTTCCAACGTATCAGCATTTCCATCCAGCGCGGGAATGTGTCATCGATTTTAGGCACATTATCTCCTGGTAAAGAACTGGACGAGATTTTTCTTCTATAACCCAGAATAAGAAAGAAGCACAGACATCATAAAAGACTGACAACCACTTTGACGATGTTCAGAAGAATGTATTGAATCCAGGAAAGATTTTTATTTTCCTGGCGAAATTGTTTTTATTATAAAAAAATAATTAAATGAATAAATAGTTCATAAATGTAGTAAAATCCAATATGTATAAATATTCCTCTAATGCAGATAACCTCAGTATAGAACGTGACTAATACGCGAGAAGAAAAAACGTAATACTATCTAGCTAGCCAAAGATAGTGAAGTGAGACAACACAATACTAACTACTGGTTTCAGTTTGAGAAAAATGAACTTTAAGTTATTTAGGCTTAAAGCGTCCGTTGAACTTAAGGTTATAGCCCCATATACTAGCTGTAATCAAACTATAGAAAATCAGTACGATAGAACTATTCACGACATGTAACCTAAAACCCTAACTAACATATAAATTCTTCTTCTCCTTTCTTAAATCTTGTCCTCTTCGGGTATCGAATCCTGGACATCGATCATGGCATGGAATTCTGGGCATCAAAAGGGATGGAGCAGGGTTGCAGTCTTGACATCGATTTTCTTGATGTACCCATCTAAATATCAATTCATATACGTGACGTTAATTTTCTCTATTCTTCATATACTTACATTTCAAAAACATAAAAGTAAGAAACTTCTGTAGTAAAACGTTGCCCAAGCAAATAGAATGTTAAAAGTCTTGAAGATACCAACGTGTTCGAAATTTATTAACGAAGTTAACTGATCGTAAATAACCTAGTAATTCGAAAATGTATTTCCAACTCTTTGAAGTTCTCCAAGTTTCGAAGTGTTCCACCGGTGGATTTGGATGCAGAGTTCGAAACCATGATAAACTAACTTGTAAGCGTGGTCAGTACTAAAAGAAAGTTCATCATCCATCTACAAGATGTTCCTATCCACAATCCAATCTTAAGAAAAGTAATACACATAGATGTTACGTACGGACAGACGGACTAATAGGTTCTTCATCAATGGGAAAATATATTGGGAGTAATTGCTGATAGATGTCCCAATTTTCCTTATCATAAACGCAAAATACGACACGGTCAATGCCATCAAGATGTTCCTCTAAAAATATTCTTGTCGTAGCCAAAGGAATTTTGGCAGCTTCTAACTTTGAAAATGTAAACGCTCTTCTAGAAATGTGAGGTAGTACAATTTTAGAAAGATCATTCTCCAACATTACTTTGAAACAATTTTTGTGTGTCTCACGCAAAATCTTCTTATCTGAATTTCGCGGTCCACATGCCATAATTACATAATTAGCTGGTAAACGAAGACCATTGGCAATTTTCGCTTCTCCTGGCTTAAATGATGATATAGTGAAATATTCTTCTAAAATTTCATTTCCATCAGCATCTTGAATAGCTTTGTCTACGCCACCTAAAGGAGTTAAAGTTTCATTCGTCGGATTAACCAAGGCATCTGCTTTTATATCCACTATGTTATCTTCATAAATACTTCTTCTGATTGATGGCAGTGTTGGAAGCGAACTTCTTTTTACCTGTTGTGGTATTCTTTCCTGTAGTTGCCCATGTTGGTTGATTTTCGGCAATTACAACATTTTTGATATGAAGAGAAGGGATGAAAACTTCTATACATTCTCTTGGGGTTGAAAATCTCTTCAGTTGGTAGTCCTTGATGGTCTTCGCGTCTCATCTTCTTTTTCATCGTATAGTCTTCAGTGCAGACGTTGATAGGCATTTCTTCATCAGTCTGTTCAAGATGGTCTTCCTCTTCCGGGTTTTCCTTCTCATAAAACTTATTCAATCTCTGAACTGCTATGCTGTCTATCTTATAAGATCCTCGGGCGGTCTTGTACTTAACATAATACGAATTTGGATTTCCACTCATTCAATTATGCCTGAGCCAATGAACTTTCCGCTGAATGCTTTGGCATGGCCTTTCTTCCTTGTAGTGTCTAATATCCGAACTTTTTCTCCTTCTTTAAAAGTAGGTTTCGTATGCCTCTTGTCAAAAAATTTTGTCTGCGTTTTGTGGCGCTTGTAAAGATTTTCTTGTGCTCTGTCCCTGATCTCTTGCAACTGCTGTAAACGAATAACATTATCTTCGTATTGGCACGGGGGATTTTAAATTGCCTGATGAAGTAACCTAGGTTTAAAACCAAAAAGGCATTCAAATGGTGAAATTTCAGAAGATAGATTCTTGGTAACGTTCAGGGAAAAAAGTATGGGTTGTAACAAATCAATCCACTGTCCTAAATCTTTCTCACATAATGCTAATTTTAGTCGTCGTTCTATATTCCGAATAGTAATTTCACAAACACCATTACTGTAATGCCCATGAACATTCACAAAACGCATGTTAGCACCAATCATAGCACATAATTCTTTGAATACTTCACTAGTAAATGAACTACCTTTGTCTAAAACAATTTCATAAAAAATTCCATGTTTTAAAATTACTTTATGGTAAAGAAATGAAACCAAAGTGCTTGCTGTAACATCAGGAATAGAATCAGCAATTATGTATCTAGTACAACTGTCTACTACAACTACTAGATATTTATGATTTAACATATTATTGAGGGAATAATTGCCACTTACGTCTGTGTGCCAACGATAAAAGGGCGGAACTGAAGGATAAGTAAGCAATGTACCATGTACCAATTTTCGATTTTGAAATCTGACATGTACACTCACGACATTTCTGATATATATATATATATATAATATATATCTTTATGTTCGGAAAATACACTGTTTTTACTAACGTATCATACGTTTTAGAATAGCCAGAATGAGCTGATCCTAAAGCAGATGTGTGACAAGCATTAAATACTTTGTAACTGAAACTGAAACTAAAAATTTTGTACCTTGAGATGTTTTCTGTTTCCTATATAAAATACCATTCTTAATAGTAAAATATAACGCCTGCCGTTCTATTTTAGGATTTCTATCTTCTTTCTGTTCCAACCAAGAAAAATATCTTTGAAAAAAGGATCTTTACGTTGCTCTGTTGCCAAATTTGGTTCATCTAAGATTGAAAATGAATTTGCTATTTCCTGACTAAAAAAATTCTCGGGTCTTCCTGATTCTTTTTCTCATCTTCCAAATCTCCAGAGGGGTTCGCAAATCGTGAAATAGCGTCTGCTTCTATATTACTGCAGCCACTAATATGTGAAATAGTAAAATTGTAAGATTCAGTTTCACTCAACCATCTGGAAATTTTACTTACATTCTTTGCTTCAAATGCAATAAACTATGACAATCAGTTCTCAAATAAAAATGACTTCCCAAAAGAAAATATCTGAATGAACGTAAAGAGCACAGTAATGCTAGTAATTCAAGCTGGTATGGGTGTAATTTTCTCTCACTAGGAGACGTAGCACGACTACAATAACCAACAGGTACTAGATTTTTGTCGTCCGGTGAATTTTGAGGTTGCTTTAACAGTCCCGAGAGGGCAATTTTGCTGGCATCAAAATAGAGGTAGAGAGGATAATCAGGTTTATATCTCACTAGACAAGGAGCTGAAATGATGGCTTGCGTGATATTATTGAATGCTGTCTCTTGCGGTTCTTTCCATCGCAAGAGAACATCTTTTTTCAACAATGACAATAACGCTTCTGCCAAATAACTGAAATTAGGCAAATAGGAACGAACAAAAGAAGCCAATCCTAAAAACTTTTGACCTGTTTCTTAGTTTTCGGACGTTGATAATTAGAGATCCAGTTTATTATTCTTTTCGATATAGACAAATCATCTTTACAAACAGTATGCTCAAGAACATCTAATGAAAAATATCCCAATTTTGTTTCTTCTGGGAAAAGCTTTAAACCAACTTCCTTTATTCTTTGAAACAACATACGGGTTAACTGTATAATTTCGTCAAAATTATCGCTGGACCAAAAATAATCGTCTACGTGTACATATATTTTATCTTGTGGAAGACCTTCTAAAGTAAGTTTCACTAATCTATTCATACCACTAGTAGATGTCTTTACCCCTTGAGGCAAAAAATTAAAATGGTATGAGTCAACGCCTGGAATCGAAAAAGCTGTAATAGGTTTTGACTCTTCGGTGAAGAGGATATTAAAAAATGCTCTAAAAACATAAATATTTGCGTCCTGCTAAATTAGTCAAAATTTCCTAAATAGGAGGGACTGGAATGCGGTCAGGAATCATTTGTTAGTATAGCTAGCATCCTGAATAAATCCATTCTTCTTTGTAACAAGCATTACCGGAGAATTAGAGACTAATACTGGGCTCAATGATTTTACTTTTCAATAAAATATCTATATGTTTTTTAATCTCATCCCTTAGATGATATGGGATGGCAAATTGTGGACGACTGACCGGAATATTGTCTACTAATTCAATTTTATGCTTACATCCTTTAGCACTACCATAATCAAGTTCATTCCAACAAAAAATAGAATAAAATTCCTCTGCTAAATCATATAATTGCTGTTGTCGATGTGGCAACAATTCAGGGTTAACATTAACATGGTATTTATCATAACCTTCAGGAAAATATTTTACATCTGCTTCATTGACACACTATACGTTATTGTTAGTGCAATTTTGTTTGATTAAGTTGGTACCACTGATAATATGTTTGGCAGAACCCGAAACATCTTTTCTCAAATAACGTTTACTTTTGGTGGGGTTAACTACAGAAAATACTGGGTAAATTTCGTCTACAACTGTTTTCTGCACAAAAATTTCTGCCCGTTTATCTATTAACTCATTAGGGACTATTAAGTTACGGGTACCTGCAAGATCATTTACTTTCTTCAATGTAACCTGAATATTTGAATTCGGAAGTAAAACTACAGAACGAGCCACTGAAAATTAAGGTTTATATAATTTCGCTATATGATTAGAGATTTCATCAAATGATACGTGTGGCGGTAATTCAACTCTTGGAGGGATACCAAATTTAACAAAACTGAAAGAATTGTGATCAACCATAGCAAGATGATTTTTCAAAAATCTTAGCCAAGTATGCTATTATTACGGAAAATCTTTATACACTCGAAAAGGATGCGTGAAATGTCCTCCTAACTTAAATTTCACTAAAGCGATTTGATTACTTTCTTGAGAATTTCCAGTGACACCACGAATAAAAGTAGTACCCTTGAGTATTTTATGCTTATTACTTAAAATATTGCCAAAAATTATGCTAATAGTACTTCCTGAATCCAATAGAAATATATGCGGCTTATTATCAATATATACTTTAACATGAGGCAAAGTAGATTCAAATTGAATGGGCACATAATATCGCTTACTATTTCTAATATTATTACACACATTACTGTCTGCTTTATTCCTATTATTCGACTTAATATTCTGATTTACATTCACTGTGTTAACAGAAGCAATAGGCTGTGAATGAGATGACGATGCAATAGATGGATTTCTTTGCTTCAAACGCGAATGCTCATAAGATTGTGTATACACAGATACTTCTTTGTGTGCGTGAGTAGCTTTTGCGAGCGCACTTCGTTGCACGACACCTTCAAGTTGGACTTTGATATCCTGCAACTGGGCGATTAAGCTTGTTTTTTCTACAGGATGAATTACATAATCATTTACGTTCTGTGTATTAGAATCTAAAATATTTTCTTTTTGCTGTATGGTATTATCACCAACAGGATGTATATTATGCTCGTCTGTTATTGCCAAGAACTTCGATCGCTGCCTACGCATGCTGACAAGAAAAGTAATTCTTTCCTCTAAATCTAACAACTTTGCTAACTCAATGACAGACGTAAAGGATTTTTTTGACACCACAGAATAAAATGAAGACAATACCCCGTCGATTATCAAGTTTATTTGCCCTGTTAACTGCATCTTGGGATCGTACGCTAGAATTAATTTCCACTTATGAAAAATGTATTCTAAAACAGGTTCAGAATCTAACTGTTCTCTATTTCTCATTTCTTGCTCTAAAACTTGCGAAACTATGTTATCCTGATAGGCCTCTATCAATTTCTTAATTTGAATATACATAAGATTGTCATATTCTACGGTCGATTGTAAAGCTAACAAACAGGCACGAGCCATATTTTCCAAACAATATGGCAACAAATGTCGTTTCTGTACATCACGAAGGTTATGAAGGATAGAAAAATCCTCAAATTGATTAAAAAATGACTGAACTGATTCATTCAATTTGCCAGAGAATCTGGGGGGTTCAACTAAACGAACTAACGTGGATGAAATAACTCTAGTATTTTTCATTATAGCTATTATTCTAAGTCACAATTCCTAATCACATTAATAAATAAATAAATTACACTACCATGCATATATATCCGTCACCAAAATGTAAATAACACTTCATATATACTACGAGAAAGAGAAACAAAATGTAGCAAGTTGGCAAAATCACTCTTATTTCTTCTTACCCACAAATAAATCAATCAACAAAGAAGCAATGAAACAAAAGTTACCCTAAATGAGCAAATGCATATTCTACTCAAACTATTTCTCAGCAAAAAAAAAACTATAAATTACACTATATTCTTCACTCAAAAATGTATCATCATTATGTTCAACTCAATGATTTATCTCTAAAACTCTCTAATATGCTTGACTTATCTATTACTACCATGAACTATACTTCTCTATAAAGAAAAAAATCAACAATCAATAATTCTAATGACTATGAGCTATGTTTCTAGGGAATCGTTCCAAGGGCGAAAGCCTCACAGCATCTCCATAAAATAAACTTAACAATTGGGGATGAGACTTATGCACAACACGGTACTTAACTGCAAAATTATGGTTGAATTTAAACAAATTTCAAATGTTTCAATTTTGAGAATGACTAGTTGTGGGAAACTTGAGAGAAAGAGGAAGGATTACAACATAAAATGAAGGAAGAGCACTAGCCTGATATTCCAATGAGACTGACGTCGTCCTGGTCATCTGGGATGATGAATTATTTTCTCTGGAGGAACCTGGAAGCGCTGTTATCAGTCAACAACTGGATCTCAATCCTGTTGAACTGCTAGGGACGTCGAATTCTCTCTTTACGATGCGTCTTCTACGATGCCTTCCTACATCTCCATTCCACTAGTCAGATGTTAAGCTCAAATGAATCTGTGGCGATGTACCAACAGAATGGTATTCCTGATACATGGAGTTAGTCGTTCTCCAATGGTGCAATGTGCTTCTCATGACGATCCTGCACCTTCCCAAACCTTGTGGGGAATACCCCTTGTTGATGTGTCCTCCGTGGTTTTGCTTAATCAAAAAACGATGAGTCTTCATTCAATCAGCTAGAAAGTGTCAGGATAAGCGGGAGGGATCGCGGAAAAGCAAGAAGGGCCAATCCATATGAAGTGGTTCAAAGATGAGGAAAATGGTTGCTCGGCCATCTCCAAAATTTATAAAACTTTGAGTGTAACGAACCTTGTGTATGAGAAGGTCAATAACACTATTCACGGTGTCGTATGTACAAGTGTTCCTGAATGGCGGCCATCTTTGTTGTCGGTGAAGTGCTATTTTTTTGCACTTGCAAGCGTTTACGAAAACTACAGTTGTTCCGGACGTACGTATCACACGAACTCCAAACAAAAACGAATGTTTAGAGGAGAGTGAGGTACACGGAGAACATACTCTTGCTTCTAAATAAATATGTAGGGTTGGAAACCAATACATGAAATCATTAGAAAAAATACAAATAATTACACTTTTAAAGGGGCGGTATTTTGGAATGGCATAAAGTGCGGGGTTCATAAATTTTGTACTGAACACTATTGCTTGTAAAGAGTCTGTAGAAATATCCACACCTTTGATACTACTGGCACCATAGATTTATGGGTCCGAAAGTTGAAGTTGGTGATTTTGATGCCATGTTTGGGACGTAATATCTCAGGAGGGCAAGGTGCTAAAAATTGCTGCTTAGGCCGCAAAGTAATTTTATATGTGAATAAATTATTGCAAAAAAAATCATGACTGATATTACATGGAGAAAAAAGTGAGGACATGATAAAAACACGAGCGTCACGATGGTCATAGCCTGGAAAAAAATTAAATGTTTTGATATATTGCATGCTACATCTCAAAAACTATGCATTGTACAGCAATTAGGCCCGTTTTTGTTTGTGTTCAGTTGTGCAAGAGTTTGCGAATGGCGTTTGTTCCATCTTTCTAGCTGCATGATCATTGCTACGTCTATATGGTAAGGGGGTTAGCTCCTTGCACTCACAACACCCATTATCGAACTGGACAGCAGTACTTAGGCACTTAATGTATCAGCAAAGTATCATTGAAATCCAATCCCAGTTACGGAAGTTAATGTGCTCACGAGGTTGCACTACACCAAGCTATCCTATCCTGCTGAAAATGGCGTATTTGTGGAAAATATTTAAAATAATTGTTGTTTCCCTTGTCTTCTATAGCATTACAATAATAGCTTTTAGTAGCTAGTTCTTGCAATTACACGATTTAAGCAGCCTTGCAAACTTCAGCAATGTTTATCATATCTCCGGAACGGTTTGAGATATCGAAGTGCTGTAAACGGCAAAATAATTTACGTATCCATTACAAACCATACAATTAACCAAATATGATACTTATCTCAGCATTTTCTCGAAATAAATATTTTCAAAAAAATTCAAATTTTCCACCCCTAGTAATTTTTTTCTATTCATTCGAAACAAGTCATACCATGACCATGGTATCCAGTACTTTCGATGTGCATTATCCTGTGCATCTCCGTTATGCTGTATTTGCGTTAAAGGCTTCCGAACTTTGGATGTTTGTGAAACTATAACATCCTAAGTTTGCAACACTGAATAATAAAAGTGATATTTTAGGGTTACGCTGGCATGTTGATTTGAAATATATAATAATCTGACGTAGTGCCATTTGAAAAAAATACAACTTTATATTGGATTGGCGACACTGTTTTTTTTAAGTCTTTCTGTTTAATACATACAAAAATGTCCCCCTTCTTATAGTTGATTTGTGCAAAGTTTCGATTTTCTCTCTCTTTTGGTTTGTCCGTTATAGCGGATAGATGGTCAAGATAAATTGTCCACTCTGTAGACGTGGCAATAATAATGAAGCTAGAAAGGCGGAACAAACGCCACTCGCATGCTTTTGCACAACTGAAGACAAGCAAAAGCGGGCCTAGTTGCTGAAACATACGTAGTTTTTTAGCTTTAGCATTAAATATATCAAAACATTTAAATTTTTCCGGGCTACGATCATCGTCACGTACGTGTTTTTTTCGCGTTTTTACCATGTCCTCACTCTTTTCACCTGTTATATCAGTCATGATTTTTTTGCAGTAGTTTATTCACATACAAAATTACTTCGTGGGCTAAGCAGCAATTTTTAGCACCTTGCCCTCCTGAGATATTACACCCCAAACATGGCATCAAAATCGCCAACTTCAACTTTCGGATCCCCATAAATCTACGATGCCAGTAGTATCATAGCTGTACATATCTATGTAGACTCTTTACATGCAATAATAGTATTCAGCACAAAACTTATGAACACCCCCCCCCCCACTTTATGCCATTCCAAAATACAGCCCCTTTAAAAGTGTAATTTTCTGTACTTTTTCTAGTGATTTCATGTATTGGTTTGCAACCCTGCATATTTATTCAGAAGCAAGAGTGTATGTTCTCCGCTTAGTTTAGCCTCTCCTCTAAACATTCGTTTTCGTTTGGAGTTCGTCTGATACGTATGTCCTGAACAACTGTAGTTCTCGTAAACGCTTGCAAATGCCAAAACATGGCACTCCACCGACAATAAAGATGGCCGCCATTCAGGAACATTTGTACATACGACAACGTGAATAGTGTTATTGACCTTCTCATACACAAGGTTCGTTACACTCAGTTTTATAATTTTCGGAGATGGTCGAGCAACAACCTCTGGACCACTTCATATGGATTGACCCAGAAGGAAACTAGTCATGTTTATTGACAAATTCAGAAACGACAATTAACAAATACATGCTTATTCAAGCTGTATAGAAATGTACATCGTTAATAAAAGTTTTTGTTCTGTTGAAATATAAAAGTTCATGATTCTGTTGCGGATAAACGTAATTTAATAAAATAATGAATTTAGCGAATTAAGTTAAGAGCTTACACAATTATCTCATAATCACTTCACCGTTACTTCGCAATTTAATGCAGAGTATTAGTGTGCATTACTCACAAAACTGAAAACAAATTGAAGTGCAATACCGCACAAAATTGGAAAAGGAATTCTGTTCCTTTAGGTCAATGCTGCTGTCCATCGAGCACTGCAAACACCACTGACATTGCATGACCAAGGGTTTCAGTGTGTAGATCATCCATCTTACTCTCAGATCTAGCTCCGTCAGACTATTGTTTTTTTTCCCTAAACTCAAACCGCATTTAAAAGGACACCATTTTAGATTCGGTAAAGGTGATCAGTGCTGCGGAACAATAGTATGAAGAACGGTCTAGAATTTTTTAAATTGGCCTCAAAAATTGTAGCACCTTCGGGATTAAGTATATAGAATAACTAAAATTTCATTTTTCCACGTTTACTCCTTCTGGGTTGGGCTATGAACTTTCCAGCAACCCTCGCACCATGAATAATCTTCGTTCACATTACAGAGACCATTACAATAGTGGTGTAACATGGGTTCCTGTCACCACGGCGTGGCGCGTCCTCAGGTTGCGGATCGAGAAGGCCTCTAGATATAGAGGTTAGCTGCGAATATACTGAATAAGCAGTCGCGGACAGACGACTAGGAGTGGTCCTCCAGCTTGGGGGTTTGGGTAAGGCTAACAACCTCATCCTGTGAAAAAAGGCACTTGTTCAGAAACATTCATAAAAGCCTCGGACAAGGACTGTTAACTTGGCACGACCTCAGCAAAAGAAAATGGACATGAGATTTGGAACATGGAATATTAGAAGTCTTTATAGGGCAGGCGCGTTAAAATCCGTAACGAGTGAGTTAGAGAAATACAGGATGGACCTAGTAGGAGTTCAGGAAGTTAGGTGGGAAGGAAATGGATCTGTGAATGCCGGAAATTTTACGTTCTTTTACGGGGAAGGAAATAAAAATCACCAGTTAGGAACAGGGTTTTTCGTTCACAAACAAATATTACCAGCAATTAAACGGATTGAATTTGTTACTGGCAGACTTTCTTTTATTACTCTTAAGGGACGGTGGTATGATATTATTGTTCTAAATCTACATGCTTCAACTGAAGATAAGGGTGAGGATATAAAAGACAGTTTTTTACGAAGAAGTGGAACGGATATTTGACCAACTCCCGCGATACCATATGAAAATTCTTTTAGGGGATTTCAATGCGAAGGTAGGACGAGAGGATATTTTCAAACCGATTATAGGGAACGAAAGTCTGCATAAGGAAAGTAATGACAAGGTGTTAGACTCGTGAACTTTGCAACATCCAAAAACCTAATCGTGAAGAGTACAAAATTCCCACATCGCGACATTCATAAATACACTTGGACATCACAAGACGGGACAACACACAATCAAATTGATCACGTTTTAGTAGATAGAAGAAGGCAATCTATAGCACTGCCAACAAGAGATGGTCTCTGACGTTTCTTACCACATGCGGTGGGACATTGCAGCCCCTACTTTGATACCAGTGTAACCAACCACGATCATTCTGTCTTATACCATTAATTAAATTGCCACTACAGTTGCACCGAAAAAACCTTGACACGCGAGTAGTGGCAATGTCACTGCGAGCTGTCAGAGACGTTCTCTCACTGGACGCACTATAGCATAATTGATGTCCGGTCGTTTAGAGGGGCTGATTGTGATACTCATCACTACCTGGTAGTAGCGATAATACGAGAGAGATTACCGTTCAATAAAGGTGATATTCAATGTCCGAAAACGGAGAGATTCAATTTAAAGAAATTAGAAGAGAGCCGGGTAAGAGAGGAATATCAGATTGAAGTTTCGAATAGATTCTCGGTTTTAGACACGGAGTGCACTAGTGTTGAGGATACTTGGATTGAAATTAGAGATAGTATTAAAAGTTCAGCAATAGAAAAATCAGGACACGCGGAAATACGTAGGAACAAACCATGGTTTGACCAGGAATGCATTAAACTAGCAGAGAAGAGAAAACAGGTAAAATTACGCTGGCTACAAAATCCGAATGAAGTAACTACACAAAATTTCGCAGATATCAGGCGGGAAACTTCCAAAACTTTTAGAACAAAGAAACGCGATTTTTTGAAAGCTAAAATTAAGGAACTCGAAGATAATAGTAAAAATAGAAATATTCGGGACATGTATAAGGGGGTCAGCGAATTTAAGAAAGGCTATCAGCCTCGTGCTTATATATTAAAGAAAGCTGACGGAACAGTTCTCACTGATACGGATAGCATCTTAAATAGATGGAAAGATTTCTTTGACGATTTGCTTAATACGCAGCCAAAAACTAATGTGCGTGGAGAAAAGGAGATACACACCGCAGAACCGTATATTCCAGAACCCAACCGAATAGAAGTAGAAACCGCTATAAAGAAATTAAAGAAACACAAATCTCCGGGTGTAGATGAAATTCCGACTGAGTTCATTTTAGCTGGAGGCGAAAAATTGTGGAACAAGATACACAAACTCATTCTCCTTATCTGGAACAAGGAAGAATTGCCACAAGAGTGGTAAGAATCAATCATTGTTCCAATTCACAAGAAAGGCGACAAAACTGACTGTAATAATTATCGAGGCATTTCTCTTCTGTCAACATCCTATAAATTCCTTTCAAATATTCTATTAGCAAGATTGACCCCATATGCAGATGAAATTATTGGAGATTATCAGTGTGGATTTAGACGAAATCGATCAACTATTGACCAAATATTTACCAATCGCCAAATACTCGAAAAAAAGTGGGAATACAGTACCCCGGTACATCAATTATTTATTGATTTTAGAAAGGCGTGCGACTCGGTTAGGAGAGAAACATTATACAACGTTCTTACAGAACTTGGAATATCGAGAAAGCTAATTGGATTAATTAAGATATGTTTAAATGAATCCCAAAGTAAAATCGGAGTAGGAAAATTTTTGTCCACGAGCTTGCACGTCGAAAATGGCCTGAAACAAGGACATGCGTTATCGCCATTATTATTTAACTTTGTGCTGGAATATGCCATAAGGAAAATCAAAAGATAGCAACCAGGGCCTAGAGTTGAACGGTATTCACCAGGTTATGGCATATGCTGATGACGTAAATTTAATAGGGGATGATAGGAGAACAATAGAAAGAAATGCAGAGATCTTATTAAACGCTTGCAGGGACATGGGTTAAGAAATAAATGCAGAGAAAACTAAATACATGGAAGTGCGTCGGGACCGTAATACGGCAAATTGTGGATGCGTTAAAATATTAAATAATACTTTTGATAAAGTGGATACTTTCAAATATTTAGGATCAATATTAACAGACGAAAATCATATTCACGAAGAAATTAAATGTCTACTAAAAGCAGGGAATTCGTGTTACTATTCGGTTCAAAATCTCTTGTCGTCGCGAATTCTGTCGAAGAATTTGAAGCTTAAAATATATAAATCCATAATCATGCCTGTTGTTCTGTATGGTTGCGAAACATGGTCGCTTACTCTGAGGGAAGAACATAGACTGAAAGTATTTGAGAACAAGATCCTGAGAAGAATATTCGGATCCAAGAGAAACGGGAATGGGGAATGGCGGAAACTTCATAACGAGGAACTACATAATTTATACGGGTTACCCAACATTGTTAGGGTCGTCAAGTCTAGGAGGCTTAGATGGGAAGGTCATGTAGCTAGAATGGAAGAAAGTAGAAACGCTTTCAAAGTCTTGACTGGAAGACCCTTCGGAAAACGGCCATTAGGAAGACCTAGGCGCAGATGGGAGGACAATATTAAGATGGATCTCGCAGCGATAGGAATACAAAGTAGAAACTGGATCCAATTAGCTAAGGATAGAAGTCAGTGGAGAGCTTTTGTGAACGCGGCATTGGATAGAGATGCAAAAAAGCCGACTTATTTGAATCGATGGTTTTCTGCACATAAAAAGCAAGCTTTTTTGGTTCATTTTCATGATTTTTTCTGTTTAAATAACTTTCTTATAGTATACTCTAAAGTTAAATATGATTCCATGATCTAAATGCCATATTTCGCTCTGGAATTCACCATCATGATGGATGGAGCACATGGTTTATGAATTAAAGTAAACATTAAGTGCGTAGTATTTGAGGGCAATTTTAGAAGCTATTTAAGTTTATTTTAACTTCTGAATTATCGACATTTTTTCTTCTCTAGATCATTTCTTGTTAGTCATCCGTGTTTCACTTCTTAGAGCTTAGTACTCTAGCGTCTAGCACATAATTAAACTTACTTTTTTCAATATATCTATCAGAGCGTACGTTTTTCAATATATCTGTCAGAACATATTTCCACATTTCCGTTATACTGTAGCTGTGCAATGATTTAACAATAATCTTCCGGACACAACCTTGAATACCATTTTATAGAAATAATCAGTATCGGATTTAGAAAAATATTTGGAGGGGTTTTCTGAATAATATTTGGTTTTTCTAAAAAGTCCTAACTTTTATTTAAGAGGAGCTTAAGTTTATGAGTACAGGCATAACAAATATTTCGTTTCGTTGGTATATTCAGCTATAATCTTCCAGATACAACCTTGAAGACCATTTTATACTGATAATCAGTGGCGGATTTAGAAAAGTATTTTTGGAGGGGTTTTTCTTGTTAATACTTAGTTTTTCTAAAAATTCCTAATTTTTTATTTGATGACAGCTTGAAGTTTATGAGTAAAGGCAAAACTAATATAAAACTAATATATAATCAGTTTGTCTTAGAAATTCTGTAATTTCGGGGTAGAGGCTTCAATCCGAAAGACATCCTCACCCCAACCCTCTTCGTAAAACCACTACTGCTGGTAATTAGTAATAACAAAGATTTAAAAACAATTAGAAAGGAAGTCGGCCAGGACTCACAGTACACGCACTATCTCTACATTCACACATGGAATTAAGAAAAACTTCTGTTATAATGGTCGAATGCGGGGTTGAATCCCGGACTTCACGATAAAGCGCAAAATCTAACCACTCACTCATGTTTCTTGTGCAGTTGTGCTTAACTTAAATGTATTCTCTCTCTCTCTTTCTTTATGCCCACAAAAGTTCTCCATTGCCTTCTGTCCTTATCCAATTCAGTCCAGTTTCTACTCTGTATTCCTATTTCTGCTAGATCCATCTTAATATTGTCCTCCCATCTGGGCCTAGGTTTTCCTAATGGACGTTTCCCGATTGGATTTCCAGTTAAAACTTTGAAAGCGTTCCTACTTTCTTCCATTCTGGCTACATGACTTGCCCACCTGAGCCTCCTAGACTTGATGACTCTAACGATGTTTGATAAACCGTATAAATTATGTAGTTCCTCCTTATGAAGTTTCCGCCATTCCCCATTCCTGTTCCTCTTGGGTCCAAATATTCGTCTCAGAATTTTATTCTCAAATAATTTCAGTCTGCGTTCTTCCCTCAGCGTAAGCGACCATGTTTCACAACCATAAAGCATAACAGGCATGATTATCATTTTATATATTTTAAGCTTTAAATTCCTTGACAGAATTCGCGACGACAAAATGCTTTGAACTGAATAGTAACAAGAATTTCCTGATTTCAGTCGACATTTAATTTTTTTGTGGGTATGATTTTGGTCTGGTAATACTGATCCAAGATATTGGCAAGTATCCACTGTGTCGAAAGTATTAATTGATATTTTAACGCATTCATAATTTGCCGTGTTACGATCCTTGTGAACTTCCTTGTATTTAGATTTATCTGCATTTACCCATGTCCCTGCAAGCGTTTAATATTATCTCTGCATTTCTTTCGATTGTTCTCCTATCAGATTTACATCATCAGCATACACCATAACCTGGTGAATACCATTCAACTCTAGGTCCTGGTTCCTATCTTTGAGTTTTCTTATAGCGTACTTCGGAACAAAGCTGAATAATAACGGCGATAACGCATATCCTTGTTTCAGGCCAATCTCGACGTGAAAGCTCGTATTTTTCTACTCGGATTTTACTCTGGGATTCATTTAAACACTTAATAAATCTAGCTTTTTCGTTATTCCAAATTCTGTAAGAATGTTGTACAATGTTTCCCTCCTAACCGAATTGTAAACCTTTCTAAAATCAATAAACAGTTGATGTACTGGGTAATATATTTCCATTTCTTTTCCAGTATTTGTCGAATGGTAAATATCTGGTCGATTTCGATTAAATCCACACTGATAATCTCCAATGATTTCATATGCGTATGGGGTCATTCTTATTAATAGAATGTTAAGAGAAATGCCTCGATAATTATTACAATCAATTCTGTTGTCTTTCTTGTGAATTGGAACAGTGATTGGTTCTTCCACTCTTTTTAAATGTATTCCATAGTTTTTCTTTTTTGTAAAAAAAAAAAAAAAAAAAAAAAAAAAAAAAAAAAAAAAAAAAGAAAAAACCGTAACGATATATTGAATTTTCTTGTAAAAAATTCAGAAACCTTCAGGACTGGGTAAACCTTGATGGTGGCTATATATTCTACAGCCTAGGAAACCATACGCTCATATGAACCGTCTATTACGTATATGATCCATGAACAGAAAATTTGATACTTTCCCGATTCTGAACAAGCTTAAGGAACAGTCAGTGCATTACAGAATTTGGAGCTTTACCGATTTTGCAGATCCGAAGCACCTGATAGGTGGTAACAGATTATTACATATGTGATCAATCAGTGAAAAATTTGTTCGAAATATTCATACAATGTATATGAAAGTTAAAACTTAACTGAAAAATTTCAAGAATGTACAGAACTACCCGAAACGAAGCTCTTGATGTGCATATTTTCCTCATGTTTTTCTTTATTTTGCTTCAAAAGGGGGATGTGTGATATTTTGAAGTAAAAATACTACATACAATTTTGCTAGTTATTTGTGTATCATTTTTTTAAAGTACTTATTGTATATAAGAGGTTAAAATATTATTACATATATTGGTTAATCCTTTGGAATTCATAATGTAAATATGTTAAGAATTTAAAAAAATCTTTTTGAAATTCGTGGTTTATTTTCGAGGTTTCATATTATTATCTGCATCAACCACTAATTAAATGAGTTTTTTGTCGTAGAGAAGCGAAACAAAGTCTGCTTTATCAGTTTAAAGCAAAATTTTCAAAACAGCCCAAAATTTCCCAAGCAAAAAAGCGAAGCAGAAAATACCTTTTTTTTTCAAAAAAAGTCGGGTTTTTTTCCGAGCCCTTGCATCTGTAGCATTGAACCTCCGGGTTCCATAGGCCATAGAGTTAGTTTCTAGTTATTACAGTAGTGGATCGTCCAATGCTACAACATATATGGCAAGAAATGGACTATAGGCTATATGTGTGTCGCGTATGACAAATTAAGCACCCAATGTAAAACAAAAATTATGAGTATCCGTTTTCATTAGTACCATTTTCAAGTGTCTGTGTGGTGTTAAGTGAGATTTGTTCAGGTTTGTAATCGAGAAGATCATACTGTAGTAAGGAAGACGATAATGAGGAACTCAAAACTGAATAAGAGCCTGATTGCGATGATCGTTTCTAAGTGGAAATTAATCCTTTCTTAAAGTTGTACAGTCGGTTACAAAAGAGAATATAAAACATGTTTTATATAGTGTGAATTATGAAATAAATCTTTTCATTTGTTGGTTACTTCAGTTAAGTTCAATACTACGTTACCATAATCTTCTGTGGCTGAGTGACTTCTCAATTACTTTAGATATATTGTTCCAATCACACAGGATATCAGTTGCAGTCCAGCAGTCCAGCACTGTACTTGAAAAATGCTGAAAGTATCATAATCTAATTAGATCTGTACTTAACAGAGGGGAACCTCGTCCATGAGACTATAGGATGTCCAAAGATTCAATACATGGAAGACATAATATGTAGAAAGAAAATTGAATTTGTTGATGATAGTAATATTGGTAGAAAAAATTAAGAAGTATTTTACAAATATACGAGTAATAATTTAGGGACCCGAAGAATTCAATTGTTTTAGAAAAATGGCTTCCATACAACATCAGCGACGACGGAAGTTTTGAAGGAACGAGATTAATGGAACAAGAGATAAATAAAAACAGTCGACTTTGAATCACTTACCTGACTAGTAAATTTCCTTTCTCTATCACCAATTGTGTTTGATATGGCGGCCCCAGTCCCGAACAATCATCTGGTAGCGAAGCAAACTCCTACATAGAATGGGAGGTTTTTTACAATAGTTGTATTTTATTAATATTTAAATTTTTCAAATTACAACATACTTTTATACATTTTTTTCACCGAAAATGAAAATTACTTCATTATTATAAAAATTGCAACATAGGTTACAAAAATATATATTATTAATTAGCAGAAATTGCGTGGGTTTGTTGAGAGGAGGGTGGTTACAGAAGGAAGATTTCTTCCAGTGCCTTTCCCGGTGGAAGCGTTCCTAGCATCGCTGCTACGTTCCCTCTTTGCACAGCCATACTTAATCTCTGTATAAGAAAGGCTGAAGCTGGAGTGTCGCCTGTTTTGAGAGTTATTCGTCGCCCAACTTCTTTAATAAAATTTAGTCCTTCATGACCCCAGGACCCACAAGTTTCGATGGCGATGGTGATGAAGTGGTATTTGTCGAGGAGGTTGTTATATTTTCGTCTCTTTTCAGATTCTCTGCGAGTTGCGACCATCCCAGCTTTTGTGGAAGAAGTAGGAAGATTAGAGCTAGAGTATCGCACAAGTGAAATCCCATATTAAAGCCTTCCCTCGTTTCCATGGCACCAAAGACATTCCATCAGGTCTCTTGCCGTCAGAATGACTACACCCCATTGGCTCTCTCACGGAAGGTGTTCCAGAAGAGATGAGGGCTCTTATGATGAGGTCATTAAGATCTGAGTGGCGAGAGTATCTGCCAGCACTGTGGAGACATGATAGGCCATGTATACCTTTCTTATCCACCGCAAGCAAAGCACCGGTGTTGTTCGCAGACATCTGCTCCCAAACGTAACGCACAAGCGATTCGATAACTTTCGTCGGGAAGATGCAGTCCTAGGGATGGAGATGGAATAGCCTGTATCCAGGCACCTACTTCAGGGGATGAAGTAGCTAGAAGACGTGCCTTATCCTCAGGATTGGCGGAGGACTGAAGAAGAGAAGAAAATCTGGAGTTTATAAGAGAAGCGTCCCATGAAGATTGTAAACTTCTCTTATCAAGATCAGGTAGAGCAAGTCCGCCGCACGATCTCCACTGGGAGATACAATCATTAATCTCAGCGAGAAGTAAGACTGTATTTCTAATCTTCGTGCCTCGAAAGTGTTTGCATATTCTAGATATACGAGAAAAACATGATTTATCAAGCAGCCTTCTCCATGGGTGAATGGTTAACGTCGTGGCTTCGTCTCCGAAAGCTGTGATTTTTTAAAACATTTTTCATTCTCCATATGTTAAGATCTTTTTCTCACTGCACAATCATCTGATGCTTCAAAGAAAGAGTTCTCTATCTTAATTCGACAACTATAGGTGTGATGCTCACAGGTTTCACAGAAAACCTATGATTCTTACTATGCTTAGAGAACCTCAATTTTCTTCAGAATGTGGATGCTGTCCGATCATTTGTTTCTCCAATTGTAAGCTTGCATATGTGAGTGTTTCCCTCTTTGTTCCCATATTTGAATCTCTCCTATCTCTCAATGTCGTTTATCACGAACTCATATGGGACGAGATCAAACGTCCAACTCCTGTAACCAGATGTAAGTCTCTACTAACTGCCATCACGACTCCCCTTAGGTTTATTTTTAGTAAGCTTCGGATATTCAGGCACTTCAAACACGAAACAAAGACACAAGAGTCAGTAAAACAGTCATTTTTCATTTTGGAAATTTCAGTCTCGAAGGTACTTCTCGCAGTGGGCAAACAATCACACAAAAAGTGCATTTTGGCAATATATATATATATATATATATATATATATATATATATATATATATATATATATATATATATATATATATATATATATATCAAACTGGCATGTAAACAATCCATCCTAAACATCCATCACTAGTGTTAAATCATTCAGAGAAAGCGCCTGAAAAGTGTTCTTACACCTTGGTTGTATGTAACCCGTCTTACTATGTTGAATTTCTGGTTGCAGTATATTTCAGGATAGTTTTCTTCTCATTAGACGTTGCAAGAACTATTTGATTTCTTTAAAATTAATTAATTGATTATAACTTTAAAAAGTGTATGTATAAACTTTCTTGGGAATAGCTTATTTGATCAGTGAAAACCACATCGAAATGCTAGCCGCAGTTCTCGAGATAATGTTCATCAGTTCCTTTACAATTTTTGTAACACCCCTATCTGGTTGCCTAATGTAGTAATCTGTTTTATCACTGTTTTCTTGAAGTTTGGACTTTCCAGCTTCAAATTCTTTGATTTTGTAGCGCCCAGTTTTCATTCTAATTGTTCATTCTTTAGTTTTTGCATCTGAAGACGATTTGTTGCTAGAGCCTTTCTATCCCAACTGTGGCCCTGCTGGCGCTACTGTCGATATGTGATTTCCCGTACCTCTGTCGAAAGAGGAGGGATAAGTTGCTGCGACCGACATCTTTCAATTGTTAAATGCGGAAGCGTTACCACAATGAATTATTTCACGGGCTTCGCTGTGGTCTGTCTTATTAGCCACTCTAAGTAGCCTGTGATCTTCACTCGTCAAGATCAAGCGACTGAATGACAAATTGGCAACACAGCTGAGGTCATTCACTTCTTTTCCCTAAGCAAAGGGAGAGTTTCCTCCGTCAGAGGGCGGCGGGGGTTGGGCCGAAGTATAGTTCGCATAGTTTCCGAGGCCACAGGTGGAATAGACAGACTCTAATGCTTCGCTTCTTTTTTCATGTATTATTTTTGTCACAAAAGAAAATGCATGTTTTTCGCGGGGTAGTATCTCATGGCCCTTGAAGTAATGGAAGATATGAAAAAATTAGTTTGCTTAACAGTGTAATTAATCTTACTAAAACTGTTAAAAGCTGTGGATCCTAGTAAAATAACAAAATATGTTATGTTTGAAAAAGGAATTTACACAAAACATAACACACATAGTGTAACAAGCAAAGAAGACGGAGAAACCGACGGTAAGACAACAGAAATAAAAATCACAAGCTGCGTGTTTAAAGTTTATAGCAAGAAAACAGCATGTGAATATACGTCGTAGTGGGTAACGTTCTTACCTGCCAATCAGCTTATCCATGTTCGAATCTTTATCAAGTATACTTTTTTTTTGTTAAGGAACAGCTATTTAATGTAGTATTAGACTTTTTATGTATGGTTTCAGTCTGTTAGATTTTTGTTACTTTTTTTCTAAGGCAATAGTATAAGATTACAAGTATGATTCTAGATCAAAAGTAAGGATGTTCTAGGTTTCGTTCCATTAATAAAATATAGAAATAAGCTTATATCCGAAGCTAAATGTACACGTGATTGAAACGAAAGTATAAGTGTCTACCAACTAACTTCACCAGAATTTGTCTCTCTGTCCGTTCGTCTGCCTGTTTCACCGTAACTCTCATAAAACTTATTCGATTTTCATTAAACTAGGTATATGCCTTCCTCCGATCTTTGAAAATAACTTTATTATTTGATGTTGCAAAAACCTATCAAAAGTAGGTGAGTAAATGGTAATAAAATCCTCCCCATTCTGCAGGTTTTCACATATAGAACATCATTTTGGAGACTACGTAAACATGATTTGAATTCGATAAAACATAGTGCATACTTTGTTTAGGATATCCTATTCATCCCCAGTGGTTGTAGTTGAAACCGATGAAGGATAAGTTGGTGAAAGATGAAAGTTCCCAAAACTTCGAAGTTTCATTGAGACAACTTTCAATCATTAGCAACACGATCAATAATGTCACCTTTTCACCTTTTAGAGCGGTAATAAAATTAAAGATACAAAGATAAACAGGCGTCTCGTTTTAGCTGTTGTCCTTTATTGTTTATTTTCAAATGGGAAATCTAAATGTTTCATTTTAAGCGAAAACTAACATAGTGTCCCGTAAGTATTATTTAAACTGTAAATACTGAGAGCAATTATGCGCTCTCTCGTTAAAATGACTGCATGTACAGCTATTTTTCGTAATAATATTCATTGGGAATATTTAGGCCACGTAACCATCCTCGCTGATCTAGTGACTAACGCATTTGATTTTGATGCACGTGGTCTCGGTTTCAATTCCCTGGGGACAACACAAAAGGATCATTTTACAATCATACATTTTCATTAATCATCTAGCCTAAAGGGCATAACCATCGGACATTAAACTGAAAACAGTTCATTTCATTTTAGGTCATGCCTGAAACTTTAAAATGCTCTTGAGTGCTTGAAACTTTCTAATGCGATACTTGTGTGTCTTGTAACTTAAAAACATAAGAAAACATTAACATTTTCTATTCTATTTAGAAAGTACTTTAGAAACTTTAGTACTGTGAACCGCCCTTTGATAACGGGAATGCAGACATCTCCAAGTCTAATTTCCCGATAAGTTAAACCTAAACGGGCAACGGAACATCAACATTTTGAACCCGTAGAGAACCTTAGCCATTCGTCTTGCGGGATAAATTGCCCTGGGATGTGAAACTTCACTCCACAAGGTGATGTTTCTTTTAGAAATAGGACAGCAAGAACATCGTCCAATGATCTTCTCGTGAATGGGCAATAGGCATTTGACCTTGAGCAAAATCCATAATAAATGTTTTGCTGTCTTTAACAACTGAGAGCACATGCGAATTCCGCACAACCTGTCTGATACTTCGTGTGGTCTGTCTGTGTCCAGTTCTAAAATTTCTTGAAAGTCTGTCTGTGTCCAATCCTAAAATTTCTTGAAATCTGGTTCTCAACGTGGGCGATATCGTCCTCCAGGGGGCGTTCTCGTTCTCGAAGGAGGCGCTGTAACAAAAAGGGGCGATCGGGGAGCGATAGGCTATGTAGAGGGCGTTTAGATTTCATGACCTGTTAGTCTTTTTCTTAGTATTATTGGACAAAGGGCATTCTGCATTCATATGCATTTTACGAATTTTTGACAATGAACTGGATACGCTGAACACGAACGTCAAGTGACCAATTTCACAACCAAGCGATGGGAGAGGGGCTCTGCCAATCAACTCTAAATTCCTCAGCCTCTTATGTCTCATTCCAGTCAGCAACTAGCAGTATTCTGTTCTGTTTTGTTCGGTTCGGTTCTATTTTGCAGTTCGGCTCTTTACTCGCACGAATACGTAATATAATAGAAAAGAAGTTTCCTTCCGAACAATCGGAAAGTGGTTACGAACTTAATTTAATAATGTAAGTAATTTACAGTTAATTCACAATCGATTAGTTTTAGTGTTCTGTGTGGAGTTTGTATATTTTGAAGAACACTCATGAACATCTCTGAAAAGAAAAAGTGCCATCAATATTCGACTGAATACTTGCAATTTGGATTCATCTTGTCTCCTACAAACGTACAACTTCCTTTCTTCATCCTTTATGAAAGGACATTTTCAGATGAAGCCATGAAATCTTCGCGACTAAAAGATTATCTGCTAAGAATCCACCCAGATAAAGCCAATAAAACTTTTTCTTCTAAAATCAAAAGTTAAAATTTGAAAACCCAAACATTGTGGAGAAACTGTTTGGAAAATCTATACAGAATGCCGAAAAATGACTCCTTTCTTCTTATAATCAATTAACGTAGTAAACGCTGCAAACCCAAGCAAATAGCAAAATGTGGATAATTTCACACTATCGTAGAAACATTAATATTTACCCGCCGTTAAAGAAATAGTTAATACTATGCTAGGACCGGGTTTAAATACGTGTATCCAATCCATTCCCTTGAGTAACGATAGTGTTTCCAGAAGAATTGATAAAATGGCTGCTGATGTTGAAGAGACACTTATCAACATGCTGAAAAATACAGAATTTTTAATGCAGGTTGATGAATCAACGGTTCGTGATAACGAAGCATTACTGCTAGGTTATGTCCGTTTCATTCTTCAAAATGACAAGCGTATGGAGGAAATGTTGTTCTCCCAAAACTTAACCACCGACACGAAGGGTTCTTCAATATACAAGAAGGTGGAAGATTATTTAACGAGAAAAGTATCTCTCTAGCAAACATTGTAGCTTGCGCAGCCGATGAAGCTGCAGCCGTGATTGGATGATATCTCGCGGGTTTATATCTAATTTGGAAAGAGCAATACCTTGTGTTATGACTGTCCATTGTGTCATTCATCGACAGCAACTTGTTGCTAAAAATTTGAGTGACAGGTTGCTCGAATCTTTGAGTTATAAGTGCTGTTAACAAAATCAAGTCCCATTCTTTGAATGACCATCTGTTTCGTAATGTCTGTAAAGAAAATGACGAAAAATTTGAACGTCTTCTTCTACACGAAAATTAGATGATTGTCAAAAAGAAAGTGTTTGCGGCGTGTTTATGAACTTTTTGACACAGTAGTTGAGTTTCAGCAAGCCTAAGTGATGCTCTTGGTGTGGCCTATTTATCTGATGTGTTCGATAAACTCAGTGAAGTCAACACAAAGCTACAAGGGGACAGAATGAATTTCGTTAAGGCTAAGGAAATCACCTCTTCATTCATTGCTAAATTGGACCTTCCTGCAAGTAACGTAAGTCGTTGGGGGTTCTATCAATTTTCTAGTCTTAGAGCACTTGAAAACGAAAGGGAACTTGAAGAAAGAGATTTAAAAGGTATTATTATTATTATTATTATTATTATTATTTTCCTGTCTCAAACGGGTCAAGGAAGGCATGGAAATTATATATCAAGATGTTTGTACCCTAGAAGTTCCAAATGAGATGTTCAGTCCTTTTCCAGTGAGTACCACAGATCACGCAAATTTGCAGGAGCAACTCACCGACTTGAAACAAGACTATGAAGCCAAATCACTCTTTGAACAGGCTGGTTATGAGTATTTTTGGGTGAAAATGAAGAAATCTATTCTCTCATATAGCAGGAACTCAAGTTACTTCTTTTAGCTTTTCTTTCTACGTAGTGGAGAGGGGTTTCAGCGTTGTACAACAGATCCTCACGAGAGCGAGAAACAAACTGCAAATATGTGAAAGGGGTGACTTGAGACTGCGGTTGATGAAGCTAACACCAAATATTGTTAAATTGGCTTCAATCCACCAAGCTCAAAAGTAGCCATTAATAAAGTAAGGGAATATTGACATTTAGGGAAAAATAATCTTCGTTTAATTTGTTATATATTTAGTTCGTAATTTTACAGGAAATAAGTCAATACCGTCGTATTTTTGACACAGTGAACAGTCAGTGTTGATTTTTGTTATTTCTTTTCATTACGAAAAGGAATCTACAGGCAATAATACGAATTATATATTTTGAAACATGGTAACTCTTCTACTTCCTCTATCAGAAGAGAGGTTAATTGTTCAAGCTATTGTATTGCAGAGGACTTTCTATTCCTGCGGGTTTTAAGAAGAAATTTGCGACTTTCCACTTGCTTTTTGCGATAAGAGGACTAAACATTTTGTTTTTGTCGAAACAAAATACTTTTCTCGGAGAAAAATGTAATATATAATGTATTTTAATAATGTATAATGTAATGTGTAATGTATAATGTATTTTAATGTATTTGCTTCATTCAAGACTTACATTTGACCTTGTGGCTTAATAGATATGGTTAAGATGACGTTAAGGGCACGCTCAGAACAATCACCCAAGAGGGTGCTAGGCTCGAAAAGGTTGAGAACCACTGTGCTAGACAATAACCGAAAGGCGATCGATCATTACTTTTCCAGATGTATTTTCCAATAACTTTCCGTCCCAATGTACAATCAAAGAATTGTGAAATAACTTACAGAATAATCATTGACCTAGATTTGCTGCTACAACTAAAGCTGCTTTTCGATTATTGATATCGGTTCTATCTAGAGTGGCAGCTAGTTTTGACGTTATTGTCAATGATGGTCCAGCTCTGCCAATACCTATCGCTTGATCAGGTAATTTTTGAGATACGCTTCCAGATAGGACACTTAAATCAATGGATTCATTAACATCGGTCTCAGACTCGAATCCATTACAACGACAGACCCAACGAAACAATTTTCTAACTTTCGCTTTTCACGTCGAATTTTTAGCACTTCTTGCATTTTCACTTTCTCTACTCAATGTTCCTTCTCTGCCAAATTCATGTCAATATTGCTCATGTAGCCGCGACAATCCTTTTTTTGATCTGCGCCAAAAGAAACTCTTGATCATCCTTATTTTCTACCATCTCCATTGCATCCGCATGTACTATATCGAAGAAATTGAAAGATGCTTGAAATTTCTGCTCATTACGATATTGTTACTTCACTCCCTCTTTTTGCATTTTTTGTCAAATCCAAACATTGTAAAGTTTCTCTATTTTGCTTACCACTTGATAAACGTTCTGAATTAAAATCTGGATTATTGTCCAAAATACACTCAAATTCGTGGCGACATCTCTCAAACTGTCTTGGATAGATTTCTGTAGGTTACTGCGATAATTAAAAAAAAATACACAGCAAAATCGATTTGATCAAAAGTACTATCTTCGATTTCATTCCCTGGACATGACCAAAAGGCAGGGTTGAAAAATCACGTTTTTTTTTAAAAAAAATCATGATGTTGATCATTTTTATTTAAATCTATTTTTTAAAATTGAATTAACTTGTACGTGATTTTTCTGAAAAATACAATAAAATTTAAATGATTTTATTTTTTCTAATTGGCAATCTACGAGGGTTTCAGTTTTATTTATTAAATGATATTACAATAAAAGCAAAAAAAATAGGAATTTCCTAGTATTTATGTTACTTTCTTCAGGTGTTTCTTACACGTGGCAGTTACTCAGTAGCAGTACAATATTCTTCACCCAACATCTGAGGCGGGCGCAATCACCGTAATCTTGAGAATTCATTTCACAATGATTGGACAAAAATGAAAATGTGTGGCAATCATAAATTTAAGCATCCTAATTAGTAAACAACAAAGTAAATATGCATTATCACAATATTGCGAGCGGTGATTATATTCAGTGAGAAAAAGCAAAAAGGCTACTACTCACCGCAAAAACATGTAGCAGAATTTTCTTTTACATGTAGCAGGTAGCGCTTTCGGAAGATGCTGCTTCCTTCTTCAGCCTGTGGTAGACTTCAAAAAGGATAAAAAACTGAAGGAAGGTTAAAAGGTTAAGATATGTAAAAAAAAAAAAAAAAAAAAAAAGTCTCCTGTCAAACATTAAAACACACGGGAATAGAAACTCACTGATATTGTACACTGCTGTTCACTGTTTTTCTGTTCTTGCTTTCCAAATTGCGAAAGTATGTAGTGAAAAAATTACTCCAAATGATATTTATTTCTCCTCTATCCAGGTTAAGTGAGGGCCTTTCTTTGTGAATATAATATAATTCTTTAATTTGTCGTTCCGTTGCTGTTTTTGCTCTTTCAATTAAACATGATTCCATGATATGATGGTTGTAATTTCTAAGATTCGTTGCTAGACCGAATAACTGTTGCGGATTTCGAGGTTTCGAGGTACGAACGTGCTCAGTTATTCTAGTTTCTTTTTGTTTAAACTATATACACTTTATCACACTGACATTTCACCCGATGGACTGCTTTGCAAAGAGTCAGTAAAAAATGCTTTAAAATTGGTTATGTATTTATCTATAGATTTTGGAGGAATTTCTGAAATTTTGATGATGTATCTTTGCAGAATCTTCTTAATTTTTGCTGAAAAATGTGGAACCATAAGGACACCAATCCATCAAACTAACAAACGCAGAATTATTTAAGCGGTAGACCACGGGTCTACTTATTTCTCATAAAGAATTCATATACGAAGTTTTCATCTTCCAAACGTGAAAGACGTTCTAATTTTTGGCATACATTTTAAACACCTCCTTCCTCCTTAGGATACGCATTTATGAAAATGCTACGAAAAAATCCTGGCTCGAGCCAAGTGCTATGTTAAAAAGTCGTTTCAAGTGATTTAGCCGTTTTCTAGTGATGAGGCAGACAATGTCGATTTGAGTATGAAAGGAAAAAAACAGAAATTTCTCTCTTTCTCTTTACAGGTAGAATTTCCGAAAGCAATAAGACAGTGTCAAAGTACTTTTAATGTTGAGCTTACATCATGTTCATCTGTTGAGTTGTTGTTGTGTTGTTGGTTTCATCTTCTTAACTTGGGGGGCTCGTGAGACTCTCTATTTCTGGCATAAATTTTAAATCTCCGTTTTCCCTTTAGAATACGCATTTTAGTCAAAGTGATTCGATAAAAATCCGAAAATCCGAATGAAGTAGGTACTGACTATGTTCAAAAATTCTTTTAAACTGTTTAACCCGTTATATATATATATATATATATATATATATATATATATATATGCGCGGATCCATATAAGGGCTATAGCCCCCTTTCCCTTTGACGCTCACATATACACAGGATAAAATGGGCTTCAATCCTGCTTTACACTGGATAAAGCTGCAAACTATAGTTTAACTCCTCCCATATATATATATATATATATACGTACGTCTCAATTACAGTAAAAAGGCTATGTATTACCACGATACGTAAAATTCTGAACTAAAAATTGTGAGTATTGAACGTTAAATGGAGTCAGCTTTTTTCTCCTGTACCATATAAAATTAAGTACATTGTCAAATCACTTGGATTTCTTTTAAAAATAGATATTTGGTTTAAATTTGCTCTATTAAGATCCTACCATCACATAGTACGGATTACGAGTTTAGTTTTAGATTAACAATTCGATTAGTATCTACGAGTAGCCAGAAATACTACGTTTTATTTCAGTAATGCAAAAATAAATTTGATTTAAATCATTGATTTTAAAAAGATCATCCGATGTAAATCACTGATTTAATCAACCCTGCCAGAAGGTATAATTCGTTTCTACTTGTTGTTGAAGTAAGTGATCTGAATCAAGTAGCCATGTTTCTTGTCTGGCTTAAGCTACATTACTTGTCCAACAAGTCTTATTTTCCGGTACTCTATTGGATAACGCTCTTACTTTTGCATACGTCGTCCATCTACCTGTCTTCTTACATGCGTGCGTAGTCGCTCAGCACTGCTGCCAGACACTTGAAGTAACAAAATATGACATAATAACTCAAAACTTGTTAAAAATATTTCTAAAATTTAGAAATTAAAATATTAAAAATTCGAAAATCGCCGTCTAGATTGATAAAACTTGATTGATAAATGAAAATCGCAGCGATCTGAAATGTTCAATGCCAATAGAACGCAATGCTCCAATCTGGCATACTTCATGCTTGATGAGCGACCTCTAAATATTAATAGAGTTTGACAAAACGAGAGAAAATTTTAGTCTCTAGAAACATAAATTGCGCGGAAGTGAGATAAAAAAAAGTCGGAATTTGAAGTTTTGAATTACCCAAATACATATATATACAATATCCTAGACATTAGTATTTTTCCGGGTTTCTTTCTTCAGGCGCCTGGTGCTACGAATCCCAAAAGGGGCGCTCAAATAAATAAATAAATAAAACTTTTTAAGAAATTTTTCATAAATTTTGTGAATTTATGGATTGTGACATGCGTATAGTATCATTTGAAAGAGTGCTTCATACTACAGAGGATGGCGTACGACCTGTGAACCTGGTGGTTGTTGTTGTTGTTATTATTATTATTATTATTATTTTTTTTTTTTTTTTCCTAACACTTCTAAATAGTGAAATATTCTTCGAAAAACTTGTCTCTCTTCCTACATGTTTTTAACCGTACGTTAATGAAACTTGGAGAACGTGTAATATATTTAGAATACCTGAAACTAAGCGCCCAAACACCTAAAAACAACATTTTTCCGGGATATTTCGCGGAATTTTCCGGATTTTGCTTCCATGAGGTGTATGTATGATAGACTCAAACCGCTGATTCATTCTGAAGGTAATGGCGTGCGAATCATGAATCTAAGATAATTAGGGTACGAACAGACACTTCCTAAAATGTATTTTCCCTTTTATTATTATTATTATTATTATTTATTTATTTCTCACCAATTTTGCACTACATTTTCGGTTCAAAAATATTGTTTATCTGGATTCGTATTACACGTGTTTGAATGATTTGAGAAACGTGTAGAAGCACGTGCATTTCGAGGTTTTAAAATAGATTTTCGGCAAACTTCACAAAAAGTATTTTCTCCAGTGAGAGACATTAGGAATTGTCTCTTTAATTTTCCTCTCTAGTATTAAATTGTCCCTTCTATCCCTTCCGCTGTTATTTTATGCTTAATTTATATTGTATTGAATTAAATAAAGATAATTCGAATATAAGGTAAACATTATTGTATGTTCTCGCTTGCAGAAATGTTCATTTTTTTTATTATTGAAGCTTGCATAAAATTCCATAATAGTAAATGCTGGATATTGTGAATGATGTGAATCTATCATACGAAGTATTGTTATTCATGCTTAATGAAATCGAATAGTATGAAAATTTCCAAAATGATTAAACACACTTATCATAGCGTAGCATTATAGCTTATGCAGTCAGGCAATTTAGTTACGTAGATCTTTTCCACAAGAATGTTTGTTTCAAATGTTTTAATTAAGGAAATGAATATTTCATATGCTGTTTTCAAGTATTTCTAGTCTTGCTGTAGTTATATCATCCATAATTAATATACACTTAAACTAATTTATACTTATTACAGAAATGTATGAATGCATTGCAACAAGTGACTGCACGAGAAGGAAGACCAATAGTTATTTGTGAAAAAGGAGATTCAGAAACTCAGAGTTTTGCGTCTCAAATATTGGAAGTTCCTCACACCGTAGATTGTCTTCAGGTAACACTATACTTAAAACCATACTATAGCATAGCATATTATACACTATAGTGTAGTACAGCATATCATACTATAGTATAACATAACATAATATATATATATATATATATATATATATATATAAAATATGAGGGACGTATTTCAAGGTGTGTTAGAAGAGTAATGACTGGCAACACTGTGCACGAACCGACAAAGCATTTGCCTCCACCTTCCATACCAGTTGCATTAACCCCTGCTGTTGACTCGATACAGATTTGAACTTGCTCCAATTGCTACACGATTATTGAGGGCGTCTGAAGTAAAGTTGTGTTTTTGAGGTGCTTTACGAAAATGGACTGGCAAAAGTTTGAGCAACGCTGCACCATCAAATTTTGTGCAAAACGTGGCGAATCCGCTAGTATGACCTACAAAAAGTTACAAGAGGCTTATGGAAAACATTCTTTGTCCAGGGCACAAATGCTCAGATTGCGCATATCCTTTTTAGAAGGCCGAGAACAAATGGAAGACGAAACTCTTGCGGGAAGACCTTTAACCTCTATAACAGATGACAATATGGAATCATCTTCAATGATTTTTTGGCAGGAAAGCATTCATGTTGTCCCTCAGTCTCCCTATTCAATGGATCTCAGTTCCTGTAACTTCTTTTTATTCCGTTCGCTCTATAACTACCTGAAAAGGCTACATTCTGGTACTTTGGATAATATCCAGAAGAGCATAGCTGACGAGCTGAAAGGTATTCCAGCAGAAGCATTTCAGCACTGCTACAAGGAATGAAAACAACGCCTCCATCGCGGTGTAGCTGCGCAAGGGGACTAGTTTGAAGCAGATAATCCTGATTTATAATAATATTCATTGTTAAAAGACAATCAGTCTCATAATTTTTCTAACACACGTATTTGTGAACCTTGTGAAAACATTATTTTTGTTATTGTAGGATTCATATCTGTTTACTCATTCTTTCGAATATTATTAAAAACTTGTACATAAAAGGAGCTACCATTAAACTTAATACTAGTTAATGATCTTTTTCCTTTCATTCTGTTACAAAATATACATAGTAGACTGGTAGATCACAGTGGTAAATAAATTTATTTAATTAAATGTAATTATATGTTCGTAGCAGTTTCTAGTCGTATACATAATATTATAACAGCGGCTGGATGGTGAACACATGCATACAGTACTCTGACACAAGTAAATAGATACTCGAAAACTGAGTCTATGGCCACTGCTACGTACTATTGCACAGAAGAAACCGTTCCTGGTGCTGAAACTAGTACTTGCTTGAACCTCTTGACAGCACGTAAAACTTTAATCACATGTATCATGATACAGTCATTTCCAACGCGCTGCACTGTGACGTGTTTCCTGCTTTTATTTTCAGTAAACCACAGTCTGCAGGTGCATTACTCTTGGATTCATGACTAATGGTACACTGCCAACACTTGTTTTATTCCATTCTTGACCTACCTCGTTCCCTCCCCATCTTTGCTCAGCCTGATCGCAGGAGTGCGCTCCTATCCCATACAGTGACTAGTTTGGAGTAAGTCGTTAATGAGATCCTGTGACAAATTATAGCATTCGACAAACTGTGCTTCCAGAAAATAAGTATTGTTTATTTGCAGGTCTGTTTGGGCTTTATGCAATTTTGGTTATAAAAGATGCCAAACATTTTCTATAGAATTCATGTCCGCAGTTTTTTAATGGTGCACCAGTTTGATCCTCATTTTGCCTTTGCTGGCGAGTAGTCAGTTTTGTCCTATGACATGGCACACATGGCACTCCGTAATTGATGGATTGCGTTGCATTCTGCGATTCCTTGACTTCGCCTCTTTCAAAGTACAGTAATAATCCATCTTGGTATATCGCGATGTATTTAGCAGCATTAAGAGGCTAGTCGAAGAAAAAAAAAAAAAAAAACAATTGCAACCATTTTTTTCATGTTGCACTCAACACTATAACATACATCGCCGTATTTCACTATAGTGTAATAGAGTTGCGATCTTTCAGTCGCTTTTATACTTACTCTCCACTGCTGTCTAAGAATTGACAAAATCGCTCGCGTTAGAGAAAGCCACATGGGCCCAAAAATGTTCTGGATTGTTGTACATGGCGATGACCTAATTTTGTCATCATGTCATTTGTTTTCGTAAACATTCTTCATTTTGGTGACGCATCAGTACATTCCCACACTATGCAAATACCGCTGGACGATTCATGCAAATCTACCAACCTCAACTGAAATGTCATTAGCAAATTTGGATGGCTGGGTCCTTGCACTCCCAACGGCCATACGTTGTTTTACAGTCGACTCTAGTTCTGTCATACTCATTGGTTGATTAATTCGTTCAGTGTTTCCATGAAATTGTGTTCCGCTGTTATGTATATTTAACACGAAGCTTTTAAGGAAACTTCAGTTCCTTTACTGACCCTTCATCAGACGAAAGGAAGATATGTCAGGTCTATCACATATCGTTCCCATTCGCTTTTTCCTTCCCTTTTTCCTTCCTGTCTGATAAAGCTTCATCGAAAGTGCATGCAGTTTACTGTTATTTATCCTTGAGGTTTTCTGTCATATTTACGAATCCTATGTCGTAGGATTCCGTTTTCATATATATACACATATCATGTAGTAACTCCTATACCAGAAAATAGTGAATCCATAATTACACACACTAGAAAAGTACGCAATTATCTTTTTGGCTAAAGTCTTCATCAGATAGGGGCGTTTTATCGAAAGGAATCATTGTCTGTGTTAGCATGTATGACTTTGTTTTCACTGTTCCTTAGTAAGTAATTGAGTTTTTATTCCTTCTTTGGAATTGACATTATATACCCTTGTAATGACTATTTTCTTTCAATAACATTAGATGTGAAATCTCATGACGTGAATATGTTTGAACCCCTATTTAATGACCACCCCTCATCTTCTACTAGCGTATAGAACAAATACGTACACCAACAATGCAGAGAATACGTAACGTATCAAATGTCCAAATCTAGACTTGGAAATCATTATGGTGTTGTGAACACATATCCAACCTATGAAACCTATAGATTATTTATTGATATGCCTAGGCTATATTAGTTAGAAACATTTTAAGACACAAATGTCTTGTAGTAGTTGTTGATAGTTCCTCCGGGTTCGTGGTCAAGGGTTCTTATCATATTTAACATCGTTTTTTTTAATGAGCAAATCATTCTGAAGTACAAGATTTTCAGAGAACTTATACAAAAGTTCTAGCTTTACTGTGGTTTTATTTAAAGAATTATGTGCATCAATAGGTGCTAAGATACATTTTATGAATGTCCTTGGGCATTATGGGAATGGTTCAATTGAGGTCTTAATTCGACACATAAAACAACGCTTAAAGTCAGTATTATGTAATAAACATAATGAAAAGTGGACCGAGTACCTCCCAGCCGTGTTTTTTCCTCCTCTTTTCGTCACTCTGATTAACATTTCATTTATTTGGGTCATTACCTGACACTCATGGAGGAGTATAGTCGCAGATTTTTGTGACGTCATTGTGTAGTGAATTGTTCAATGCAATCAGTGATGGATATCGGACTGGTTTTATGGAAAAGTTTTCTTTTTAGTTTCGGCCTACTACGAAATAGTTGAATTACTACGATGAACAAAGAAGAGGACATTATATTTGAATTACGACGATGCAAGAAGAAGAGTATATATCATCTTCTGATCTCCCTTCTTCATCGTAGTAATTCAATTATTTTGTAGTAGCTCCAAACTGACGAGAAAATTCTTTCATAAAAAACAGTCCAGTCACTAGCATAGTTAGGGAATTAGGTTTAAATGGTGATTGCCTGTCGTATTGGTTCTGAAGATCCATTTGTCGAAAGCCAGGAAAGGGACTGTAACGTTTCCAATTTTTCGATTGCTGTGGCCTTAAATTTCCCATAGCTCATTTTTCCATGGGTTTAACCAATATTCTTTTGTGTTGTCCTTTTTCTATTCTATAGGTAGCTACTTTGTTATACTCCCCTTCTTTTATTATGGATATTATTTTTATTTTTCTGACATTTTATCATTTTTATTATCTTAATCCTTTTATATTTATTGGCACTGCATATTGTGTATATTGAGTTGACATACTGGGTTGAATATATTGCGCTTTATATTGAGTCGACATGCTGCGTTATTGTGATCCTCCTCTATTCTCTTACCGTACTGAAATTAAGTAGTGTTTATTTTCCTATATTTTACAATGATGTATTTTTTGTTCTATTAAACTGTCACTTTCTTTTTTTTTTTCGATGTTGTATATTTCACTCGCCTTATATCTGTTTCATTTATTTCTTTTAGTTTTTTCTTTAACCCCTTTTTTCCCTTACTCTCCTTAGTACAATATAGTCGTATGCAGCGTGCCTGTAGAAGTAGACTATCCTTTACTTGCATGTCTTTGCGGTTTTCAAGGATGCTCTAGTTTCAACCAAGTGCCCTAGTCCCAATGAAAGAAAAAAAAAATCAGAAATATTTACTGCTTAGGTTTTTGACCGACAAAGTGGTCTACTTTTTTTTTTTTTTTAAGTCCTCTGTTTGTTGTTATTTAAATCCTTTTATATTTACAGTGTACTTTTGATGTTGATGTATTTTTGAAACTATTATTGTTCTATTTCTTGTGCTGTCTGGTAAAAATAAAACTTCTGTGACTTGGATTTAGCGTCAGAGTTATGAAGGAATATATGGTATGTAAAGGGATGTTTATGTGATAGGAGATTAAAACATTTACAAATTGATATAAATTTGTATCATAAAAAGAATTATGATATAAATTTCTGGAATAGACAGCCAGTTTTATTACTAATAATTAATTTTGAAACACGTGATAATGATCAACGCTTCAAACAAGAAGTACTTACACGATTTACTTTTCATTCATTGAGCTTAGTATATTTTTCAAAATAAAACCAACACGTCTACTCCCACTTGCACATTCCTAAGGTTGCATCAGGTTCCTAACTTCTTAGTACAGTCATTTTCACATATCTAATTCTAGTCTTCCGTGTTTATTGACATAGGAAAGCCGATGCTTTCGTGGCGGAGTCTGATACAGGCGTTCTTACGAGAAAGTTTGGGCAAAATATTTAACGGAATGGCTCACCAAAACGACATTTCATTTCTAAAAAGTACAAGCACATAACGATGATAAGTTGACGTCCAAATTTTGAATTGATAGACAACGATTCCATGCGTTGCATTAAGCTTACGAGAATTTCTATGCTTTTGTTTCGTCCTGTGAATGACGAGTGTAGTGAGCATATATGGGGAGTCTCGGCCTGTCTTGCGCTAAAGTCATCCATAGCAGTTGACGGTTTACGTCGTTAGAAGAAGAGAAACAGATTTACCTGAAAAATCAGTGCAACATCAAGGTACTGTACTAAGTTTCCCTTTCCCTGAGTTATATGCCATCAAATGACTATCAAATTACTTTTCCATTTTAGTCCTTCTACCATCACGTCTATTTTCTCTTTGTAATTGTTGATTTTTCTATAAAAGCAGTCTAGGTCTAATCCCAATACTTCAAAATCCTAGGACGGCTGTGTTAGCCAACATCCCCATTTATCTTCATTGTAAAGTGTAGATTGAACTTAATCAGGGCTAACATCCATCATCTGTTCAGTATCAAATAAATAAACCTATTGGTTGCATCTCATTCTCAAATTTCGATAGTTATTTATCACGTATAAGATGCGTTAGCAAGAGTAATTTTTTTTATTTATTTATTTATTTATTTATTTTTACATTGCTTGTTTACTTTTAATCATTCAAATCTACAGAACTTCTCTAAAAACTATATATATATCTATCTTCACTCCTCCTAATGACCTACAAGACTCAGGCTAATTACATATAGAATATAATTTTGAAATCATAATGAGATCAAAAACCTTAAAAAAATAGTTTGAATAGCTAAAATATAACTTTGACAGAATAACTACTCAATAAGAAAACTAATCAAATTTTAAAGATTCGGTTGAACTTCGGAAAACTACTCAAGTTAGTCAATTTCATTGTGTTATTCATTGTAATGATTTCTCAGAATCTAGCCAAAAGTATTTTATCTAAAGCTAAATTTAATGCATTTTAATTAATAAAGAAATAAAGAAAATTATCTTTCAGCTACAAAATATAAGTTAAAGAAAGTAATCAGTTTTAAATTTGATCCTAACGCATTAAATTGAAAATATGAGTAATGAAAGCCTTACATAAAATTCTCACTATATATATCCATTCTTAGTTCCTTATAAACTCACAAAATACCTTCATAATGTTATAAAACACGTTATAAAAGCTCCGCTATCAATCTGAATCCACAGTGTCACTGAAATTTCATGTTCATGCCAAGACATAAAAAAGACTACTTTCACTCGGTAGTGTACCTACGAGTGCCAAATGGGGATCCAACCCTCAAACTACTTCCTGTCCCCCCAAATGGAGTTCGGCTGTTTGGTTTTTATTTAAATATGTTTTAATTTAAACATTACTTAAAATTGTCGAAAACGCTGTAACATGTTTACTTATTTTTAATTATAAATTTTTATATCGATTTTTACGTCTCGAACTTAAACGAATACTCTCATTAAGCATTTTCTGAACATAGAATCGAAAATTTTCGAACTGGAAATTATATATTTTAGGAGCCGAAATTTTGAAATGGCTGGAACACCTTTCCGATTAATACGTATCAATTAGGAGTTTATGTACCAAACTTCTTACCCGCACTTTAAACGAGTACTCACACAAAGTTTTTCTGTATAAAGGATTGGAAATTTGAATATTACACAAATTGTTCCCTTTCCCCATTAGAAGCAAAATTTTCGAAACTTGTTTTTTAAATTCCGAGTTTTTTAAATTTTTAAATACCGAATTTCTCTCTTCTAACTTAACTGAATCCTCACATTTGGCAGTTTTAGAGTAGAGTCGAAATTATAATAGAAATTGCCCCTTTTCCTATGTAAGAGCGGATTTTTTAAAAATGCTGACACACATGCTCAGTTATCTTAATGGCAAGTTTTACGTTCTCAATGTTAACCAAGTTTCACTTTCATTCTTTTAAAATAGATTTGAATCCCTTTTAAGCAACCTTAGGTTACGTATTTTAAAAATCCTTTCTTATCGCGTATTTTCGTAGCAAAGGAGTTTCCTGTTCAAGTTTCTAGCTATAGTAGTATGGTATTCATGTTGATGAGTGAGTCACTTTTACCCTTGTATATAATAGTATAGGTATGAAAGGAAAAAAATTTAAACCGCATCAACACATTATAATAGTTATGAACTTCCGAAGTGCAATAATTAGTGCTATGCTGATCAGTGACATAGCCAGAAACAGATCATGGGGCATACTAATAATTACCATAACGAAGAAATGCGCTTACGAACATACATACACATATACCAAGCATTGTGTGGCGTCACCGATTGAAATGTAGGCCATATGGTCGGCCAGAGTATTTCATGGGCTCTTGTGGCACGAAGTTCAGTATTTTATTTCAATACACAGAGGTGAGATGAATTCCAGGTAAGACAGATAAGAAAAAAAATTAATAAGTCTTTTCGGGCTATCAGCTAGATAAAGGTTTTGACATTCGAACAAATATATAGTTGGAACAAAGGAATCCCGAAGTGTTAACAGAAAAGTAATTTCTTATTAGAGAATTATGTCAACATAATTACGCACAGACTGGCAAAGTACACTATAAGCACTTTCACTAAATACTTCACCAGATAGGGAAGGAAATACAAAGAAAGGGGAAAAAAATACCTAACAGAGAAAAGATTATGGAACGTTTAGGAGCCTATTTCTCAAAACTACTAGTCGTATAATCTTCTAAAAATCAAACATTTATAATTGCATATATAATAATTTGGCAAATTAGAGATATCAACATTAGTATTTAACAAAAGAAACACTGACCAAAGCTTAAAACACACTTTATTTTAAATTATAATAACGGATTCGGATATCTAACATATCCTTCTTCAGAGAATATCGAAAATAAATGAAAATCTTCGATCAGTATTTAGAAATGACTTCTGATATTACTCTAGTGCTTGATATTTTACGACTTGTAAAAAACATATTAACAAGACTAGTAGCTTTGAGAAATAGGCTCCAAGTGGGCATCATGATGGAATACCGAAGTCATTCCAACATGGCTTCCATTCGAACTCTTCACTGTTTTTCTCTGTTCTCTTTTTTCTTCGTTATTTTCTCCCTATTTGCTCTTCTTCGTACATGATGCGATTTAGTGAAAGATAGTGTACGTTTTAAATATGTGTGTGACTGTGCTTTCACTATTTTCTTGTAATTACATATATATTACTTACCAGAAATGTTTCTCTCTTAAATTCACAAACAAGCAATCCGGATAAATCCATTGTTTCTAGTACTGGTAATCGTGTTGAATCCATGTCGACTTCCCGAGACATCGAGCACGATATCCGAACTCTCCCATTATACGTCAGACACACTACTCGCTCCATCATTTAATCTCTACTTCACAACTCTAAGTTGGGTTTCATAGACGTAATCTCACTATATGCGAATATACCTCATGTTCCCCATCAGCGACCTTGAATTTCTAAACTTGCCCCAAAGTTCGAAACCTTAGCACATAATTGCTAATGCAATTTGCCCACTTTGTCCTAACCGTGAACGTAAATAACTATTATCTATAAATCAAGGGGACTACCATGAACCCCACAATAACCCAACCTATTCGTAGGACACTTCAAACTCAAAACATCCCCTCGTCAGTGCTTTATCCTTTCCTCCGACTTCGATTTATGAATATCTTAATATGGATCTATGGCAAAGAAGCGCTGAAAAAAATTCCTAGCATTTTTAAAGAATAGGTGCCCAGTCAAATTCACGTGATCTTTCCACATCCATAGAGTGACTTTCCTGGATGTGGACATCCGACTTGGGAATAAACGTCTCGAAACTGGCGTTAATCTTGCCAACAGTATGCGATATCTTTACTTCAAGAACTTCCACTCTAACCACATCAAACGTTCTCTATCCTATGACTTGGCCATTCGGGAAGCCACATCCGTTCCACCACATCATCTTTCAAGAATCTAGAGGTTCTTTAGTCAGCACTGTCATACTAGGAATTCCTCCTCAACTTAATCACCAAGCAATTCACTCGTGCAAAAATCCCTCCCGAAAATAACAAAAACAAAGACAAAAACCCTTGTAAAATACTCTATACTCTGAACTTCCTTATCCAACACCGTTCGATACAGAAACTGAGTCTCCCTCATCTCATCTTGTCTTACACCTTCATGTAAAATCGAAAAGGCTTTTTTTGCTTACCGCAAAGTTGTTTACCGAAGATCTCCACAAGAACTGGATCCTTGAAATAGTTTCCTATTCCATACCAATTAGGCTTTCCAGCCTCATTCATATCATTCCCAGCCTTCTACATTGGCAGAACTCTTAACTCCTCTTTCGCGTAACATCAATAATCACTCATATTTCAGCGCTCAAATTTTCCATCCCCTGTCCTAGACAATACAACTATTGCGTTTAACTACCTCTTCCTGGTAAGTATTCTTAAAATTCTTCCGCAGATTCTCTCATATTTATCAGAAACAGATGGAAAGGCACAGTACTATCCTCTATGCAAACCGTCTCCTGATCTTAAACCGTTTATACCAGTAATGTTCTACTTCACTTATTTATAGCGTCCCATTCATTTTTTTCTTTGCCAATTTCGTATATTATTGCTAGTTGGTTGCATTAGAGTTTAGTATCCCTTTCAAAACCGAGGTTATATGAGGTGTGGACCTACGGCGTAAGTGAAATCCGAACCACATGAGCCCCGCCGGAAATCTAACCCAGGTCTTCCGCATCAAATACGCGTACGCTAGTCATATAGCCACTACGGAGCCTATTCTTTTAATATTGATTACAGTTTTACTTCTCCTACACCAGCCTTTTCCATGGTTGGTATTGTCTTTCATCTACTAACTTAGAAATGTCAGGATCAAACGAAGAAACTTTTAAGCGAAGATCAACCTCAGCATCAAGTCTACTGCTGTACTTATTCTTCAGGTAAGAAAGAGCAGAAAACGTTGATTCACAAAGGTATGTCGTAGTAAAGGCAGTAAGCATCGTAGCACCCTTTTTCAAGATTTCGGGACACACTGATAGCGCATGCAACCAGAAATCAGTCAATATGGAAGATGAATACTTCATTTTCATAACGGAGTTCCACAAAAGTTCAAATGATCTTCGTTGTTTGGCAACTCATTTTCTGTCTCTAGGAAAGGATCTTTTACCTATTTCAGTTTTTCTCTGTTTAATGGGAAATATTCCCTGAATTTTAAGACCATGGTTTCTAAATGTTGTTTCATGTTCATAACAACATCAGAAGGATGTTCTTCTTTAGTTGTTGACAAGAAATCGCTAAGGGAAGAGAAAGAATCATCATCTCTTTTATCTAGGCGACGGGACCAAACGTTTAGTTTCTTGATTGATGCTTCAATCTTGTCTTGAACCATGAATATGGTAACACTTTTGCCTTGAAGGCTTATATTTAGAGAGTTTAAAAAGCATGAAAATATCTGACATGCATGCTAGAATTGAGAGCCAAGTGAAATCCTTTAGACGGCAACTCAATTCAAATTTGGAGTCTAAAAGAAATAATCTCACTTCATCGCGGAGGTCGAAAAGACGGATCAAAGCTCTTCCACGAAATAACCATCGAATTTCGGAATGTATCAGGAGGTGTTGTTGGTCTCTGCCCATTTCATTGCACAGTGCATTGAGTAATCGAGAGTTAAGAGGACGAGACTTGATATAATTCACAATTTTCACTGCATCGTCCAGAACACTTTTCATTTTGTATGGCATATCACGTGAAGCTAACGCTTTTCTGGATACTACAGTGGGTCCATTTCGCTAAAGGAGCAACCGATTGAACGCGTACTATCAGTCATTGCTCGATCACAGTCTGTGCTAATGCCAACACAACGTGACCATTCTTTGTGATTCACCACCATAAAAGAATTAAGAATTTCGAACATAGCTTCTGCCGTTGTGTGAAGCGGAAGCTGTTTATAGAACAAAAGCTCTTTTTGTATGGTACTGTCGTGTTCATTTCTAATAAAACTAATAAATTTTGTTTATCAGAAACGTCCGTACTTTCGTCCAGTTGTAAAGTGAAGTATTCACTGGCCATCACTCGTGCTATTAACATGTCTTGTACATTTCCAGCCATTTCTTCTATTCTTCTTTTGATGGTAATGTTAGATAATGAAATTGAAGATAACTCGTTTGATATTTTTTCCCCAAACATCAGGCGTGTCATCACTTTGGCAGCTGGAAGAACCAACTCTTCACAAATTGTGTGAGATAGTCCTTTTTTCGCAATTAATAAAACTACTTCATAAGAAGCCAACACTACCTTTTCGGTATTTTGTCCAGAGGAAATGTCCTTAAGTATCTTTTTCGAAGCACTAAGTTTTGTCAGCTTATTTCTAAAATATTCAACCGGTTTTTTCCCCAGCTCAAAGTGTTTACTTTCGATATGTCTTTGCAGTTTCGATGATTTCATACACTCATTCGATAACACTTCGCCACAAACAACACACTGCGGTTTTTGAACACCGTTTGCCTCAACTACAGTAAATCCCATCTCTAAATATTTATCACAATATTTGCGTAATTTCTTTTGAATTCGCAGTTTCCTTGTTTTCTTCTTCTATAGTGCCGCTAGTTTCTCTTCTTCCGCGTTTTAGCGAACCTCATTTTAGCCACGGATCCATTATGTGGAATTCTCACACACATACATACACATAAACTCCCGATAAACACGATACCTTAGCTTCACAAGTACACTACTGTCCACTAACACCAACTATCAAGTATCACTGTGTTCTGGAATATGATTCAGAGTATTTCTTTCCAACCCCTTCAAGACTTGCATTCGGAACTACATTAAGAAATAGTCAGGTGCAACCCTTTCCACCCAGTTTGTTAAAATACGGGCGGGGTTGTACTAGACGCATCTCAGTCGCCAGATTTTCTTTCACCACCTACTTCATGCGGCAATTCAGTAAAATCATTTGTAAATAGACAATCTGGAGGAAACAGCACTTTTCGTACTTGTAACAACAAAAACTATGGAAAGGGTGCAGGTTGAAGGTGCGGGGGTCAAGGATTTTTGACAAATGAAAGAATGCTGAGGAAGAATTTATCATTCTCTTTTTCCTTTTCGAGTCACCTATTATGTCAAAGATGATTTTCGTTTGAAGATATTTTACAAACATGTACATCAGTCTACACGCTTTTTGACTGTCAGAAAAAAAAAAAAAAGTTTTAGTATAGGCAACTTCTTGTAGGTCAGATATCATTTCTCACGCAAATTGACTTATTAATTCGATCATTTAACTTAAAATGGTATATTTCTCACTGTGAATGCCTTTCTCAGATTGGGGGCGCAGTGGCTCAGTGGTAGAGCGTTTACCTCCGGTGCTTGGGATCCCTGGTTCGATCCCAGCTCGCGCCGTGTGGACTTTGTGGTGGACAAACACCGTGTTCGTGGGTTTTCTCGGGGTTCTCCCGTTTCCTCCCACTCTTCATTCCACCATTTCACACATTTCTCATAATCACAGTCTCCTTTAGCCTAACCGGCATAAGCGTGGGACGTAAAACTTACAGATTTCATTTCATTTCACAGATTTCATTGCCTTTCTCAGATTGGCTTGCGGACCCCAGGTTTGGAAAGGCTGCCCTACACCTTTTATTTGCGTTATTTCTGATCTTTATTTATTGCTATTTTCTTGCGTACTGTAATATTTAGTTTATTAATTCATTATTTTTAAAAATCTTTTTCTATGTACTATACATCTTTTGTTATTCATTTATAATTTTTCTCATACAGTCTTACCGACCCATCCATCCCATTAGTTTTATGTTGAACCACTCAACTTCATCGACTTTCAGCCTAGTAACACTATGACATGATAACATGATCTTTCATTCCAACGTAGCTCCTACTTTGTACGTTTCATAACTATTTCTCTGTTCTTTAACTGTTCACCATACTTCTCTCATCTGTATCTGATGAAACGTTTAGCAAAGTTTTTTTTAAGTGTGGATGAATGCTTGCACTTTTTTCTGAGTAGTTAATTTTCTATCCTCGCTTCGGAATTTGTTTGTTACAAGGGAGGGCTGTGAAGCGCCCAGGTTTGTACCATGTAGAAGTAAGATTACCTCATAGTGCTACAAGGCTAAAAATGCATGGAGTTGAATGGGTGAATATAAAATAATGGGACAAGCAGGTCGGTAAGTGTATAAGAAAGAGCAGGAATAATAAACAAAGGAAAAACATTTGTTAATATAGGAAGAAAGTATTGATAAATTAAAACTAATAAGTAAATTAACAAAAAATAATAAATAAATATTACAATATAAGAATAAACACAAAATAAGAGAGAATGTAGAATAGAAAGTATAAAGTAGAAATAAATGTAAATAATAATGAAAAGAAATTTACGAAGACAAAAATGAGTGTACTGACTTGTGAGGTAGAATATTACATATAATTAAAACCAGGCAACAAATCACAGCAGATAGTGGGAAGGCATTCAAATGAGTGCTAAGCCAGAAAACTGAAGTAGATTATTTTCTTAATGTACTAAAATGTAATAAAGTTCCTTTTTTGACGTTTTTGCATCCAAGATTCATATTTTTATTGCAATTTTTAAAGATGTGTGGAGCATATTTGGGCTGGTTCATGATAGCGCTGATTATTTTTACTGTAACAACTATCTCCTAGTTTTGTACGTATGTAACTGAGCTTTGAACTCGGTCCCGGCAAGACAGAAGTAACGGTCATGGGACTGAATAGGCTGCTTATTTACAAACTAGGTCACTGTCTATTCATAGCCCCTGTATGGGCTATAATAGTAGTGAGTTCAGTCATGTATCGTTTTATTTCTTCCACTGTTTTTATAATTTCTTGGAGTATTCCATCCTAAAAGAAACAATAAATACAATCGCAGAAATAAAAATAATATCCTAAGAGTTTATATTCAAAAATGAAACCCGAGTTACTACTTTTACAGCCCACAAAGGAACTGGATATCCAATGGTCGGTACAACTGAGATTGATCACGTGTACGTACCTCGTTTGCCACGTTATTTACCAGAACTGCGACACAGAATCACGTAATCATTAATATCAACCGTCACATGTTGGAACATGTGAGATAAGAGCTCCATGTTTCTGGGTTTGCTCATATCGAGCACTAGTAAGCTAAGTAAAAATCTTGGAGAAATTCTGCAACTTTCTATATGAATAAATTGGTTGTCGGTCATGATTGTTTCAATATCAATGTTCGAAACTTCAGAGGGAGTATGAACAACACACACACATACATATTATATATACAGTGTGTCCCCAAAGTAATGGTGAAAAATGAAATCACAAATTTCTGGCGCCAAAACAAGCAAAATAGTTTATATGACATATAGTCCGGAAATTGATAGTTTCGAAAACGGGGGAAAGGAACTTTACACCTACCTACCGGGATACTAATAGAAGCTAGAAACGGGGGTTCAGAAACACATAAAAATCATATCGGCTTGACACACATGTAACGTAACTGTGCCAGAGATTCTCCATACGCATGTAGGGATTCACCGAATGTCTGTATGGCAGAGGTAATGAAACTGTGCAGTAAATATGGAAACCATACAGAAAGAAGTTGTTATCCATGGCACGATTGCACGCACATGTACGACAGGAGTAAACGCTGTGGCCGTGGTTAGTTGTGATTCCTTATATTTAAAAAAGTCGATCTTATTCTATCCCTTCGTCTCAGCTAGTCACAATAACCCGCCCTCAACACGCTCAGCCTCGACCGCAGCTGGGAAACGACAGATTCCTAGACGTGAGCGCTGTAAGCTAGTGTTGATGAATGTGTAACACAGAAGAAAAAAAATATTAATTATTCATTTTGATTTTAATTAAAACTAAGCAAAAGGATACTACACACAAATGCAAATATTACATATACATAAACTATAACCCTTAAACTTTTACGTGCATGCACGGATCGAGTTCGCTACTCAGAGTATACTATGAGTTTGAAACTGTTTCGAATCATAGAATTTGGCCGTATATACGATTACTACGTATTTTATAGTTACCACAAATTTATCCACGAAATCTGAAATTGTCCTTAACAGTATGGGTGAAGGCGACGGCGCAATCTACCAGTTCACTCGCCCGATGAGGGCCCTGGGGGAGGTTAACTCTTCCGACTGTACTCAAGAATGATGTGACCAGGATCGAAATATTGCGCCCGGGGCAAAGAAGTTTTTTTGGCGCCTCTTTCCTCCCAAGTCTAAGTACTTTATGTTAGGAATTGGAACAAATCTTAGGTTTAAGTATATATTTTAAAACGTTTAAATTTTTGTCATCTTTTACTCTTTTATGACTTTTGCTGAAATTTGTGTACAGTAGGCCACACAAATTTCTGATATACAAAGTCCGTGAGTTAGGCAACCCAACTAACGCCCGCTCCAAGATTAATTACGCCTGGTAGAATAGCTAGAACAGCAGCATGAAGTTGTCTCACCTCTTAAAAGCACAAATCGTAAAGAGTATTTTTGTGCAGAAGTGGAGTGAAACGCTGGCCGACGAAATGACAAAAGGGAATATTTGGATACTCGTACACACACTACTGCTTGTTTGTATGATGCACATGTAAAGCTATACACAGACACTTGGAAAAAATATACGGATCTCAGACGCGCTGATGAGAAGTTGACAGTCGGGGGACTTAGTTAATCTTATAATTAACTCAAATGAGGATTATACGAACAAGTTTACTTAGGTCATATAACTACACATATCCGCGTATCAAATAATATACGGATAGATTACGCGGTATATATGGTAGGTTATTGTCTTTTAACTAACCCAAAGCTTTGCGCCAAGTTTCGCGCTAGTCCTACCTGCAAATCAATTAAAAGTATGGATGGATCGTTTGAGGGGAAGAATCCAACCTCCAATGAAAATTTTGGTGGTCTAACAGGGCGTGAACACCTAGGTTCCAGTGGTGCTGATTCATACGTACTACTACTTCGAAAGAAGAAATTGTTGATTTCATTATTCGTTAAATAATTTTTGAAAATACTAACTATTGGCAATTTATTTGTAAATATTAAAAAAGAAAAATTCGATAACACTCAAACGAGTTGGACAACTTATTCCTCATTAACATATTTCCGTTAGGTTACAAATATAACTGAGTGTTCATGATTTGTATAATATTTGTGAAATTTTACACATTGAAACAAAGAGAAAAGGGGATAATATAGTCAATAAACACCTTAACTCTATGAATGATTCTATATTTGATATTATTCGTTAATTTCGAGCATTTTTAACTCTGTAACTCGTTTTCTCCATTCATTTTCTTTCCTTTATTTTCAGGATTACATCATCACTGAATTTCTCCACTGGAAACAAACTAGACAAATCAATTATTGCGTAGTAATCGTGGTTAAGTTAAATATTATTATTTCTAGCTGTAGGAGTAATAGTGAAAGACGTTCGGAATAATTGCTCGGAAATAATATTGTTTCAGACACATTTATGACTCATACTAGACCCTAAGCATGAGCCTTAGGGGTAGTATTCATGAATTGTTTGCTAGGCACGTTACGTTTTCCACCACAGTGCGAATCAAGGTTGTAGACAGACATGTGACGTCATTTCGCTAGTACTTCCCCTGTGAAGAAAGTTGTCTCCACTCTAACTCGTAAGACCGAAAGAAATTGAGCATTTTTCATTTTATTACACATCAGAAGTATGCATATTGTAGTTCATAAAAACAACTTACCACACCGAGAATCGAACTCGAGACCCTTGAATTACGAAACGAATGCTCACGCCACCACGCTAAGACTTCTCTGTTAAGTAAGAGTTAAAAACATTCGTTTATGAAGCAAATTTTACACGTTGACGATAACGATCAAACACACTGATTTCTGTCATGATAAAATACTATACTCGAGAGACTTCAAATTTAAATTAAGAAACAAAAATAGACTTATAGTGCAACAGAACAATTTTTTTTTTTCTGATTCACCGAAAGTATCTCCGTATCTTGCTATTATTGCAATTACAAATGTCAATATCCAAAAATGCCTGTAAGTTCTTTTTTCACTCACAAGGAGAAAGCAGACTTTGGTAAATTAACATTAGGGGCCATTTTTTGCAACGCGATTGTGAAATTTGAAGTTTCATATTACACACTGGGAGAGCGCAATGGCCTAATATAGCATAGAAAAAGCGTCCTAAAGTTTTCTACTCGACGCATATGTCGTGCGTTGCGCAATTTTTTTAAGTGACGTCGTGGCAGAGTCAGAAGCGTTTGTGACTCACGTTCTAAGGGTTACTGGTTCGATTCTTCCGGGCGTCAACTTTTTAGGTTTTTTTTCTTTCTTTCTTCAACCAATAAAGTAGCCAGTTGTAGCTACAAGTAAAATGTTAATTTCCCATATGTTTATAAGGGAATTGTGGGAAACTCCGACATGGTAAGTGGTTTCTTGGCAAAAACAGAAAAGTGCAATTTTTTACAACAGTGTTTTGTACTTAAAGTTCAAGTACATTATTTAACAAATAGATGACAGGGTAACCATACATGTAGCACACCTACAACTGTGGGGAAAAAATATAAAATTAAACCACGCAACATTTCGAAGTTACCCACAATGTGTGGGTAACTTCGACAGCTTCTCAGGCGAACAGCGACAGCTTAGAAAGTTTAGTTTTAATGTAATACAGGCAGCATATGAAATAATCTTAATGCATACGAAAAAGCAACAATTTAAAGTAAAATAATACAAGTGTCCTATAATGCCATTTTTACGATTTATTTATTTATTTATTTATTTATTTATCAAAAGGATACAAATGTAAGTCAAAAAGTTCGTCCTTTCTGGATCTGTTCTAATCACTTGACAAACAATCGTCACATGTAAAGTAAGGGTAATCTGCATTAGAAACACATAGTTCATGATACCAGTTAGTGCTCTTGTTATATTGAACCTTACATGTGGGACAAACGTAGTTGCCATTGCGTTTGCGCAAGGATTGGGGTGCTTCGAAGGTTTGCTGGCTCGGTCTAGAAAGTAAAACCTTTCGAGTGCTCCTCTGGTTACTCTTAGGGCGCGATTGTATTTTTTCGAGGACCATCCATATACTCTGGAGACGTGATTATTATTCCACCTGCATTTAAACCTGTTTTTGCTGCCTTTTTCCTTTGAGACGAATCACTGTTTTTGTAGGTGTATGGGTCAAGTCATGGAAAGTAATAGACGGAGTTGCCTGTGAAGTTGAAGGAACACTGCTTCCTTGTCCTTCAACGGTGTCTCTTTGAAGATTGTCATTTAATGAATGAGGTACCGATGGCATAAGGTCACTATCTGCAATTTTGAATGGATCTAGTGGGTAAATTCCTGTTGATTCGAATCCACTCACACCAGTATCAACACATGCAGCTTTAGACCAAGCTTTGTTGAGATGTCCAAAGTGTATTTTTGAAATTGGGTTTCCTGGATGAGCATATACGAACGAACAGCTTACATGCATCATTGTAATACTGCTTAAGGCGTTTAAAAAATGCAACGTCTAGGGGCTGCATTTTGTGCTTAGCATGTAGAGGAAGGCAAATCATATGAATATCATTCTCCAATGCATGTTCAAGAACATGCACATCCTTGCAGTGGGCCCCATAACTGCCTAACACAAGCAATATTGGTCCTTCTGGTTTGTGAGAGGCTAGGTGATCCAGAAATTTGGGGAAAATGTCGGATGTCATGTAACCTGTCTCTGACATTCCTACTTTTGTTCCTGGTGGCATTCCTAGTAGAAATTATTCCTTCTTTCTCTTCCCTTTCATAATAATAAATGGTGGTGAGAATTGTCCAGTGGCTGATACACAAGCTGCAACAGTAACAGTTTTCCCCTTCTCTGCATTTGTTTGAGAATAAACGCCCTTCTTTCCCCTTACTGATATTAACTTTCCTGGTTTATAAACAAGCTGGAACCCTGACTCGTCACAATTGAAGATGTTACCTGCTTTTATCCACAAATGTAAATCATCGTAGGACTTACTTAATCGGGAGAAGAATTTACCAACAGTTTCCTTTGTTATTGCTTTGGCTCGAGTGAATGACAAAGCTTCGGCTTTCCGTACACTAAGTTTTGGATGTCTAGACAGGAATGAATGAACCCACTCATATCCTGCCATTTGAGCGATTTTGTTAAATCGGTGTGGTATCTTATGTTTATCTGCGAACTGATAGGCTACGTGACGTAAATCATTAATCGTTAACTCATAGCCACATGAATCTCATGGACAAAGATGTTCCTCGAATATCTTCTCTTGTTCAATTGTTTGTAAAGGTCATGTGTCCTCCTAATATTGGACGCGAATATCCAGAGCGTATTTTGTCTCTCAGTGTGTCCTGGGAACATCGTATGCACGAGCAGCAGTAGCCAAAGGCATACCATTTTTCACTTCGTCGATAGCAGCACTCTTTGTCTCAACAGTTCACTGGCATTTCGATGATTTTCTGTTATAGTTCCCTACCATATTCACACCCTGAAAAACACAACATACACGATTTTAAGTGTGTTGCTTAATTATACCCATCTAAGGCACAAAAACCTTGCCATTCACGAAGTGTCGAAGTTCCCCGTAGTAGCACGTCTGCAATTTAGTATATTATAGGTACAGTTAGCAACACTGCATGGGCAAACGATTTGTACCCCATTACTCAGCATGGAGCTTGTGCCACCATACAATGCTCAATAAACAACAACTCGCAATGATCTTGATATCACTACTTACCTTTCAGTATCACAATTTTATAATACACACATATTTCCGGATGCATGAATTCACCTCAGCTCTTTTTGTTCCCTCTTTTATCCCAGTAAATTCAACTGTAATGGCGAGACTTCCCACAACAAGTCTTAAAGCTTTCCTGCATCAACCTCGATAATCGGTTATCTTTTATTGTCCTTCAACTAAAAGTTACAGTGTTGCTAACTATCAAGTGTCGGAGTTCCCCAGATGTCGGAGTTTCCCACAATTATTTTAATGAATTAAAACAATAAAAATATTCAAATTAGTTGTAAAATCTTTCAATATTTCATGGTAACTGGCAAGGGCGCTGATCCTGGGCCCCCTCAAAGCTCATGTGGGCCCCATGTATTTTTATGAATATGTATTTTTTATTGTTATATGTATTGTTGTATGTATTTTTTAATGAATGCTCCCCCCCCAAATTTACAGAGAAATCGGCGCCGTTGGTAATCTGGCAAAAAATATAATCTATTTCGTAAATATATTGATATCACGAGTTATATTGTGGTTACCACAGTCGTAGCGTAAAAAATGTTCTTATGCTTCGTGTCTACATCTGTTGACAGTGTGTGTATTACGAGCACTGGCACAAATGGCACTTGTGGATGAGGGGCACATGTCCCCTCCAATCTCCTAACTGAGGGATTGTGCCCCCAATAATCCGATTTGAAATGTTTTTTTTTGGGGGGGGGGGAGAAATGTGATGAATTGTGTCCGATTGCCACAAAGAAAAATGAAATGAAATTGATATTTCCCCAGAATAAGCATTAAATCTACCCGCCTCACAATGTTGAACACAACTCTGCTCCCCTGATCCTCCACAGTATTGTTTTTCAACATCGCTTTATGGGTACAGTCCTACCCACATAAGCAAACATGTGTTTTTAGCTTGTGCGGAGAAACAGTGTTGGGGCTAAGGCCTCTTCCACAAAAAGTAAATATTATCGTAGAAGTACGGGAAGAAGTGAATCGAAGGGATTGAAATTGTGTGTAGATATTGTATATGTAAAATAAGGCAATTCGTGATTCCCAATTGTCCCCATGTAATCTATTTCGTACATATATTGATATCACGAGTTATATTATAGTTACCACAGTCGTTGTGTAAAAAATATTCTTGACGCTTCGTGCCTACATCTGTTGACAGTGTGAAAATTACAAGGGTGATGAGAAGGAAATCCTCTTTGGTAATACTGGATGTTACTATAACCAAAGGAGATTACCACTTATTCCCCTTCTATTAAGCGGCGAAAATCTGTCTCCAATATTGGGGGAAGGGGGGAGGGCGGACGGGTAAGACCGTTCCCATAAAGCGATGTTGAAAATATTTATGATGTTGAAAAACAAAACTGTGGAGGATCAGAGGAGCAGAGTTGTCTTCAACATTGTGGGCGGGTAGATTTGATGCTTATTCTGGGGGAATATCAATTTCACCTCATTTTTCTTTGTGGCAATCGGAGACAATTCATCACATTTCCCCCCAAAAAACACATTTCAGATCGGATTATTGGGGGCACAATTTCTCAGTTTCAAGATTGGAGGGGACATGTCCAACTCATCCACCCGTGCCATTTGTGCCAGTTCTAGTGATACACACACTGTCAACAAATGCAGACACGAAGTATAAGAACATTTTTTACGCAACGACTGTTGTAACCACAATATAACTCCTGATATCAATATATTTACGAAATAGATTATATTTTTGCCAGATTACCAACGGCGCCGATTTCTCTGTAAATTTGGGGGGCCCATTCATTAAAAAATACATACAACAATACATATAATAAAAAATACATATTCATAAAAATACAGGGGGCCCACATGAGATTTGGGGGGGGGGCAGGATCAGCGCCCTTGCCAGTTACCATGAAATGTTGAAAGATTTTACAACTGATTTGAATATTTTTGTTTTAACTCATTATAAACATACGGAGAATTAACATTTTACTTGTAGCTACAAGTGGCTACTTTATTGGTTGAAGCAAAAAAAAAAAAAACTAAAAAGTTGACGCCCGCGAGAATCGAACCCGTAACCCTTAAAACGTGAGTCACAAACGCTTCTGACTCTGCCACGACGCCACTTAAAAAAATTTGCGCAACGCACGACATGCGACGAGTCGAAAATTTTTAAAACTCTTTTTCTATGCTATATTAGGTCATTGCGCTCTCCCATTTTGTAATATGAACACTTTAAATTTCACAATCGCCTCGCAAAAAAATGGCCCCGATGTTAATTTACCAAAGTCTGCTTTCTCCTTGTAAGTAAAAAAAAAAAAATATATATATATATTCAGGCATTTTTGGATATTGATATTTGTAATTGCAATAATAGCAAGATACGGAGATACTTTCGGTGAATCAGAAAAAAAAAATTGTTCTGTTGCACTATAAGTCTATTTTTGTTTTTTAATTTGAAGTCTCTCGAGTATAGTATTTTATCATGACAGAAACCAGTGTGTTTCGTCGTTATCGTCAACGTGTGCAATTTCCTTCATAAACGAGTGTTTTTAAATATTTTACTTAACAGAGAAGTCTTAGCGTAGTAGCGTGAGCATTCGTTTCGTAATTCAAGGGTCCCGGGTTCGGTTCTTGGTGAGGTAAGTTGTTTTTATGAACTACAATATGCATACTTCTGATGTGTATTAAAATGAAAAATGCTCAATTTCTTTCGGTCTTGTGAGTTACAGTGGAGACAGCTTTCTTCACAGGTGAAATACTAGCAAAATGACGTCACATGTCTGTCTACAACCTTGATTCGTACTGTGGTGGAAAATGTAACGTTTCTAGCAAACAATTCATGAATACGACCCCTAAGGGTCATGCTTAGGGCCTAGTATGAGTCATAAATGTGTCTGAAACAATATTGTTTCGGAGCAATTATTCCGAACGTCTTTCACTATTACTCCTACTGCTAGAAATAATAATATTTTCGTTCGCCATGTCCAACACGTTGCTTCTATCTGTTCAACCAAAATTTGTAAATAGGAACTATTCTTTTTTATATTGCTATTATATTTTTGATAAAATATCAATATAACGCATATATAATCCAAAGTCTTTTAGCCAAAGAAAGCGTGTTACTATGTATCGTGGTGAAGACAAATTATACTTAATTTCTGTTTAGGCATCCGAAGTTTCGATATTAATATTGTTCAGAAGCTGACATCATCTTTCTCACCTTTCGTTTCGTTTCGGATACTAATAGCTCTTATCCTTTCTCTATCACTATCTCTCATCCTTTCCTTTTTCTTTTCCTATCAACTTCAGTACGCTTGTTTACATTGCAATAGGACCTAATATTGAGGTCTTAAATTTTCAGTAATAATAATAATAATAATAATAATAATAATAATAATAATAATAATGGCATTAAAATTTTTAAAGTTGCCTAAAATTAGACAAAACTTACAGATAAGTCGGGATTTTGGGAGGGCGTCTGGACCTCCAGGACATACCTCTGCAACTACCAACATTTTAAACCAAAGCGTTGTTTTGTTTTGTTTCAGAAACGAGATGAGAAATTCCTCTTGTGAGCAACACTAAACAAAACCGAAATATTCTGGCCAAATGTTACATTTCTGGCTGTAATGTTATTCCCTGAGCGATTATAAGCTCCTAACTTTTAATCTTCTATGAGATTATTATTATTATTATTATTATTATTATTATTATTATTATTATTATTATTATTATTATTATTATTATTATTATTATTATTATTATTATTATTATTATTATTATTATTCGTGAAGATTTGATAGTTCAAGTATTGAAACATCAGAGTATTCAAATATCAGAAGAAAATAAAACGTGTGTCATCGCCAATCAATCGCCACCAAAAATTCTAAAGTAAAAAAAATCGTGTGTACTTGCCGTTCGTGGATCCGATTCGATTCGACTACAATCAGATCACGGGCGTCGTTAGCGGGAGGGTCGCGGGTTCGCGTCCTTCCCCCCCAGACTTTAGTCAAGTATATTTAAAGAAAGTGTACTACTTTGTATATGTAACTTTCGTCGGAAAGAGGATTTTGATTTTGATTCATCCGACCCCCCCAGCTTTAAAAAGCTAACGACGCCAGTTTTCAGATTACTTGTCTAGCGCCTGGACCACTTAACCACGATTACTACGCAATAATTGATTTGTCTTTAGTTTGTTTCCAGTGGAGAAATTCAGTGATGATGTAATCCTGAAAATAAAGGAAAGAAAATGAATGGAGAAAACGAGTTACAGAGTTAAAAATGCTCGAAATTAACGGATAATATCAAATATAGAATCATTCATAGATTTAAGGTGTTTATTGACTATATTATCCCCTTTTCTCTTTGTGTTTCAATGTGTAAAATTTCACAAATATTATACAAATCATGAACACTCAGTCATATTTGTAACCTAACGGAAATACGTTAATAAGGAATAAGTTGTCCAACTCGTTTGAGTGTTATCGAATTTTTCTTTTAATATTTACAAATAAATTGCCAATAGTTAGTATTTTCAAAAATTATTTAACGAATAATGAAATCAAAAATTTCTTCTTTTGAAGTATTAGTACGTATGAATCAGCACCGCTGGAACCTAGTTTTTGGCAACTGATTTGACTTCTGAATTAGAGGAAGTGGGTATGATTTCATCAAGTTCTGCGAGAACATTTTTCAGCTCAGATTTTCTCACATTTTCTTCATTTCACCAACCACCCGATCATCATCCATACGACCTTCCAAACTTGCCAGCGTTAATCTTGCCTCGAAATGGCGCCTCCTACATGATCTTAACCAACTACGTCCCGGGGCGAATGCCCCGAATAGATCCGGCCCTGGATGTGATACATTGTTCATTTGAAAGTGCACACAACTTGACACAATCCACGAAATATAACATAAAAGAGTAGAGCCCAAGACTTTGTTCACCTCGCACAAAATATGAAATAAAGGTTGTATTGACGCGGACTTTACAAGTCCGGCTCTCACTCACACCAGCGCGCGGATTAACTTAGAACGGCACACCGAACTTATGTTCAGGGGCGACCTACAGAGCAACGATCAACACGGATCGTGCATCGACGCTAGCAGAAACACCACTGGAGATTCCCTTAGCTAACTATGGCTTGTATATGGTCAGCCGGGAAAATCCCGATTTTCACTCGTAACATTGGGGCCAGAATCATGGCTAAAAATATCGATGAGTCTTCCTCGTGGAACGAACGCTGAGCGATTTTCTTCCTTTCTTTACCATGTAAGGGAGTCCTGGGCGATTTGGTTGAAGCCTAGTACACCAAAACATAGAAAAACGTATCAAAATTGTGAGAGAAGGCTTCGAGACGTTTCTCTCATATACGAGGCTTCGTCAATTCAGTTCGAAATTAACGCTGTTTTTCTTCCACTTCAACTTAAATGCGATAAATGGGCTTGGGGTCGGTGATAAAGCAAAGTCCACTGAGCATGGTTGCAGAGAAGTGGAAAGTAGTATACCACTTAGAAACTTGCAGAGAGAGAGAGAGAGAGAGAGAGGGTAGAAATAAGTACAAGTGTAAGCAGTCGTGTAATATAATGAAATAACAACCAGAATACAATGCATGATGTCGTAATGAAATGAACAATGTACTGTACATGTAACGTAGTATCTAACACAGAGCAGCACTACAAACTATTAGGTTATACGTGCTGACAATGAACGTACCTACAGATAATGTTCAAATGATGTCCTCCCACATCTTGGCAATGTGCTAATCGTAGTTGCAGTGAGTTTCGAATACGTTCCATCACTGCCAAGAAAACAAGCCATCCTGTCGTATCACAATTGGAGCCGATGCCTTATTAACGCAAACTCATCTCTTTCATAAATTTAAGCAGCTACAAGTCGCTAGACTACATGAACGTATAACTTTTCAGTTAATTATGTATAAGTAGTTGTTCGTTGTTGAACATTAAATGACTTCACTGAGTTCTTTTATTTGATACGCAATTCTGTCAGAGAAGTGAATTTGATTTATTATTTTGTTTTTACACGTTTTCTTTAAAAGCATAAATATTCAGTTAAAAATTTGTCCAGGATAAAAGAAATATTTTTTCCCTAATTTCTCTAGCTGCTTTAATTTTTTGCACCACTTTATTTTATAAAATAAAAGTTATTACTGGATCAAAATGAATTGTTCAAAACTGCCTGAACCAAATTCAAATCTACCCCAGCCTTGTTTAACTCTACTCCCAGGGAGGTTCATTTGAACAGTCTTATTTTTCTCACTGTTATTTTTTGAAATTCACATTGGTATATCCTGCCTCCTTGGAAAACCTCCAGCTAAAGAGTTTCATACCCAATAAGACTCCAACAAGAGTAAATCAAATTGTAAGAAATAAAAATTCAAAATTTAATTTTAGAAGTTCAAATGTACTCCCTCTCCCCGATATCTATCTATCTATCTATATAGATAGATAGATAGATAGATATAGATATAAAGATAGATAGATATACCAATGTAAAATTTAGTCTATTGTGGTTCACACAAAGGGATCATTATTCACTTATATATTTTTTTCTCGTTTTAGGGTATTTTGACTGTAATACCTATGCAGTTGCTCTCTTATCACATCGCTGTACTGCGTGGATGTAATGTGGATTGCCCAAGAAATTTAGCCAAATCTGTGACTGTAGAGTAATTGCATTATTTTACCATACTTTTGATTTCAGAATTAATTTCATCCCAACAGCATACATGCTCCTTTTGTTAAAGTGCTACAAATAAAGACCAGTAAAAAAATTAAGAAAGAAAATGAAATAACAATCTTACCTGTTCAGATGCATCGACAGCTTTTGTTCTAAGGAAGTGGTACTGAGTATAAAATGTATATAGATATAAATGAAATATTTTATATATTTTTGTTAGTGTTTATATCTAGAGAAAGTGCAGTAAAGAAGTATAGCCAGTTTATTGGCCTTATGAAATTTCAAAATAAAGTGGTGCATGTACATTTATCGTGAGGTGTTTTAATGCCGCATATGAAACTCAAATCACACAAGATATAATGAGAATGAATAATCATTAGTTATAAATATGTAAATGTAATAACGGAAATTGGAGATGAACAAGAATTTTACATATATGTGTGATTATGACTTCCATATTGGAACTATGTGAACATCTGTTTTTTAATATTATGTTAAAGATATAATATTTTCCTTCCCGTAATTAATTTTAAGAAATGTTATTAAATTGAAGAAAATTGAAGTAGGTAATATAATATTTTTTGCTCTTTTAGTACTCACGTATCATAAAATTGCATAAAGGACACATTCTGTCTATAATTACTATCTATCTATTTGCAAGGTCTCATTTGTTAAATGCAATTGCTGAATTTTCGATATCGATGCTGAAACTTTCTTTCAAACCTTTTAGCTGGAAGTGGATTAGGAATTTGATAAATTGTATGTTTGTAATGAAAAGACAAGCTCTAAACTCCACGATAAACGCCTACCTAATTAAGCGTCAGTAATGCTTATAGACCACATGGCTTCAACAGAAACTGCATCCATTCATTTCTTTAAGATAAACTATGAGAAATATCTTATTCAAAAGTTAAATAATAATTAATGATCTTCGCTACCATTCCGTCATTTTCCTCTTCTTACGTTACTCAAAATGTGCTCTTCTGAAGTCCATAAATTCCAATATTAAAACCGAAAAAAAAAATCGTTTTATGTAAACTTATAAAAGCAGTAAATATTGTTCAGAAATTTTTACTTGTACATTTCTATAATATCACTCTATACCCTATTTAGTGTATCCTATCAAAGAGAGATCTATTATGCGTGTGCATTATGTATATCTTTCAGTTTTTTATTTGTATTTGTCCAAGATTTTTGTTCTTATTTCTGTGCAGGTTTTCTCGTAAGTGTTTTGAAACATCAGATGTAACAGCATAATTTTTCGCTTCTTTCTTCAACATACCATCTTCAGAACTCCTGCTTTTGGTGGTTTGAGCTCCGAGGGATTAAACCATTAATCGAAGCAGACATTCGAATATACTCAACTTTCATGACATAGTTCATTCCTTCGTAACCATCAGTATCTATTCAAATTATAATGTAACTATGAGGGAGAACTAAAAATTGAGCAAATTTTTCACAGCAAAGCAGAAATATATTCACAAAAGTTGAAATATAAAGTTTGAAATTTAGATATTCCTCTACTTTTCTACTAACAGATATTGTCATTGAAACGTTTGTCCCAACGTCACGCCAAGTTTTAGATAACCATGTAGTAGAATTCGTTTGGGTAGACGCTAAATCGTCGATGCAACTCGGATCACTGATGCTGCGGAAATACTAGTTACTAAGATAATATATTTAGTAGTCCGAAAAAGAGAAAGTCTGGCCAAGCCAGCTTTAGGCCGTATGCTGGGTTCCAGCTTCAAGACTGGAGATTTTTGCAACAATGTTACATCAACTGGGATGCACTTTGTTATACAGTATGATAACTTCCTCCAGATTGTGGGGTATTTTCTCCTCGGACAGCTCGTAAATAATCCCGTGTGGCACAACACGCAGCAACATAAATGGTTTGTCCTTTTCCGCAACAATAAGCAGAATCACTCTCACTCTGTTCCAGAAATCTGTGTGCAAAACCTTCCCTACAGACAGAGTTGTCTTAAAGTTTTTAAGTGGGAACAAGTTAGTTTGTGTTCCACCATACTCCGGCGCTTTCAGTCCGGTATGTAATGACACAGAAACGATTAGTCATCAGTAGCAATGCAGTCGAGGAATGCATTTCCATCCTCTCATACCGAAGTAAATCCGGTTCTCCATGTGGAGGGTGTGAGCCTTCAAAGGACCTACTTTGCTGACACTTTGTAATACCCAATGCTGCATACATGATCCTCTATGTACTGTCATATACAATGCCCACTTGATTCGCTATTCTTTGAATTATTCCTCGCCGGCCCGTTGAATCATTTCACTCATAGCACTAACATTCATTTGTTTATGGGAACTGCATCGCCGTCCGAAACAAATTTCATCGAACATACCTATGCGCCTTACTTTGAACTTTCACACTAGTTACACACATCTTTGTGAATGTCATGCACTTGTTACCATAAATTGCACACAATTCAATAGATTTCAAGCGGTTTCTGTCCTTTTGACTATGAAAAACCCGATCACACTCGGTAACTCCACCTCCTGTCCGAACGTCTCGAGTCAACGTGCTATTTTGAAACAAGTGCCATTTAGCGTATGCATTTTTAAATACCTAAAATCAATCGAAAAAAACTACTATACATGAACACAATAATTGATTTGCAGCATATTATTTTAGTGATCCAATACCACAAACAAACAAAATAACATTTGCTCGCACATAAATTAAGCGATATCTACCATAGAGAACTCATTTAAGTACAGTATTACATATACTAACGCACAAAATCACATACACAATTCTATTTATCGTTTCTCACTTAAAGAAGTTCGTGATTTTTGTTTTCATTTGATTGTTTTTACACAATCAGTTTCATTTGGTCTTCAGTTTCATTTGTTACGTGAAATAATTCATTAAAATTGTTAGTTAATATTCAGTAATCATCGTAAATTTTCTACCATTTCGGAAATTTCAGACGAGTTTGACACACGCTGTTACTTTTCTTCATTGCCTATTTCATCTTCATCTTCTTTATCATCATCAAATGGATTGTGTTTTTGAGTCAGTCTTCTCTAGGCTGCTTCTGGATAATTGAAAACCAGTTAAAACTGAATTATTCTGTTTGCACTCTGTCCAAAACTCAAAATTGATGTACTGTAATTACTCCAAATTATCCGAGCACGATTTACCATTGTTTTCAGTAGTTTTGAAGGGGAATAAACTTCTATTCAAATTATCCAAGTTCGAATTAGCAAGACTCCGATCTATTTGAAGATATATATATGAGAGAGAGAGAGAGAGAGAGAGAGAAAATGAGAATATACTTGACAGTTTATATTTCAGTTTTTGTGGATACATTTCTCTTCGGCTGTGAAAAATTTATTTCTTAGCATTAGTAATCACGATTACAGAAATTGTAACTTGCAAAACAATCGATGTGATGATCCGAATTTGGTTTGTTGTGCTCAGAGTAAATGAAAAACTTAGCAGCAAAAGAAGAAAAACCATTATAAATAAATATGTTAACTTTTTGTGATCATATATAGAGTTATGTTCTGGCCTTTTTATTTTTTTTTTTCTAAATTCAGTTAAATTTAGTCTCTCATTTAATTAGATTCGTTTGGCTTAAATGTCTTCTTGGAGCATCTTTCTAGCTTTCTTGAACTAAAGTTTCTCAAACTTCTTAAATACATACAGCTAAAAGTAATTTGTAGCGCATTAGGACGCAATTAAGTAGATAACAAAATGTTGGACATATGTAGATTACAAATGCCAATATACGAACTTCCTTCTGATATAAAAATCATATTGGTAGTAAAGATCTGTACATCTGCAAAGTTTAGACAAACTTTGCACTGAGTACCAACATATGAGATCCAGTAGCTAGCTCATATGTGTTATTTTGTTTAATTTCATTCGTTTAGATTTTTCCACTCCAGATGAAGAAAGTAACCATAATAAGTTTTAGCATTACGTTGCATGTTTCACGATGGAATACGTTTATATATCCATATCATTTTAATAAAATACTAAACGCAAATACTAACAACAGTAATAAGAGCGTTTCCGTTTCAACTATATCAAATATTATGAGGTGTAAGGTGATACGGTGGTGGGGATAAAATTATCATTACGAAAATTGAACACTTCAATGATGGATGAAACTTTGTAAGCTGTTATGGAGAACACTAGTGTGTGTTTATAAGAGAGTATTTATAAATATATTTTCATACCTAGTAATATTTACAGATATATCAATACATTCCGTTTCACTTTTGTAAATTAAATAACTATAGGAAATAGGTTAAAGGTTTCTCACAATAAAAACTTCTATACCATTTATAGATGTTTCATTAACATTATAAATGTAAATTCCCTCTTGTTCGTAGTTTCAAGGTAATTGGATATAAACTAATTACTTACATCAGTGAAACGTATGGTTCAGTTTCAATTTCATGGAGTTTTCTTACTTTAAGAAGTGAACAAGAATTGAGTATAGCTCAAACTGTAATTGTAATGAGTACAGTGAACTTACTTTTGTACCACGAAATTATCTTCTTTTCGGTGCATAATTTTTGTCAACGCTGTGGTCTTTATCGATATCCTATCTGACTATTCAGTGGAACCTGTTTACCTTTACATCATTTTATGTATTTAGTGAGTGTCATTAAAATAGAAAGTGAGCTCGCAAAGTATTCTGAAAACACTATAATTACACCACTATTCGCACTTACTTGATGATCACTGTGTCTTAATATGCTAAATTTATAAACTTGAAAGAACTATGTAAGAACTATGTATTCATAAATTTTGAATGTTCACACTCTGAATCCTACGTAGAGAAACAATTGTTTACATAACAAATTAAATTTATATACTGTATGTACAAATAGGGTGATTCTTTATAGGGTTTACAACTTCAATCAGTTATAATTCTTTATTGGAACCACATACAGACTTGATTTATATCAACAGAATATGTCATTATATTGCAAAACACTTCAAGTTTTTGTGACAAGTCCATTATGGCTCAATGTGTGCACCTGAGGCCATCCTGGACACATTCCAACAAAAGTCGATTTCCTGCTAAACAGTAGCAAGCGTTTCGACTGTAACGTCCGCAATGGCTGTGGTGAAGCGATGTTTCAGTTCATTAACATTATCAGGTAGGGGAAGGGTGTACACCTTATCTTTCATAAACCCCCACAGAAATAAGTCAAGTGGCGAGTAATCTGGAGACTGGCGGCCAGGCAATTGGTCCACCACGATCTATCCACTTATCTGGGAAACTCTGATCAAGAAATACCCTTACTTCTATCAGGTAGTGCGGCGGGGCGCCATCTTGTTGCTACCATAAGCGGCCATCGTAGTCATCTTCATCTAACTGTGGAACAAGGAAGTTCTGGAACATATCAAGATAGGCGTTGCCGGTGATAGTGCTCTCAGCAAAGAAGAATGGTCCATCATTTTTGCTGTGGAAACAGCGCAGAACACGTTCACTTCACGGGTGAGCGCCCTGGAGCCTTTGTGTGTCGCACAGAACAATCTATTTCAACAAACGTCTGGTTCTATTTTTACACTGTTGGTCTGCTGGGTTTTTTCTTGCCGTATTGTGTGCGAAACTTACGCTGTACACTCGTTGCTGACTTAGTTTCTTCAAACCAAAACACGCACTTAGCTCTTTCCGCACCAGTGAAAGCGTCCATTTTGAACGACTGACCGGTTGCGCCGTGTGTGGTCAACTCCCCAAATACTCACTACGTGAGTCAAACTTGAAGTGTTTTGCAGTATAATGACATATAAACCAAGTCTGTATGTGGTTCCAATAAAGAATTATAACTGATTGAAGTTGTAAACCTATAAAGAATCACGCTGTTTTATGTACAAATTCATCTTGCTAAATCATCACGTGAAATAATTTCCTTTATCTATTAGTTTAAAAGTTACAAACTTGTTTCAAGGAAAATCGTTCATTCTGCATACATCGTATATAGGAAGAATCATTTACCTTGAAACGACAGTTTAACTTTTACACTAGTTGATAAAAATCGATGAAATTTTGCAACATGCAAATATTATAAGTATTCTCATTGTTGGACATACTCGACAGTAACACCTGATTAACAAACCCAACTTCAGAATTGTATTTTTCTTAAATGACTACATCAGGTTATTTCAAATCTACATGATAAACGAAAACTTAGTACACTGCATTTATATTCAGTATGTCAGATTAACGACGTTACAGTATCACAGACTCAACATTTTGGAGGCCTCTACGACAGTAATAACATAAGTGAGACGGATGTGTCAGTGCACATCGGAGGTACCTTTGTGGCTAATACTATAGTCGTGATATGACATATTAGTAATAAGTAAGAACAAGGTTACAAGGAACTGAAAATTTTACTTCTGAAGTTTTTAATTCGAAAAAGTGCATAGATAAATATCACGCCCAGAGCATAGATCGTTTTCAGTAAACAAAATATCAACAGAATGCCGTATACAGCAATTTGATATCTCAACCCGATTCGGAAATATGATGAACATCTGTCAAGTTCGCAACACTGCTTAAAATTATAATTGCGAGAACTTGCCATTGCTTAATGTCATAGAAACAGACGAAATTCTATCTATATAATTTAATAGAACTACTCACTTAAGCGGTACAACATTCTCTACCCGACAATTTGATACATAATTGAAAAGATCACGATAACTTTTATAAAGTATCTATTCAAGCTTTCCTGGCGACCTATTGTCAACAGGTCTTCTCGGGCTAGCAGCAAGGTAAATACTGTTATATCTTGCGACGTTTCGAGGGCTGATATCGTCCTCATCTCCAGGCGAATATGATCGGGCAATAGAGCGTATGGAATATATACTTCATGTAAGTGTGATTGGACTCTTCTGATTGGTGGTTGAAATGGCGGGATATGATTGGTGTCCATGTTTGACTCGATTGGAATCCTGTGTCTTTGTGAAGGTTAGGTTTTTCTTGTGTGATTGCGACAGCTTCCTTTAACCTTCGGTCCCAAACTCTTGAGCATTTTGCTATCTGTAAATAAAATCTTATGTTTCTGTTTGATGCGATGTTCAACCAGTCCGGATTTTTCTGGTTTGTTTAGTCTTATGTAACTGTTGTGTTCTTTGCATCTGGCTTCAATGGTTCGTCCTGTTTGTCCAATATATAACTTACCACATTCACATGGAATGCTGAGCTTTCCAGAAGTGTTGCCGATGTATGGGAGGCAGATTGTGTTCTTCATTTATAGCTTAGTCTGTACTTTTGTTCTTGTTGTCAGTGTCTTTCGTTCTGGTCCTTAGTGGGTGCAAGTGGTGCTTTCTTCAGTGCTTCATGTTCAAAGTGTTCCATATAAAAATTGGCTACTGCGGATAAAAGTGGAGAACCCATGGCGACGCCGTCTGTTGGTTCATAGCACCACTTGCACCCACATATTTCTATAGATATGTTGATGACACCTTGACCATCTCGCCACATGGACGCAACTCCTCACAGGAATTTCTGCAGCATCTCAACCAGCATCCGAGTATTAAAGTCACGATGGAAGTTGAACAACAAGGCCGTCTACCATTCCTGGACATCATGGAATACAGAAGACCGAATACCAGCCTAGGCCATAGAGTATACAGGAAACCAACACACACAAATTTATATCTGAACGCAAACAGTTTCCATCACAAAGCTCAACGACTTGGAGTTCTCAACACCTTAGCACATAGAGCATTCTCCATCTCCGACAAGGATTGTTTAACAGAGGAACTTAATCACCTTCGCACCACCATGCTCCAAAATGGATACAAAAGGAGAGAGATAAATATGACCCTGAAAAGGACCAGAACGAAGGACACTGACAACAAGAACAAAAGTGCAAAAGAAACTATGAATGAAGAACTGAAGAACACAATCTGCCTCCCATACATCGGCTACACTTCTGGAAAGCTCAGCAGACTATTCGCCAGGTACAACATGAGGACAATACACAAACCTCCAGCGAAAATAAAAAACATACTACGACCAACCAAAGACGATCTGGGTCTCCGAACACCTGGAGTTTACCCGTCGGGATGTGGCGCCCCCATCGCCCAGTTCTTCGGAACTGCAATCAGCCACTGGCCCTCCAGGTTGGGGGTTGTGCCGGGCCGATTACCCGGCATTTAAAACCTGCGATCGAGCGTCGGAAACATAAAAGCCTCGGATATGGACTGCTCTCTTTAGAAGACAACCTTGCTATGGACTGGTTTTGCTTTTGGATTTGCTTGGATGACGCTGGACCCGGGGCCGTGGGACGGAGGAGTGAAGCGCATGCGCACCCAGCAGGACCGGAAGGAGTGATGCCCTGGAAGGAAATGCTGGGAGTCTGCGGTGCGGGAATCTCCAATGAACCATTGGTTCCTCCCCTTACACGGTGGGACGTGGGTCCTCTCAAAAGTACTCATCAGTCGGCGGTGCAAGTGGCTCTGCCTCCTTGTCATTTTCACTTGGTGTCACAGCTTAGCTTGCTGACAAGGGTCATGCAGGTAGGACCTGCTAGCCTCGTTGGCCGCTTCGGACCACGACAGGGAAGCTGAGAGGATTTTGGGCTTTCTTTAACTATGGCTTTGCATCAACCACCCACCCAGGATAGAGAGAGAGAGAAAAAGCTTGGTCTTGCACCAAGATATTTAACCATCAAAGACAAATCAAATGACACAGGTGGAGCCTTAAGTAAATTGTCACCATTTATAGTACATCGTCAGCTACATCATATTGCCACAGGAACGTTTCCTCCTGGACATATTCGCAAATTACCCAATGGGACGTTACTTGTTCAAACAACCTCAGATAAACAATCTCAATTACTTTTAGCTAGTACACAGTTAGGACCTGTTCCTATTCTGGTTGAGCCTCATCGACAATTAAATACCAGCAAAGGAATTATCACATGCTTCGATTTGAGAGAGTTACCAGAGGTGGAAATATGTGCTGAACACAAGGATAGCCATGTGACTGACATCCATCGAATTACCACGAAGAAAAATGGCACGGTACAGCCCACGGATTCCTACATCCTTACTTTCGCCCTACCTGACCTTCCGACGCATCTGAACGTTGCTTACCACCGTTTGAAGGTCCGGCCGTACATACCATTACCATTACGGTGCTTTAACTGCCAACATTTTGGCCACTCAGCCCCTTCTTGTCATGCCTCTGCCATCTGTGGCAATTGTAGTTCTGCAGCTCATGGTCAGGCCCCATGTGCGCCCCATCGAAGTGCGCTAATTGTAAAGGTGGCCACCCAGCTTGGTCACGTGACTGTCCTACTTTTATGGTTGAGAAGAAGATCCGTGAACTGATGGTAATAGAGAAGATCTCCGCAGCTGAGGCTAAACGAAGGCTACAGCCGAAGGTTACCTTCGGCACTAGTTTCTCTTCCCTTCTGAAGACCAGCAGATCACAAGGTACTCAGACAGTAGATTCCGCTACCCAGACGGAAGTTGAGATTTCCAGTGTGCCAGTCTCTTCCAAGGCGTCCCGTATCTTCTTCTGTGAACTCAGGACTATCCCGTACGAAGCACAGATCATCTTCCGCTTCGCAGCCTAAGTCTCAATTGACAGATCCTTCGCCTTCACGAATCGTTAAACCAATTTCTGCTTCTCAGCCTCCTGCCGCTTCGGCTGCTGGCTCTACTTCGTCTGTACCTAATCAATCCATAGCCCAGTTTCTGAAGCAGTCAAACAGCCAGCCTCCTACCAAACCCCTCACTAAGAAGGAAAGAAAAAAAAACAGCTCCAGGCTCAAACTTCTAAGGATACCTCTACCTCCTCCACAGCTTCTTCTACCAAGCCACCGAAGAAATCTTCACGCACCCAGTCTTCTAGCCCACCTGGGGCGAAGAAACAGAAGCATACGTCACGCAGTCCACCTAGTGATGACGAGTCTCTTATGGATGATATGGTGGAGGAGGAGATCGATAATTTTACCCTTGTGGAAGGTCGTGAAAAAGGCAAGCGCAGTACCTCGCTTCTTGCTCTCGACGCTTGTTGAACTTGTCTCTTCTTCAATGGAATTTAAATGGCTATTCCACTCACTACGAGGAATTTAAGCAGTTGTTGACATTGTTTCATCCTATCATATTCTATCTTCAGGACACTCATTTTACCTCTACTAGCAACTCAGTTCTCTCTGGTTATACTGTATATCGTCATGATCAGCTTACTGCAGATCGTGCAGCAGATGGTGTAGCAATCGGAGTCTCTGATGCCTACCACTCTGCTTTCATACAGTGTTTTCCAGCTTATAGCTGTTCGTGTTTTCTTACGCCAACCCGTTACTTTTTGTTGTGTCTACCTTTCGCGTCATGACGCCTTTACTACTGTCGATCTTGAACAGATTGCCCGACAGCTTCCATCCCAATTTCTGTTTGTGGGTGACTTTTACTCCTACCATGCAATGTGGGGCTCTCCTCGTAATGAGCCGCGAGGTCAAGAGATTGCCACTTTGCTCATTGCTCCTCAATGATGGCAGTCCCACACATTTTACTACTGCTACTGGTACCTACTTTCATTTGGACCTCTCCATTTGCAGTCCTCAACTTGGTGCCCACCTTACTTGGCGCGTGCATGACGATCTCTGTGGCAGTGACCACTTTCCTATTATTGTCAGTGGCCTTCCGCTCATCCATTCTGCTCCGTTCACTGCCTATAATCTACGTCAAGCAGACTGGGATCGTTTTTCCGCCACTTTTCATTTCACTTTAGAATCTCGTTTTACTGTTGATGGTCATTGTGAGGCCTTTCAGCAGAGTATCCTGGCAGATGCACACGACTCTCTTCCTATCTATGCTGGTTCCCGGTGTAAACGCACCGTACCCTGGTGGTCTGAGGAGATTCGTGCCGCTATTCTGGCCCGACGTCGAGCACTACGTACTTTTCATCGTGCTCCTACAGCTGATAATTTGGCTCAATTTCGTCTTCTTCGTGCTCGTGCCCGCTATCTAATTAAGCAAGCTAAGCGTCATAGCTGGCGCACTTATGTTACTTCTCTTACTGCTGGCAGCTCTATGTTTCCTCCCTTGCGGTTCCATCCCTTCTTATCGATGGTATAATGGTCACTGATCAGGATAGAATTGCTGCTGAATTAGGACGTCATTTTGCGGATGTATCCACTTCTACTCACTACTCAGCTGGATTCCTCACTTATAAACAACGCACCGAACGTACGCCACTTCAGTTCCTCTCTGCAACCGCTGAAGCTTATAATCTGCCTTTTATTGCTGCTAAACTTGCTGCTGTTTTGGATTCTACGAAGGACACGCCACCTGGCCCTGATATGTCTACCTTGCTTAGAGACGATGTCCAGATGATCCAGCAAGTTTTCACCTACTTGCAGCTTCTGCACGTCTTGACTGATTTGTGAGTGCATTTCTCACGTTTCTTTTAATTAATTAATTTCTGATTTTATCTACTGTTTCTGTGTTTTCATGGTGGTTTTATGCTTGTCATAGCATTTCCTTGCTTTTACGTGGTGTGCGTAAAAGCACTGGTGTGCGTCTTTACTGCACTGTCATATTCATTACTAATTTTGGGCTGCCCACGTGTGTGCACCTATTGCCGAGCTGCCCCGGCAGAGATGATTAACATGTCGTTGTGTACTAACCCGTCCTTGTGTTTGTGTATCGAGTTTGCACATTTCTTCAATGCTATGACATTTTAATTCATAAATGAGCAAACACCTTTTACGACTTCGCTTTTAATTTATTATATCTGCGATATTATGCTTTTTTGTTCTCTGGTACTTCATTTTTCCTGTCAGAGAAGGGTGCAAAAGACCTCGATGTCGACGCTCCCATACAGACCCTATCAATCAATCCAGGAGTTTACCGCATTCCATGTGAATGTGGTAAATCATATATTGGACAAACAGGACGAACCATTGAAGCCAGATGCAAAGAACACAACAGTTACATAAGACTAAACCAACCAGAAAAGTCCGAACTGGCTGAACATCTCATCAAATAGAAATATAAGATTTTGTTTACAGTTATCAAAATAATAGCAAAATGCTCAAGAGTTTGGGACCGAAGGATAAAAGAAGCTGTTTCAATCACACAACAAAAAACTAACCTTCACAGAGACACAGGATTTCAACTGAGTCAAACATGGACACCAATCATATCCCGCCATTTCAAGTACCAATCAGAAGCCGCCATTTCAACCACCAATCAGAAGAGTCCAATCACACTTACATGAAGTATATATTCCATACACTCTATTGCCCCATCATATTCGCCTGGAGATGAGGCCGATGTCAGCCCTCGAAACGTCGCAAGATATAACAGTATTTACCTTGCTGCTAGCTCGAGAAGACCTGTTCATAACTTTTTTTTTAGTTTTTTCATGCGAAGGACCGCTTACGTAATAGCCACCATTATCTGAGTAATTTATCTGCCTGTCAGAGTTCACAGTTAAGCGGTGCCCCACACGAAAGAACATTTTTACAAAAATTGTTAGTTTTTTGGGGGGATTTTTTAGAGATGTATCAAATTACATATTGTGCAATTTAACACTTTCTAGTACTCCACTGGAGCTCCATTCAATATGCACTCTGACAATTTCCTATCTAACTTGCTTCCTACTTTTATATTCAAACGTTTGTGATTTATAAGCATTGAACATTTTATCTGACTGCACCCACATAAATCCCATTGCTACAAAAGTTGTTTATTTTTCGATAATTTTTTCAATGCTGTATCAAATTACATACTTTGTCACTTAAAATTCTTGCGTAATCCCCTGAAGCCTCATGATAGGGGCTCTGTTTGGCAAGTAGAGCGTTTCATTCGATGGGCTTGCATATCTAACTTTCTGTTTCACTCTTTGTTGTTCGGACAGCATGTGTGAGCTCAATTACTTCTGCTTCACTCCTCACAAGCTAGAGTGAAAGAAATCGTCACTTTTTCACAGAAACACAAACTATTTAATTCTCGTGTTATTATGGGTGAAATATAATACTGCAAATTAAGAAGTTTCTTATGTCCACTACCGAGATTCGGTCCTGGGTACTTTGATTCAGAAGTTCGATACCGAAACTACTACACTAATTTTCATTCGTATATATGTTGAGGAAAAATCGATTTGAAGTGATGTAGGAAATTCAGCTTATTGATTATAGTTCGTTTGAGGCAAACATTTTCTAAATCCAACTTTGGGTGTCTTCGGAAAACAGTAAATCAAAGATGCCAGGTTCGAACCCAAAAGCCAACCTTCGGAATCGAAAAAATTGTTCATATGTGTTTTTCTTCTCTAAAGTATAATAAGATACATTAAAATGTTAAATGTAGAAAAAGAACATTCGTTGTAATACTTAAGGATACAGTATTTCGAAACTATGTATGTATGTATGTGAGTACATGGTGATTCTATATTCCATACGTATAAGGACATTTCCAATTAAAGAAAAGACACTGAACAGAAGTTTCGCTAAAAACACAGAATGTCGGTACACTGTATGTGAATGTTAAATATGAGTTAAGAAAACCATATCTGCAACTATTTGTCATACAGATGTTCACAATATTCTCATTATAGCATGGGGTTTACGTTCTTGAAATATAGTCACAGGTGAAAAGAGAAGGTGCGGGTAGAAATAGAATATCCAAAATCAGATCGTGGTTTCAGACAAAAAAAAAAAAAAAAAAAAAAAAAAAAGTCCCCCAAAGTATGTGCACTGTAAATTCACGTTACCCACAAGTCGCTTTAAGAGACTAAATTGTGCTTCAGTAAGGAAGGCAGAACAGGACTTCTTTCCCTAGGTTTACAGTTCAATACTCTGAAAGGCTTTTGTATATGCAAGTGATGAGACTTTAGTCTCTCTCTCTCTCTCTCTCTCTCTCTCTGATCTGTATTTATATACATAAAATGTATGTATGTGTCTGTGTATTCCAGTGTAACTCTGGAACACCTGGAGCACTTTCAATCAAATTTCCAACACATATTGCTTACAAATCTGAAAAAAAAAAGTATTGTTGGGATAATACTTCCTAACACATCTATGGGGAGTGGAAGAAGGGGATGCATATAAACATGTTCTAAAACGATCTATATTAGAGTCAACCCATAGTTTTCGGAGTCGCTTAGATAAATAGTCACACTCCTGATGCCGTTTAACTCTGATTTGTTTCCATTTGCATCCGGAAAGGTGACGCAGTGAGATGAAAAAAATATTGAAATTGATCGATATTAGGGTCCAATAAATAGTTTTCATTGTCGTTAAGTTAATTGGTGTCAGTTCCGATGCCGTTTAAGTCCAAGTTTGTCGCTCAGTGTTGGCAAGGCCCATTTAGCCTTCCTGTGGGAAGTGGGAGACCCAGACATAAAAACGATAATAAATGACTGATATTAGTATCGAATCCATAATTTACGGGTTCACTTAGATAAAGAGTGACTCCAGATGGTAATTAAATTAAAGGTCAGTCTACATAGTACCCTGAAGGGGAGTGTGAAATTGTGACATGTAAAAAGAATTGAAAATTACCGATATTAGTGTCGAATCCGTAGTTTTCGGGATCCATGAGTTAATTGGTAGCAGTTCCGATGACCCTTAAGTTCAGCCTCTAGTAGGTGTAAGACCCTCTAACTCACTCAGAGAGTGGAAGGGAGTAAGATACAGTGATTGAAAACAACCGATATTAGTGTAGAGTTCCTAATTTCGGGGCCGCTGACATAAATAACACTTCCCATGCCGGGTAAGTAAAAGTTGAGCCCCATTAATTCTCTTGCGGGAGGGATAGTGAAATGAAAAAAATTAAGAACGACCGATGTTAGTTTTAGGGGTCCCTAGGTTGATTGTCGACACTCCTTATACCATTTATATCTACGTTTAATTCCCATTAGTACCTCGAGTGGTGAGAAGTGGTTGACATGTAAATATAATCAAACGCGACCGATATTAGTGTCAAATCCATACTTCTTGATCTCGCTGAGATTAATAATTACAACCCCGATAGCGTTGAAAGAGGCCAAAAATTAAGTACCTCAAATGACTGAAATCAGTGTCGAATCCGTAGTTTGGGTTCGTTAAGCTATTACATTACAATTGCGATGACATTTAATTCCAAGTTCATGCATGAATAGCCATGTCAGCTTAATTGGGAATTTATAGGGGCAGCGCCAACAGGCGTTTCCCTCACATCTATAAATATTAGATGTATGTGTATGAATGTATATTCCAGCGTAACTCCGGAACATCTGAAATAATTTTAGCCAAACTTAGTAGACATAACTAACTATGGCCTAGGGAACGCGGAGGTTCAATGCCGCGTTCACAAAACTCTCTATTGAGTTCTGCCCTTAGCCAACTGGATCCAGTTTCTGCTTTGTATTCCACTTGGTCTTCCAATCTTAAAAAAATATTATTCTATTCTGCACAATTGTGATACTAGGGTGTTATTGTAGGTTGAACGTCACTTTCCCCTTTTCAAGCTTTTTATATACAACACTACATAAATACATAGCGCAAGAGCATAGGCTGTCTTCTATTAAATACGCCACTGGAAAATTATATAGTGATGACCCTAATACGCTATTGAAAGTGATTAATTTTAAAAAGAATATATAAAACAATATTACGATTTTTAGGGTAGGCACAGCTCCAACCAACGCTAGTGCCCTGTGAATGCCAACCATTATATTGCATCCCCCATCTCCATTTCAAAAAATTATAAAAGTAACATCTATCTTAGATCCATATCTTCAGATTTATTATTTGATCTCATATCCTCTAAATTTCTAATTTGAATATCAATGTTATCATGTTCGCGTTCGTAGATTCTAAGTTTTTCAGCTCGCTCTCGCATTCTTTTTTGACCTACTCTTTGTTTCTTAAGTTTTAGTTGTACAATCTTCAATTCAATTTGTTCATTGTTAGTTTGGTTAGTAAGAGAATCTAAGAAAGAGCTAACTCTTGTATCTGACGTTGCGTTCATTTAAAGACGCAGTTTCGTGTTCGTTCTTATATATGTATGCAGCTTAAAGAAAAACAACAAACAAAAAAGTTACACATTCATCCGGTACATATATAGATATCTATTCAATGTTTCTTACATATGCACATAATTTATATATCAATTGCGTATGTATTCTCTCATCCTGACTCACATATATGTATTCAACTCGCTGTTACATACACACACACATACACACACACACACACACATATATATATATATATATATATATATATACATGCTTTTGCATTCTTTCTTCCTCAAGACAAAGGTAAAAAAATAATACGTAACTTGCATTACATTCATTCATCCTCAAGGCAAAAAGAAAAAAGTGTTAGCTAAATTGCTTCTTGTATAATACCAGACAACATTTTTTTTTTTTTTTTCTTAGCAACAGACAAGTAGTGTTTGGACTGCAGCCAAATCTATCTCTAACTTATCTCTTCCTGTCAGTTTGAGAAAAAAATTCTTCTGCAACTTTCTCTGGTGGAGCGTAAGGCTGGTAATTCTTGTTTGATCTTCATTTATGCAAATTTTTAAACGAACAAGTGCAGCTATGTAAATAAACTTTCACGCACGCATCAGGCGAGGAACTGGTTATAGAAACTTTTACCAGATGACACCTAAAGTCAATCAGTTATAGTTAAAAGAAAGATGTTTACCGCTAGATGGTTCTAGTTGTAGAGCAGTGTTGGAAATTCATATAATTATAATTATCGTTCTCCCCAGTTTCACTGGAAGCATAACAAATATATATATATATATATATATATTCGAGCTAGTTTAACGAGTGGATTTATTTTGAGTATACAAGGGTATGTTAACAAGTAAATTTTTGATATAATGTTCAAAAACTCGAAAACTATTAATCACAAGTATAAAAATGTATATATATATATATATATATATATATATATATATATATATATATAATATATATTTGAGCAGCATTTAATGAGATGCATATATATATATACACACGAGGATAGCTTGTATGATATAGCCATAAAACTTACTTCCTAAATTATGTGTTATATGTTTACATGAGGTTTGGATACTGATAATAAAATCTCCTGGTTATTTCGTTCTCTATGGGAAATAATGACTTCCAAAAAATTCATTTTTGGAAGTTCATTTTTGAAAAGTGTTTGATGCATAAAATAGCCATTATTTAACTGCTTCATACCATCATAACGCATAAATAATTTGAATTTTCTCGTATCTTTTAACACTTGCTATGTATTTTCATTATATCTTTGTGACAATAATGTTTTATATTTCCCATCTAAATGTACTAAAACTCTTTCATCTGTATATTGTGTTTGAATCAATTTCCATAATGTAATTTTGTAAGCTTTACCTTTTTCTCTATCTTGTAATTTAACAATTCATAAAGTAGTAATATCATTTTTTTTTTAAATAGGATGCAATTTCTTATTATATAGAAAATCTTTGACAAACACAGAACTCAATAGTAGTCCAGTGTATTTAATCTTCAATCCATCTTCAACTATATCACTTATCATTTTATCAGTTAAGTGTTTAGTAAATCTACGTGGAAGAAATACCTTGAAAAGTTTTCACATTCAACTAAAATACTCTTACCATATTTAGTCTTTATCTTTTCCATTTTTAGAATTTGAAGTGATGTCTTGGTCCAGTTCCCTTAAGTGTATGACTGGCTTTTGTTCCAAGTTTCCAAGCTTATTTAAAAATTCAACGTGTTCTGCCATACTTATTTAATAGAAAATCTTTATTTACCCTTATTGAACTCAACTTTTATGATATATATACTCATAAAGGTTCTAAAAACTAAATAAGCTTAATCTAATCTAATCTAAAACTCTTTACTACTTTCTCATTCTTAGGATCATACGTAAAGTTGTTTTGACCAATTAAAATCGCATAACAAATTGTCTTTCTCTTACTACAATTAATCACATACATTGTTCTATTTTTAATGAACTCATCTGGATTGTAACACATTTCCGTATTTTTGCCAAGTTACTCTCTCAAATGCAGTGTAATCTTGATACATCTTAAAATAATTATTATTATCAATATCTAAATTTCTGTTTTCTTTTGGAAAGACCTCATGACGACCGTTTTTCAAGTAGAGATTTTTAACTTTACAATGATCAAATTTACTAGAATCTACAGTTTGCTTATTGCTTTTATCAGTTTGAAAAGTTATAATTACAAAATCAGGCATATCATATTGTCTAGAATTAAATTGAGTAGTTACATCAAATTCTAAGAAAGAATCTTCTACATTCTTATATACACATTGGTAAGTGTGAAATGAAAACATAATATTAGGCTCTCTAAGAATATTTAACTTTAACTTACTTTTGTAATTTGGTTCATACTCTACAGTTGACATTCTTATCTCCATTTTTTTTTGTTATTTTTCCATCATGTAGAGCTGTTGAACCCGCTTCTGTCCATTTATATAAAACATCATTATTATTACCAGCCTTTATAAATGTTATTCTCAATCCACCTTTCCACATAACCTCTTTGTAATCACTTAGAAAGCCTGGAATTAATCTTAGCGGATATAAAACTGTAAAATCTTCTCTCAATCAAAGTTAATCATCTGTTTCGAAACCTGCTTGTTTTAAGTCCTCAACTTCTGGTTTAGAAATCTTTAAAGCTCCGATAGCTGTAGATGTTATTCCAGGCAGATCAATCCTATCTATAATTACTCCATGTTTTCTAATTTCTCTGCTAGAGAAGAAGAATGGGAAGAAATTATTTACAAGTTTTATTCTATTATTATTTTATTCTATCCAACTTGAGTACCTATAACTTCAAATTTCATGAAACAGTCTACTCTGTGAGGACGAATAAATCCATCTCCTACATCAACATCAAATTCAATATCTTTCTTAGGTTCATTCAAATTATTATATGTTGTTCTCTTTGCTGTAAAACTTTGCAACACACAACTCTCAGTACTCTGCATACTATTTATTATAACTTGAAGACCCTATCCTAACTTTAGCGTTCATAGCAGTACCAACTCCAAAAGCTGTGAGTCTTTCGCCAATTGACGCATCTTTACTAAATACTCTTTTCCAAGCTTGATTTTCTAATTCTTTATCAGCAGTATGTCTTGAAGCTGTATCTCTATTATCTCTGTAGTATATATCGTGTTCTCTACAAGCTTCATCTAATAGGTTAATACCCTTATCTCCTCTTTCTAAGATTTATTGTAACAGTTCCTGGCAATTAACCCCTGAATTATCCCTGAAGGCTGGACTGTATCTTAATGGATAATTGGAGTTGGTCAGACTCCTCATCACCACACCCGTTCAGTCTCTGAGACGGCTCCATATTAAACTGACCACTTTTGCTAACTTAGGAGCTCACCTGCGGATTACCCAATCCTAATCGTTTTTACCATTGTGTTCGGTCATTACCCGAGTTTCCCCTAAAAGTTTCCAAACGGAGGTGGTTGATTAGGCTCTAAGAACGTCCCCGCAACAAGGTGTGTATTGCCATGCACTTTCAAGCACAACAGCGGCCCAGTTGACCGCAATAGCTAAATCCAAGAATATGTAATTCAAATGGGAGTTTATTAATCAAGTTATTTACTAAACCTTTACCAAGTTTCTCATCATTCCAATATCTTGGTGCAATGTGTTTAATATCCTTATCAAATAACCTATACCTTTTGGATCGTTAGGAATAAATTGTGAAAGCTTGCTATTAATCATACTTACTATACCTACTTTCTCATTGTAAAAATTATTACTAGCTTTTTCTTCTCCGTCTATAACAATTAATCTATCTATTAACTTTCAAACATCATCCATCCAAATATATTCTTTAGGCAGTTCAGTGTATTGTTTAATTCCTTCTCCAGACTTAGACGACTTTTTAGATTTAGGAGTTAGAGGTAAGCTTGGTTTAATCTTTGTCTCTCAAATAGATTTTATAATATTTTTTTATTTTTAACTTTCACTAGACGCAACTCTTTCATTGTCTGGATCATAATTTTGAAACGCAGCATCTGATTCTATTATTATTTCTTCATAACTTTTAAAATCATCCTCATCATAATCCTCAATATGTTTAGCAGTATTCATTGTTAACAACTCCTTTAAACCTTCTGTTCCTTTATAGGTTTTACCGTTAATTATTAAATCATCACCATTAACTTTAACATTAGAATTCCCTATTTTATTTATTATTTTACCAGCTTCCTCAACACTTCTTATTACAGATACATCATCATTTCTTTTAGCATAATATTTCGTTGCAATCCTACCAAAATGAGTTGCTAAAGGCTCTACTCCTTCTAATTTATATTTATTTTCTCATTTGTTTTATCTCTTTAGTCACTGGTAAATCATCTTTCTCTACAGAGCTGTCATACATTGGAGGTGTTTCTAAATATTTTGAATCTACTCTTGCACTCTTATTTACAACTGGAACAAGTTCTGTTATTAGATTTTTGTTTTGCTCTACTACTTCTTTAATCTCACTACCTAAATTCTCAATAACATCAATTACAGGTTGTTCTTGTTTTTTATACTTGTCATATATTCCTGCTCTTTCTTTTTTCCAATTTTTAAAACCTTTAATAAGGAACTCCTTTAACTTCAAGTTCCTCAAATTTCTTTCTCATCCATTTATTATAAAGGAAACGAACAAACGTCTAGGAAATGTTTATAAAATGTTTTATTTTGTTTCTATACATGGCATTATTTACTTTCCTTGTCATATCGATAACTATAAAACCAGAATCATCTTTCCAACAAGTAGAACATATCTCTAAATTTATCGCAAGGCATATCCCCTCCTACAAACTCATTGTACATATGCTTTAAGTCAGTATCATCTTGAAGAAATAAACATAAGAAGTTAACATTATCTCTTACTAGCTATTTAGGTACTTTGAAATATGTTTGTGCAAGGTAGAAACAATCTAATTGCTTATGCTTTCCACTTGTAAAGTAATTTCTAACGCTATCTTGATTCTCTAAAATATAATCATCAAATACAACAGAGTATTTTTCACATTCATCAATAGGTATAATCGAGTCATTATCAGCAGTGATGTAATGCTAATATTTTAGGTGGGTATACCTTCATCCTTTGTTTTACACACACACACACACACACATATATATATATATATATATATATATATATACACTATGTGATCAAAAGTATCTCGACACCTGGCTGAGAATGACTTACAAATTCATGGCGCCCTCCAACGGTACTGCTGAAATTCAATATGGTGTTGGCTCACCCTTAGCCTTGATGACAGCTTCCACTCTCGCAGGCATACTTTCAATCAGGTGCTGGAAAGTTTCTTGGGGAATGGCAGCCCATTCTTCACGAGGTACTGAACTACTGAGGAGAGGTATCGATGTAGGTCGATAAGGCCTGGCACGAAATCGGCGTTCCAAAACATTCCAAAGGTGTTGTATAGGATTCAAGTCAGGACTCTGTGCAGGTCAGGCCATTACAGGGATGTTATGGTCGTGTAAGCACTCCGCCACAGGCCGTGCAGCATGAACTGAAGCTCGATCGTGTTGAAAGATTAAATCACCATCCCCGAATTGCTCTTCAACAGAGGGAAGCAAGAAGGTGCTTAAAATATCAATGTAGGCCTGCGCTATGAGAGTGCTATGCAAAATAACAAGGGTTGCAAGCCTCTCCAAGAAAAACACGACCACAGCATAACCCCACCACCTCCGAATTTTACTGTTGGCACTACACACGCTGACAGATGACGTTCACCGGGCATTCGCCATACCCACACCCTGCCATCGGATCGCCACATTGTGTACCGTGATTCGTCACTCCACACAACGTTTTTCCACTGTTCAAAAGTCCAATTTTTACGCTCCTTACACCAAGCGAGGCGTCGTTTGGCATTTACCTGCATGATGTGCGGCTTATGAGCAACCGCTCGACTATGAAATCTAAATTTTCTCACCTCACACCTAACTGTTATAGTACTTGAAGTGGATCCTGATGCAGTTTGGAATTCCTGTATGATGGTCTGGATAGATGTCTGCCTATTACACTTTACGACCCTCTTCAACTGTCGGTGGTCTCTGGCAGTCAACAGACGAGGTCGGCCTATACGTTTTTGTGCTGTACGTGTCCCTTGACGTTTCCACTTCACTATCACATCAGGCACAGTGGGCCTAGGGATGTTTAGGAGTGGGGAAAACTCGCGTACAGACTTCTGACACAAGTGACACTCAATCACCTGACCACGTTCGCAGTCCGTGAGTTCCGCGGACCGCCCCATTCTGCTTTTTCACGATGTCTAATGACTACTGAGGTCGCTGATAATGAGTACCCTGCAGTAGGTGGCAGCACAATGCACCTAATATGAAAAACGTGTGTTTTGGGTGAAGTCCGGATACTTTTGATCACATAGTATATATATATATATATATATATATATATATATATATATATATATATAGGGTGTTTCATAATTTCTGTTACAGCGCTTGGGGATTGAAACTAGACACGAAAACAAGCAAAAAAGTTTATTACAGCGAAGTTGAAAGCGGCGCCCTTTTCGAGTTACGAGCGCCGGAAAGTGTAAAAAATATCTTCACAGTATCATAGGTTAATTTAAGACCGTATCTAACTCTCTGCGTAAGTAGGTCAAGTTGTAGAAATGGTTGTACTTCCAATTCGACGCCAATTTGTATCCAGCTGCCAGATGCCAGCTCCGAAGTTAAAAGTCGGGTAGTATCGTTATACCCATCTAAGACTTTAGTCCAATAATTTCTTTCGGGTCGAGGCTCAAGTTTCCCGCAGGAGCAATTCAAAAAGAAAAAAAATCACAAACGACAATCTTGCCGAGCGAAGTAGCTCAATTGCTAGAGCGTTTGCCTCGCATTTGGGAGGTCGTGGGTTCAATTCCCACTGCCGATCATTCTGACTGGTTTTCCCTCAGTCCTACCAGGCAAATTCCGGAATAGTACCTACTAAACAGGCCATGACCAATATCTTCCCAAATCCTTTCCATTGTTGTTATTGTTGTTAGGTATCCAGTATAAGATGGCCTCTTAGCTGTATCTGGTGATTGTTAAATGAATGAAATAAAATAAAATATACACACACCCTGGAAAAAAACGAAAAATAGATAAAGGCAAAAAATGCTCTCTTCCTAAAAAGTCTTTCCTAAAAGAAATAAAATTGTAAACTAAAAAATTGGAGCTTTTCCACTTTTTAAATTCAAATTAGAACTTTTAAGAGATTTTAGAAATTAAAACCGAGGAAGCAAATAAGAAAACCCTTTTCTAGGTAGATTATAATTTCCGTGGTCAAACATTTTCTCATATTGAAAGGTCTCACTTCTTATTAAACCTTGAGCACACTGTTAGACAAAAGAATTTGAAAAGGACGTTGCCCGAACTTATAAGCTGATGTACTATTCCAGCATTCACTTAATCTGTCAAAGATAAGCATGGAAAGAACAGTAAGGATGGCCAGCTATCATTTTTTAAAAAATAGAATTACTCGCACAGTTGTTTCTAGCTAAACTTAAAACGGTCGTTCACACAGGTGTAAATTCCTATAGTAATAATAACAATAATAATAAATCGGTGAAGAAGGTGTGGTAACCCCTTTGCAGATCAACTATCTTGAAAGTATTTTCTTCACTGGCACCACGCAAATATCGGAATAGTGCATAACTTATAGGCCCCAATTAGTCTCCTTTGCAATGTCTTTAACGAAGGACCTTATTCCTCTGACATCTTCGTCATCAAGTCAGAGATGCCATAACAACCTTTACAATGTGAAATCGATAAATTAATAAATAAATGTACTTACGTCTTTTTCTGAAGTAGTAGCTAGCAAATTAACCTGATGTTTGAATTTTTCTTCCCTATTTCTCGATATCTTTGCTTTTACGTTTTCGTCAACGGAATTTACACAGTTATTGCCTCTCTTCCTTTTCAACCAATTTTCTAGTGCCTTCTTTGACATTTTGCAAATTGCGAAGCAACGCTTAATACCCCCCCCCCTTAAAAAAGTTTAAACACTATTAAGCAAATGAAGTTCGGCTACTACAAGTGACGGCTCTCCTGAAATGTTCGAAGATTGCTGTGACATGCTCATACGCTAGGTCTTTCCTGACTTTCGTTTTCCACCTCCTCCTGTTAACAAATTTTCTTCTAATATGTTTTATCTGAACGAAAACAAATCAACAAAGAAAAATGTTTATTTTTACCCCACCCTTTTTTGTTGATATTGTTTTACCCAGTAGGTTGCGGAAAAACTACTACTAGTACTAGCTGTTGGAGCATTTATGAAAATCAGTCGCCACTTTCTTCGATGTCAATTGCGGCTACAAATGAGCAGTACTAATCCGTAGTTCGCTGTTGTATTTGATGGTATTGGGAACGATGGTGAAAGCTTCAGCTAGAGTGACGATAGGTTACGTTGTTTTGTTATTTTTATGAGGGCCAACGATTTCTTGGAGCAAATATATTCATTTAATTTCCTCTTAACCCTTGAACTAAAGTAAAGACTCATTTTTTCGGAACCTCCTTACACGATTGAAAATGAACTTGTTCCATACCGTATTGCCTTGCTCAAATTGTATCCAACAGGTAGACTTTGAATTTGGATTATAGAGGGCGTGAAAACTGTGGTCATTGCTATGTCAAAGTAGAACAACTTCAATGTCACCACCTGGATATACGCCCTACTCCTTACCTTCCTCGCCACTCAACTCTATCTTCCACTGATCACTGATCTTTAGAAACAAGAGTTTCTAAGAGTTTCCAAGAAAAACATTTAGAAACAGCTTGGCTTTATTTTTATTATAGTACCAGAGGTCAACTTTCAGAAGGTAAGGACAGCGCATGTGACATCGTGAGGAAAAACCACTGCAGGTTCAGAGTGGTGTTTTCCATTATAGAAGGGATTCTCAGAAAACTCGATTTCCACACCCCGAAAACGCAAACTTAAATATATACGACCACAGCCTGACGACCAGCTGTTTAGTGAATTTTTTGTTTTGAAATACAGCACATGAAAAGCAGTAGTTGTGTTTTCCAATTAAGTCAGTATACTATGAATCGAATTTAGCGTATACTACGTACTTCCTAAATTTTAGGTGGCTATACGATAGTTTCCAAAACTTGGAGGTGGGTATACACCGTATATCTGCGTATACCCTTCATTACATCCCTAATTACCACTTAGAAATGTTGCTATTTGTTTCTTAAATTTTAATTCTGCTTCTTCAAATCGTTCTTTTAGTTTCTGATACTTTGGCTGATTCATGCTTTTAGAATAAATGTAGTAATAATTATTGTTTAACCAACCTGGCTGTAGTAAAATGTTAAGTGAAAGAAACTTTTTTCCACAAGTAGACGGACCTACAATAAAACAACATATATCATCAGGTATAAGTTCTCCATTTCTCTTAGTCGTTTTTTCTTTAATCATCTCTCCTACATTCTAATTAACAGTTTTCTTACTCGTACTCATTTATTATATAACAAATCTTAATTAGGGGCTCTTATGTTTTTATATTTTTATGTATTTGTTGTATCTTATAAACAGTATCTTTAATATATTCCTCATCCATATCACCATTCAACGTTATTATCATCTCTAATTGTTCTTTAGAGGAGTTAATACAATTTACAATAGTCTTATATTCATCCTTCTTCTTACTAATATTAAGTTTGGAAGACAATCCTGTAATAACTGCACTACCTGTAGCTAAAGATGTTGTTATAATTGAATAAACCGTCACAGGAATAAATACATTAATAAAACCAGTTGTTGGAGATAATAATATGGATAAAGTAATTAAGCTGTAATACCCATATTTAACATAACGTAATTTCCTCTTCTTCTTCTTTAAGCTATGTTCTAATTCTCGAATGATATCTTCTATTAACTTGATTACTTTTTCTCTTGGAATATCTTTAGGTAAATCAAATTCATTCATTTATTATATAATAAATGGCTAAGGTGTTCAAGTTAACTGGTGATACTTCTATTTGGAAAAAAGAAACTACATTACGAATTAGATAACAGTAATAACGATTTAAGTATAGGACTAGCTGCATTTTACAGTACTTATTTAACTCCAAATGTTGCAGATAATACATTAGTTACATATGGAGATAAATGAGTACTTTTACCAGGTGGACAATACAGTTTAAAGAGCTTTAACGATTATTTAAAGTCTCAATCTGTAAATATAACATTAACAGAAGATCAGATAAGAAATAGAGTAAAAATAGAAACAGGCGATAGTGATTTTGTAGTAGGAAATTTAAATACTGTTCTTGGATTTGAGCATTTACCAATATTAGCAAAGGAGGAAACATATATTGGAAGTAAATTACCAAAATTTCATCCTTTCAATACAATTAATGTTCACTGTAATGTAGCTGACGGCATGCTCGTTAAAGGTGATGATTATACTCATAGAGAAACAGGAGTAATAGCAACATTTAAAACAAATGCTGAGTTTAATCATAGTTTAATTATATATGAACCCGCTTATCCTTTATTTTTTCCTTTAACAAGAAACAAGCTGGATGAATTTGAAATAAAAATAACAGATGAGATTGATATTTTAATTGATTTTGATGGAGCAACAACAACAACCATACTTTTACAAAGATTTTCTATTAAATAAGTAGGAAGTTTGTGTTCTATTAAAGGTTATTCGTTTTTTATTTCTCAAAATGAACTTGAGAATTTAAAGATTGATCATATATTAACAAAGAAACAAGTAAAATGTTAAGTGACAAAGCTAAGAAGATGAAAGGAGAAGGTATGAATGTAACTCTAACCGCTGCATCAATGAAAAGGATTAAGAGTTCACCTAAAGAACACATCATTGGATTTATATTTACGATACCAGCTATTCTCGTGTCAGTTGAAGCTTTAGTTTTTTTTAGCAGGAGGATCAGCAACTATAGCTAAAACTGTTATTGATGCGAAAAAGAATAAGCAAGTATTAGAACAAAATCGACATAGTTTAGCAATGGAAGCCAAACAAGGTGGTGGTAGAAAGTCAAAAAACTAAAACCATTAACCAACTTCGACATAGAGAGGTTGGTGAAAGAATTAAAGGTAAAGTACTTTCGAGGATGAATTACGTAGAAAATCTAAAGAAAATGAGTGTGGTGTAGTCAATTTAGATAAATCAGAAAATATTAGCACACATTGGACATGTTATTGGAAAGATAAAGATGTCAAGTACGTGTTTGATTCTTATGGAGGAGTACCACCTAAACCGTTAACACAATATCTTGGAAATCAAAATCTATTTTATAATGACGATCGAATACAAGATTTTAATTCTGTTATTTGCGGACATTTATGTGTTAAGGTTTTAAAATTATTAAGTGATGGATATTCTTTTAGCGATGTAGTGTATATAATAAAAAAATGAATAAAAATACATTTTAATGGTTTTTATGAGTAATCTTCACAAAAGCTTGTTTTAAGTAAATATAGAAGACATACATAATATAATTATAGCTTATTTTGAAAAGTGTGATAACATTAATTGAGATGATTTTCATAAATATTTAATATATAATAAGTGTTTTAAAAATATAGACTTTAAAGATAAATATTAAATTTATTATGTCATTGATATCTGGAAAGCGCTTATTGCTAAGTTTTTGTACACAGATGAAGAGTTGGAAAAGTTAATATCAATAATTACTTTAGAAGATTTGAAAAGAAAACTAATAGCTAATCATCATGGCTCCAACTATATAGATGAAAGAACAAATGCTTATTATAGTGTTGGTATGAGAAAACCATGGTATAATACTATAAAAAGATTTAAGTTACAATTATCTCATTTACATGCTTTACAAGATAGAGTTATACCAAAAGAGGTGTTTACGATGTTAGACGTAGAATCTAAAAATATACCGAAAGATCAAATATCAATGCAAGATATATTGAAAATACTAAAGAAACATAAATACTCAAACTATTATGATGATGTTTATTTAATACACTTTGACTTTACAAATCAAACACCAATAAACTTACAACATGTGAGATAGGCTTGAATATGAATTTGAAGAATTATATTACACCTTTTGTGAACTTTATTATGGTAAACGAAGCGCCTTTATAAATGTGAAGTATGTTGTGTGTTGGCTATTAAGAAAGCATGGTATAGATATTGATATTGAGTTTAAAAAGTCGAAGAAGATTGACATTGTATTAAAAACATGTTTCGAGAAGTTAGGTTGGGAATTACCTTTTTCTATATAATAAATAATGGATATCCTTGGTAATGTCATAAGTAAGAAACGTGATGTTAATATTAGTGATGAGCAATTAGAACTATTAAAGAATTTGAGTACGAAAGAAGTGCCTAGAAACCTTAGTAATCTAGATAAAGTTTTTACAACAAATAATGAATCATGATTTGAGTTAAAAAAAAAAAGACTTTAAATGTAGCTAGTGCGATTAATCAACAAGATGTAGTAACTTTGGAATAACTTGAGCCAATCAATAATCAATTAAAAGGTGGTAGAAAGAAGTTTGAAGACACATACTTAAAGAAAGATGAATTATATATAGGATCAGAATTATCAAAATTAAATGTTTGGATAAATGATAGATAGGTACTCATCGGACATAGACAATTAGGTCTTTTACATGATGCAATTCTAGATGATGATGCTGTAACATTAGGTCAGCTTAAGTCAACGTTAGATAAATTTGTTACGAAAGAAGATATCCAAACATCAAAGAAGCAAATATGCTCATTATGAAGAAATAAACTATATCTTTGTTATGTCTATTGGAAACGAATGGTGTTAAAGATCCAATCTTTAGAATATTTAATCAATCGAATGGTTATAAATTTCTCTATAATGGAAAAATAATGCATATGGAATTAAGTCTGAATACACACTTTCAACTAGTATTTTTTAAAAATATATTTAGAAACTTTTCCTTTAGACATTAAAAAGGGTGATGTAATTACGTTTCAAGCAGATAAAAATTCAGCTTTCGAAGGACAATTGCCACGTAGTCCAATTATTATGTACGTAGAAAGAGAACTCAAATGATTCTCTATATAATAAATAGGATGTATTGTGTTAAGTGTAAGAAATCAACATATACAAAGAAAGATACCATTAGAATAGAGAAAACAAAGAATGGAAGATGGATTAAGAAAGGTGTTTGTTCTGTATGTGATATTAATTCGTTAAAAAGAAAGATTGATTAAAAGGTAAAGGTGTTAACAAGACATTATAGAAGAAATTCACAAACCTGTAAGAAAAAACAATCTTAGACTAAATGTTATTATAAAAGGTATAGATGATCTTTGGCAAGCTGATCTTGTAGAAATGGATAGTGTAGTATTAAAAGGTGTTTCCAAATTAAACAAAGGCTATAAGTATTTATTAACGATTATTGATGTGTTCTCGAAATATGCGTTTGTTGTTCCTGTTAAAGATAAGAGCGGTAAGAATGTTACAGAAGCGTTGGAATCAGTATTAAAAATTAGAAAACCTAGTAACTTACAAACTGGTCAAGTTAAAGAATTTTATAACAAAGACTTTAGAGAGTTGATGAAGGAATATAATAGTGTTTGGCAGAAGATTTGTTTCTTACATATCTTAACCTTTTAACCATTTTTTAACCTTCCTTCATGTTTTTTATCCTTTTTGAAGTATACGACAGGCTGAAGAAGGAAGTTGCATCTTCCAAAAGCGCTACCTGTTGCATATAAAAGAAAATTCTGCTACATACTTTTCACGGTGAGTAATAGCCTTTTTGCTTTTTTCTCATATAATATCTCTCATTACTCAACTTATACTAGTAAAAAGGCTCCCATTGTAGAACGCTTCAACAGAACTCTTAAAACTTGTGGAAGAAATTTACTACGCAAGGGAATTATAAATGGACAGATACTACCAACATTAGTTAGCGAATATAATAATAAAATACATAGAATAATTGGTATAAAGGCTGTAGAAAAGAATGAACAAATAATATTAAACAAAGTATATAAGAAAGAATATAAGCGTGTTAAACCTAAATATAAAATTAATAGTTACGTTCGTATAAGTAAATTTAAAGAGTTCTTTGAGAAAGGATATACACCTAACTGGACAACAGAAGTATTTGTTATTACAGAGGTTATTCCATCCAATCCACCAACATATAGAATAAAAGATTTGGATAACGAGAATGTACAAGGAAGGTTCTATGAGCAAGAATTATTAAGAACTGAATATAAAGATGAATACCTTGTTGAAAAAGTATTGCGTAAGAAAGGTAATAAAGTATATGTGAAGTGGCTAGGGTTTGATGATTCTCATAATATTGGATCGATAGAGAGAATGTTGTAGTTTAGTATGTTTTGTCTTTTTATGATTATCTATATATATAAAAGAGAACGCACAAATCCTTTGTTCCCTCATCACGCTAATACGGCTGAACCAATTTCTTTCATTTTTGGGGGGTTATTAGGATTTGGACCCTAGATGTTTTTTATCATATCACTTTAATTTTTAATTACCAGTGTCTTGAGATAATTGACCATTCAAGTGTCCATAACGTACAAATCCTTTGTTAGTTCATCATAGGTAAAAATAAACGTATTTATATGCAACCCGCATGACCGTGTCACTCGGCGGGTTAACATAAATGACAGGCGATATAATGTTAACATTTACTGCAATCTACTATGGTTTTTATCATATCACTTGAAAGCGAAAAAGTAAAAATTATCTAAGTAACAAAGTTTATTGCGTTCCGGGGTGACCGCAGCGAAGCGGGGCGGGTTAACATAAATGACAGGCGATATAATGTTAACATTTACTGCAATCTTCTATGGTTTTTATCATATCACTTGAAAGCGAAAAAGTAAAAATTATCTAAGTAACAAAGTTTATTGCGTTCCGGGGTGACCGCAGCGAAGCGGGGTGAACGCTGCTAGTTACTCATAAAAGGTTTCTAGCATTGGAAAACCAAGTGTGGAAATCATTAAGAGATTTTGTCATTGGCAATCTAAAGAGCTTATAACGAATATATGAGATCCTAATATTGAAGCTAAGGTCACCACACCGGTGGTAAAAGATTATAATAAACAAAGCGATTTCCTCTAATGATAGGGAACGCTCTGACCCACAAAAATGAAATAAAACTATTTTTTCATGAAAAATATGAGTACTTTGGATAACTCTCACAGTTTAAATGATATATGTTACGAACAGATTAAAGGTAACTATTGGTATGGTTTGTTTGGTGATTTCAAGTTGTTCATAGATAAGAAGACAGGATATTTTAACGCTTCTAAGTTATGTCGAAGTGGCGGTAAAAGGTTTCATCATTGGATAGAAAATAAACAGTCTAAAGAACTAATAGAATATTATAAGGAAAAATTAAGACCAAGCGTAATAATATATATGATAAAATCAGGTGATAACAAAATAAATAAGATAATATCTGGTTCATACGTTCACACATGTTTACTTCAAGAAATAAAAAGATGGGCATTTATAAAGAAAGAAAAAGATACATCAGGCTATGTTTATATAGCAACTACTAGACATAACAAAGAAAGGAGTATATATAAAGTGGGTTATACGAAAAACCTCGAACAACGTTTAGATTAGTTTAATGAATGCAGATTAGACTTCGAACTATTTTATTATGAAGAAACTTATATGCTAAGAAATTAGAATCTCTGATACATAAAGAATTAGATGAATTTAAATGTAGAGGTGAATTTTTAAAATGTGAATTAGATACTATCAAAGAAATTATAGAAGAAATATAAAATGATGAATTAAGTGAAATGTTAAAAGATTTGGAGTCAAAAGAAGAACTGTGATGATGGGGAGCCCATAAAAATGAAATAAAACTATTTTCTTCATGAAGAACATATGAGTACTATGAAGAACTCTTATAGTTTAAATGATACATGTTACGAACAGATTAAAGATAACTATTGGTATGGTTTGTTTGGTGATTTCAAATTGATCATAGATAAGAGTACTGGGTACTTACGCTACCAACTTAATGTCAGAGTGCTGGTAAAAGGTTTGATAAGTGGTTGAAAAATAAAGAATCAAACGAGCTTATAGAATATTATAATAGAGAAAGCAATTCCTCCGATGATAGGGACCGCTCTATATACATAATAAAAGGAGGAGATAACAGGAACATATGTAAGAAAGGAATTATTATTAAGTATCTCGTTTTGGATCTCAATTGATTTTTACGATAAGTGTTATAAAATTATTTGTGACTATTTCACTCAAGACTTAAAGCGATACCATAGTATCGAAAAAATTAGAATCAAGACTAGAAGAAATTGAACAATCAGTGGAAAATTTAAGGATTTAAAACAATGCTTTAAACGTAGTAGCAGCACTATATACTAATGACAGTTTAAAAGATAATTGTTTAATCATATACAAGAACAAAAAAACAGATGTCAGAAGAGGAATTTATACAAACCTCTTAATGAAGCGTATGAGAAATATCCAAACCTCGAGATCATTTACGAAAAGTTTAGAGATTCTAACAGTGTTAAGCTGTTTAATCTAATGAACAAGAACTAGATAGCTGTAAAGGTAAAGGTATCCGTAAAGTTTTGGACACCTATCAGAAGAAGACCTAGTTAAAGAAATCGATTATTTGTATGATTAGTTATTATGTGTTTGAATATTTTATCAAGGGGCTAGTTGAAAATTAGCTAACTCTAAAAGTAGTCAGCTAAAATTTCTTTCAATAGCCATAATTAAAATGAAATCTTTTACGAATTATCTCATAAAAGTAAATATCACATTATGTCTCTCAAAGTTTTTTGTCTAAATGAATATAGTGTTGTTCCTAGAGTCATGGTAAAAGATTCTGTTGGCTATGATCTCTATTCTTCTGAAACAGTAAGAATAAAACCTGGGCACACTCATCTACTTAAAACTGTAATTAAGATAGACATACCGAAAGGATACTTTGGGAAAATCTTTTCTAGATCAAACTTGAGTTTAAAAGAAGATATAAATGTATGTGCAGGTGTTAATAAAAGGAGGAGCAAACATAATTATAACAGGAACATATGTAAGAAAGGAATTATTATTAAGTATCTCGTTTTGGATCTCAATTGATTTTTACGATAAGTGTTATAAAATTATTTGTGACTATTTCACTTAAGACTTAAAGCGATACCATAGTATCGAAAAAATTAGAATCAAGACTAGAAGAAATTGAACAATCAGTGGAAAATTTAAGGATTCAAAACAATGCTTTAAACGTAGTAGCAGCACTATATACTAATGACAATTTAAAAGATAGTAAGATAAAAGATTTATATGTGCAGGTGTTATAGACAGCAGATATCATGGAGAAGTTTTGATAGTAATTAAGAAAAGAACGTTGATAGTATGGTCTATTTGTGAACTATTTTGAGTTAACGCGATGCTTAGATATTTTAACTTCCTTCCTTATGGTGAAACAGTTCTTCAAAGAGTTCAGAGGATTGCACAGTTAGTTTTAATAAAACATTAGTCATTACTAATCGAAGTAGTTACAGAATTTGATAACGAAAGCGAAAGAGATTCTGGAGGTTTTGGATCATCAGGTGCTCTCTATTCGAAATAGTGGTGATATAGAAATAGAAGCTCGTTAGGAATCTTACCTTTAAATTCTAAAACAAAAGATTTTGATAAACATTGTCTCGTTGAAATTTCTCTCCAACATAATCTATTAGCATAATCTCTTATAAAGTTCTCAGATAAAGTTTGAGACCATGATGTATCTTCCCAATTAACTTTATCAGCAAAGTCTCTAATAAAATCTTCTGATAATTTTTTTGTTTGATATAATCCCCCAATCAATCTTATCAGCAAACTCTCTTATGAAATCTTCTGAAAAGTCATTGCATGATATGGTCAGCCAGTTAACTCTATCTGCTAACTCTCTTATGAAATCTTCAGATAAGTCATTGTACGTTAAGTCTTCCCAATTGATCTTATTCTTGTATTTACGTATAAAATCTTCTGTAACATTTTCACTAAAACCCATATAAGACCATTGCTTATTTGTTAGTGTACCTAACGTTTCATCTGACAAACTCATAATACACTTCTCAATATTTTTATAAGGCGTTCGTTATTCTCCTTAATGTCTTTTTAAAATAAATGATCTAACATATCAATAGCAATGCAAAGATTAATCAAATCAAGATTAGCTCTTTCATCATCATCTAAATTGTCATACTCATCTGGGTTATAATAAATATCATCTGTATCATATTCCACATTCATTAAGAGATCATCATCTTCTTCATCTAAGTAATAACACACACGATTGAATACAGATGTAAGAGATAATACTTGTTTAGCAAGTGACGTTCGATTACGATTTCGTGTAAAAAAAAAAATATATATATATATATATATATATATATAGTTAATTTCATTTTTAAAGATTTTCTATATAATAAATAATGGATATGAATTGCAATTTAATATATGATCAACTTAAACTTATTCACGAAAACCGTAAACTTCTAGCAGCACTAATAGAAAGACAAATACTATTAAAAGAAAAAGAAATGTTGCTAAAAGAAATAGAGTTAAAGGAAAAAGAGAATGCAGAACTAGAATCAAATTGGGATAGTGATAAAGAAAACAAATCTGTACAGGGTCATGATGAGATAGATTCTTAAGTACATAGTTTATAATGTAATTATCTATGGCTTTTATTTGATAATCTCATAGAAGCTGCTCTATAATAAATAACACGAGTACTGTAAAAAAAAAAAAAAAATGAAATCAGATCAAAATTTGCAAGGACAAAACAAAGAAGATGAAGTCGTTAGTTAAGCATACTGTAGTAGAGTTAAGAAGTATATGTAAAGAGAAAGAGGTAAGAGGTTATTCCCGATTAAGGAAAGCAGAACTTATTGATCGTATTAATAGGTATGAAAATGAAGACAAACAAAACAGATTGAAGTTAGCCCAAACATTTGCATTTGAGGAAGACATCTTTGGAGAACCAAAACCTAAAATACTAGATAGAAAGAAAGATTTAAAACTGATTCTATTTGAAGAAGTAATAATTGAAGAAACTAAACCAGAACGCGTACCTATTAAAGTAGAAACAGCATTAAAAAAGAGATTATAGACCATTAAAGTCGATAACATAGGTGGATATAAAGACCCAACAAAGTTTTTAGATGTAAGTGGAAGAGATGTTATTAACAAAATCAAAGAAGAACTAAAGTTCCATCCTGTTAAAGTTAATCTTGTTTTCATTTGTGACTATATCAAAGAAAAAGAAGTACAAGAATTTAATTTTAAAACGTCAAATGAGACAATATTAGAATCAACTGACTTAGATGAATACATATACTATGCTAAACAAAAACTTCGTAGAGAAATGGAAGAATTTCAAGGTAGAGGTTGAGGATGGACATTGCACCAAATTAAACATTTAGAAATCAGACTAAACAAATATGTACCATTAAGAGCTTCTTCCTATATTGAACTTCCTAAACCAATTAAAGATGAGAAAGCAGTAATTAATGTTCAAAACAAAGACAATAAATGTTTCTTATATTCTGTGACAAGTTACTTAAAACGTATAGACCATCAATCACATCTTCGAAGACCTTCCAACTATATACAACTTGTTAAAGAATTAGAACATAAATATTGTGATGGGATTACATTTCCTGTACAATTAAAAGACATAGTAAAGTTCGAAAAGAGAAGTAACAGTTCAATTAACGTTTATAGTTATGATAAGAAATATAATATATATCCACTGCAAATTACGAAACAAGCAAGAAAGACATGTTAATCTATTATATATAAAAGATGAAACAAATAATCATTATTGCCAGATAAAGATTAATAAGAAGTCAAGTAACAAAACATGAAGAGAAGTTGTACTTCTGCGATAGGTATTTAACAAAACATTTTAGAAATGTGGAGCAGTTACAACATGAGCTATATTGTGAAGAACATGAGGCTGTTAGAATACAACTTCTGAAACCATATGAGAGTCAAATAGAATTTCAAAACTATATTCGATCTTTAAGAGTACCATTTGCAATATATGCTGATTTCGAATGTTTATTATGTAAAATGGAATTAGAACATAATTGTTCTAAAACAGTAAAATGCCAAAAGCATGTTCCAATAAGTTTCTGTTACTATATTAAGTACTCAAGTGGAAATTATAAAAGCCCTGTTAATTATATTAATCTAGATGTTACGAAAGTATTCGTTGAAATGTTACAGCAAGAAGCAATAGAAATAAAGACGATATACAATCAAAAAGTTGGAATGGATATTCTAACTGAAGAAGAAGAGACACATAACAGCTCAGATCAGTGATTCCTCTATCACACATCTGCTAGTCATAATGATCTTGGTGTCATCTTTGATTCAAAACTCACATTCTGTGACCATATCTCCTCAATACTTAAGAATTCATTGCGCATGTTGGGACTTCTTTATCGATTCACTGAACTACGCACTGTTTCGTCATTAGCAACTTTTTATGAAACCTTAATAGCGCCCAAGATCGAATACTGCTCTCCCATATGGGCCATGGCAGCATCTACACGTCTCTTCAGACTTGATTCTATTCTCAATTTCTTTATTGCTATAGTCCGTTTTCGTGTTCCTGCACTTCGAATATTATCTAAGAAGGAACTCTTGCGACATCTTAATATCCAGACTTCGGAAATACACAGAATTATCTCTGACCTGAAATATCTTCATAAAATAGTTAATGGAAACTTAAGATCGGAAATACTACTATAGGCTATCCTTACGTGCCCCTTCTCGCATAACCCAGAATACCTACCCATTCCGTCTTGCCCATCCTAGGTTGGCAATTATACAGAGTTTTTTTTTTATATATATATATACAAAATACCGAACTGTTATATTAATTTAACAACTAATGTGGACATTTTTTCGAGCTACCCGGTGTTTGAAAAAACAATTAAGCGAGTTTTGACGGAATAATATTACTTTTACTCTTTTTTGACACTGTTTTATGTTGTTGTTATTGTTGTCTTGTTTTTTTCTTTCTTTTGTTATTTTCTCATTATTTTCTCACACTTTATGACATTATGGGGTTGGTATCTGGTCCTGGTTCACGCCAAATGATAACCCGGCGAAAATCACTGTTCAGACTATATCTGGACTCGTCCGTGAACATAACCTGGGTCCACTGTTCCATTGACCATGTACTGTGTTCTTGACACCAGGCTTTACGGGCTCTCCTGTGAACAGTGATCAGTGGAATGCACCTTTCAGGTCTCTGGACGAATAAACCATGTCTGTTCAGTCGTCTGTAGACTGTTTGTCGGGAGACAACTGTTCCAGTGGCTTTGGCAAGGTCCCGAGCAAGGCTACCTGCTGTACTCCGTGGTCGTCTGCGGGCACTGATCGTGAGATATCGGTCTTCTTGTGGTGTTGTACACTGTGGACGTCCCGCACTGTAGCACCTGAACAGGTTTCCTGTCTGCTGGAATCGTTACTATAATCTTGAGATCACACTTTGTGGTACACGGAAGGCCCGTGCTACGACCTGCTGTGTTTGACCAGCCTCCAGTCGCCCTATTATTCTATCCCTCATAACGTCATCAATATGTGTTCTCTGAGCCATTTTCAACACACAGTCACCATTAGCACGTCTGACAACATCTGCACACTTACACGCTGCACCGTACTGTGACATGCACCAACACACCTCTGCGTATTTGGACTGCTGCCAACGCCACCGTGCGACGACTGCACAGCATGCACCCCACCGAATGGTCAAATTCACCGCATGGTGATACCCCGAGGTGATTTCCAACCGAAAATCGCCCACCAGAGCGTTGTTTCACCATGTATCCGAATTATCCTTAATTTATGAGCACGAGTGTAGTTCGTTGAAGTTAAAACTATACAGTGAAGGTGAATATTTATTATTATTATTATTATTTGTATTATTATTATTATTTGTATTATGATGATTATTATTATTAGCGTACTTTTGAATATGTACGGCGAAATTACTGTATATGTTATTATTTCTGTAATTTTCCTGCATTGCATGTTATTTAGTTTAGTAGTGGGCACCAATTTGTCTCCAGGTCATCGAATAAATGAGTTGCCGCATGCACTTCGGTGGAAATATCATTACAGGAAGAACATTACCGATTCGCTCCAAACATCAAGGCAGAACTTAGTACTGTTTGGTTATGATTTCCTGTGGGAAGATAGTGTAGGGGTAACATGATGGACTTCTGAGGAATACAGCTAATCAACATAGGTTCAAGTTCTTTTCAACTCAAATATTTTTTTTACAAAGCGGTCCTGAAGAATGGAAGAGCGGCTTCTCATACTAAACGAGCAATCCTTAAGAGGGTGGAATCACACACCTGTATCACGGAGATGATTTACAAATGTTGGTTGGGAAAGGACAAACAACATCTACGGGGATCACCAGTGTCGTTCAAAACTTCACGTATCTGAAGTATCCTCTTTTCATGTTATTGCTCTTAGAAAAAATAAGTGCACCATTTGTTGAAAACACATTTTCGGTAGAGTAATCTGTATGGTATCGGTATCATCAGGAACGGAATTTAATTTTGGGTAGGCTCGCTCCCTCACCTATGGATACATATAAACATATGATTGATTAATGACAGGAGGAAATAAATTTTACAGGAGTGGTTTATGCTATTTGTTAAATAATCATCTGTCATTAATATAAAAAGTGGAAAATATATTTACTTTTTATCGTATCTTTTCGCGTTTAAAATTTTTTCTAAATTTTTGAGTAGGCCCGTGCCTACTCTCTAAAATCGCCACTGGGTATCATGCTGCGCTTCCAACTAGAAAACCTCATTTCGATTCCACACAAGGTAACATCTTTTTTCGCGTAAAATAATGGCTGTACGGAAGGTGAATGATCAATTTTCTTTGCTCAAAGTTCTCCATCTAGAGATGAGATGCAAGAATCATGTATCGTGACGGATATAAGTCTTTGACCAGGTAATGGCGAATGCTTTGGAATAAATGCAGAGTATAAGAATTAAATCTGTCATATTTGTAGTTTCGTTTGGAGAAGTTACAAACTTGTGAGCCAAAGGTTTAAGAACAACTCAAGTTATTAGTATATACTTTGCCGAAGATTATTCACTTGTATCATCATAAAAGAAATACGAAAGACGTTTTGAATCGAAGAAATATAATATACAACTTTGCAACCGGAGGCAAAGAAACCTAACGTAACCAGACTAAAGACGAATCGTTTACCGCGTAGTGATTGCGGTTCAGTGGTCAAGGTGCTTGACCACTAATCTGAAGGTTCTTGGTTCGAATCTACGTCGGGCATTTTTTTACTTTAGGATTTTTGATGGCGATTGATCAGTGATAACATTCGTTTTATTATATTCAGATGTTTGAATACTCGAATGTTTCAATACTTGAGCTATCAAATCTTCAGGAATAATAATAGTAATAATAATAAACTAATAATAATTATTATTATCTCGAAGAAGATAAAAGCTAGGAGCTAATTATCGCTCAGGTCATATGATTACAAGCAGAAACGTGACATTTGGAAAGAATATTTCGGTTTTGTTTAATGTTGCCTACGAGAAGAGGAATTTCTCATCTCGTTTCTAATACAAACAAAATAAAATGAAAATTAACATTTTACATTTGAGACGGGACAAGGCTAACTCAAATTATCGTCTCGCTTTGGAGATGAGAATCGGGACGAGATGAAAAGTATCGTATACATTTCTCGTCTTATCTCGATTTTCGAAATAGTGTATGTCCATTCTTTAAGTAACAATTGCTCTGTAGACTAAATCTTATAGGCTATTTTGTTACTTTGTATTTCAGAGCTCATTGAATTATGGTCTGTGTATGTATTTTTGTAGCAAAGCTTTTATAATTTCCTAAAAATTATTTTATTGTATGCCTTATTGCGTGATATTGTTTATTTTATTACTGTTATTTTCCTTAAAACATACAGTAGAATACTTTCTACATGAAACTTTAGTGGAACGCTTTAGCTTAAAATTTGGGTAGTTGCAGAGGTGTGCCTTGAAGGTACGGAGCCCCTTCCCCGAAATCTCTACTTTTAAGTAAGTTTTGCCAAATTTTAGGGCAACTTTAAAACTTTTAATACTATTTTATTATTATTATTATTATTATTATTATTATTATTATTATTATTATTATTATTATTATTATTACTGAAGCGTTGTGAATTTAATGGTACAGCTTCTGCCTAGTAGGCATTGTGCTGGACAAACACCGTGTATGTAGGTTTTCTCCTGTTCCGCTTCCTCCCACTTTCTTTATTCCAAAATTTATTTCATTCTCATCATCGACGTCTTCTGTAGCTTAGCCGTCATAACCATGACTTAAAAACAAATATTCTTAGGGCTCTTGTGAGTTCAGTAGCCCTATTTTCTACATGAAATTTTCCTGGAAACAATCCGTTTAACATTTATCTAGTTGTAGGGACGTATGCATAGGGTATGTCCTGATGATCCTGACATTTCCCTTCAATCCCGTCAATTGTGTAACTTTTTCCTAATGCTAAGGGTGACTTTACAGGTTTTAATGCAATCTGTCCTGATACGGAATTTATCAATATTATGTCCTATTAAAATGCAAATAAGCATTCCGAAGTTAAGAAAAATGAAAATAAATTTTTGGGATTTTCTATAAGGATGAATTTCCTTAAAAGAGATACTTTGGAAGGAAAAGAAGGGGTAAAGGTGTCAGCTCCTGGATAATACGACAATCGAACCTTCGGATGCCTTAACAGAAATTAAGTAGAATTTGTCTTCATCACGATACATAGTAACGCCCTTAATTTGAGTAAAAGACATTGGATTATGTATGCGTTATATTGATATTTTAACAAAAGATGCATACAAATATAAAAAAGAATAGTTCCTATTTACTAATTTTGGTTGAACAGATATATGGAAGGTGTTGGAAATGGCAAACGAAAATATTATTATTACTTCTAGTAAGAGTGGAAGAAATTACAAACAATCCAACAATGAAACAATAACGTTTCAGATAAATGTATGGCTCATTTTTATGTATTCATGAATTGTTTGCTAAACACGCTAAGTTTTCAGAGAGTACGAATCGAGGTTGTAGACTGTGACGTCATGTTGTCAGTATTTCCCCTGTGAAGGAAGTCGTTTCAACTCTAATTTGTAAGAATGAGAGAAATTGACTATTTTTCATGTTAATATACGTCAGGAATATCAATATTGTAAATGATAAAAAAATTTCTTAGTTTCCTCACAGGGAATCGATCCGCGGACCTCTAAGTTACGAAACTAATGCTCAAGCCACTACTCTAAGACTGCTGTGTTAAGTAAGAGTCAAGAAACACTCGCGTATATATAGAAAATTACACACGTTTAGGATTCCAATATTTTGTAAACGATGAAACAATGATTTTGGTCATGATAAAATGCTATAGTCCAGAGAATTCAAATTTAAATTTAAAATGACTTACAAACACGCAAGAACATGGAAGAGAAAGTGGTCTTAAGAGTAATTCGAATCCTTAACCTGGAGCCTCAGACCACTTTTTTTTTTCTGATTCACCGAAAGTATCTCCGTAACTTCTCTCTGTTATATTCGGTTATTTTCGTTTTACAGTTATTTCCAGTAACCTTGAACGAAAGGAAGGGACAAGAACACAGATATATCGAGGACATTTAATATTTCAAAGGCTCTCCCACCGGGAATCGAAACTGATACCCCACCTATTAACTATGTAATGGGTAGGGTACCTGGTTTATTCCCAAGGCAAGTAAGCTTGAGACTGACAACATCGTGCTCGTGAGTTTTCTCAGAACACTCCCACTTTCTCATTCCATCAATTCTTACATCATAATTCACTTGGTTTAATCATAGTCTTCCTCAAACTAACAGGCATAATCGTGGGACATTAAACGTAAAGATTACATTTTCAATGTTAACCCAAACCAATCCGAACGAAAAAACAGTTATATTTTCTTTTGCTCATTAACGTGTTTACACACAAGAAAAAAAAAATAGAGAGAGAGAAAAAAACATTGGAAATCGTAATTCCATTCAAAACTAAAACAGCAGACTCATAATACCTTAACCTAAAACGAAATCATTACATATCGTTATATTCTTCCCTTTTCTCTTTATGTCTCAACGTGTAAATTTTCACAAATATTATACAAATTAGGAATATTTGCAACCTAAGTGAAAATACTGTTAGTACGGATAAATTCACCAGCTCGTTTCAGTGTTATCGAATTTTGCATTTTTAATATTTACAAATAAATTACTGCGTACCAATATTTAGCATTTTCAAAAGTCATTTAAGGAACAATGAAATCGGACTTCTTCTTTCGAAGTAGTATACGTATCAATCAGTAGCGCCGGAACCAAGGAGCTCGGGCCCAATCAGACCACCAAAATTTTCATTCAAGGCTGGGCTCTTAGCCCGAATGATCGATCTATACTTTAATTGATTTGCATGTAGGACTACTGTTAATAGTTTCAATACTAAGCGCAAGGCTTTGTGTTTACTTAGAAAAATAACCTACTACATATACTGTATAATATATCCGTATAGTATTTGATACGCATATATGTATAGTCATTTGAAGTAAGTTAACTTGTTTATAATCCCATTTGAGTTAATTATAAGATTATTTAAGTCCTCTCACTGTTATTTTTCCATCGGCGCCTCTTGCTCCCGTATATTTTTTCTGTTTACTGTGAGTACAAGTATCCAAAGACTCTCTTTTGTCATTTCGTCAGACAGTGTTTCGCTTCACTGCTGCAGAAAAACACAATTTACGATTTGTTCTTTTAACAGGTGGGGCAACTTCATGCTGCTGTTCTAGCTACTCTACCAGGCGTAATTAATATTGGAGCGGGCTTTAGTTGGGTTGCCTAACTCACGGATTTTGTACCTCAAGAATTTATGTCGCCCACTGTACTCACATTGGCCACAACGGATGAATAATATCAAGCGCCGCTTTTTTTTTTATCAAGGGATACCGGGTTTCATTCCTAGGAGTTGGAAAATGTTAAAAGTCAACGGTAGATCATGACCTTATTCAGAGATGTATCGGCACTGAGAAAGATCATGAGTATAACATAACGATTGCAATAAAACACCAAAACTTCAGAAACTGGGGGTGGAATATATAAGAAATGGTAACTTTTCCAGTAGCAGAATAGTTTCACTCTCAGCCTGTTAGTTGGACAACCAACATGACAGCAAATATATACCCGAAAACCTAACATGCCAGGATATTCCTCCACTTGGAGGGAAAAGCATTACTATCTGAGAACATCACTTAGAGAAACAATCACGAGATAAATCTGCAGAAGTTCCATTCACGTTAAGTTGTAAGAGATAGGAATTAATGGAAAGAAAACGAAAATAATAATACGCATCATGCAGAGACCGAAAAAGTATGGAATGCTAAACAAAATTAGAAAAGAAGGAAAAAGGGAAAGGAAAGAGCGAAATACATGGTAATAAATTATATTTTAATACTTAAGGATAAACAGTCTGCGTCTTTTCCCTGCCCCCTGTGTCTGTCTTGGTTTTTCTCCCTTCATACGATAAATCTCTTTCAGTATCAAACGCGAACATCATTTATAGTGTTTAATTACTTTTAAAAAAGTAATTCCTAGTCTAGGCTGGGATTCGAACACAGAACCTTTAGAAGGACAGTCACGCACGCTGTCTACTTATCTACACAGGCTATATCGACTGTGTTTATAAATATGCCATTACACTCGCTATTATCAAACGTCTTAAGTCATCCATTGTCGGCGAGTTACCCCACTTCCACTTGAAGTTTGAATATTATTTACGGCTAGTGTTGTAAAAAAAAAAACGTTTTTTTTCTGTGAAGTTTTTTTCAATAAAAAAACCGTTCTTTTTCATGTTTTTTTTCCAAATGTCTGTTTTTTTTCTGGCAACTATTATTTATTGATTTATGTTGCAGATTACTGAAATAATCAACAGAACTTGAGTCGAAGCCGTCGTAACTTACAAATCGTTTGTTTCTTTGCACCTATATACTAGCAAAATTGTGTGAGTATTCCTTTTTGGATCCAGGTCATTTTTGGCGTGTTCCAACATTTTCAGTTAGTGACTTATTGCTCAAAAACCGTTCATTCGATTGATATGGTTAAGGCCTTGTTTTTTTAGAAAATGGATGTGGCTATTTGTTGGTGTAAGTTACATTGCAGTCTTGTCAACGGGTGGGAAATTATTGAGGGAAATGTAGGGGTGAAAATTTACAAAAAATTCTATAACCGAATTTCAATTTTTTTTTTGTAGCTAGCACCACTGCTGCCATATGGGTTCCAGTCATCTAAAAAATTCTTTGGTGTGTTGGCAAGGTACAGTGAAATCCTGAAGTCGCTGGCTTCCATTCGAAGAGGGAAACAAAAAAAATTCTCTATCATCATACACATGAAATTTTGACACTTTTTACGCCACAGAAGAAAAAGCCAACAGATATGCCGGGGCTACAGCTTCTCTAATTATCCTATTGAAACTTTTTATGGTGCGTTCTGTAGGCCAAAGAGGAAGCTTTCAGGTAGTGGTACGTTTGTTTCAATGTAGCCAGTAAGAGGGTAATAATAGAGGGGAAAATGGAAATTTTCCGAATTTTTTACCTAAAATCGGGAATTAATTGTTTTGGCTGGAAACACTGCCACCAGACAGACGAAAGCTATTTAATAATAAACCTTGGTACCACAAGAATATATTTTACAAGTATCATGGCGATATCTAACAAAGTAAGCATGAAATTAAAAAAAAAAAATCTTATTCTCCCTCAGGAATTCACCATTATCTTGCTATTAACAGAACATGGTTTATTGTAAACATCAACTGTACTTTCTCTAATTACTCGAGTGAAACTTTTTATGGTGCGCTGTGTAGGCTAAGGACGAGGCTTTTAGACACTGGTACGTTTGTTTCAGTGTAGCCAACAAGAGGGAAATAATAGAGACGGTAAGGTGTCTGCCTGTTGAGTGGGCAGCGCGGGTTCGAGTCTCAAGTACACCGATTACTTTTTCTTTCAAAATACATTTCTATACTTTTATATATGTTATTAATAATTGCTTTCTTGCATTTTTTGTAAATTATCTTAAATTAGTGGAGGTTAAGTAAAGTCAGGAAGGTTAAAACACATATATATGATTGCTTTATCCGTATGTGCAGTCCAGAGATGGAGCGGGACAGTGGGTCACGGGTCAACAGAATGTGACCTACTGCGACCCACAGCCCACCGACACCCACCGACCCATTCTGACCCACCGATCCACTCTGACTCAACAACGTTTTACGAGCCACCGACCTATTCTGCTCAGTGCATAGTGGACAGCTTCTGGACACTGGTGAATTTGTCTAAGTTTTACTTTCAATGCCTCCTTTTTCTTTTTAATTTGTTTCGATGGAGAAAAGAACTTCAGCCAATTTTAGATATTGATATTTGCAATTGTGATAATAGCAATTAAGACTTATTACTTAGCATAGAAACGCAGCCTGAGACTTTTTACAGGAGCTTACTACTGGAAAAAAATATTTTCGAATCACGTGTATATGAATTATGTATTTATTTAAGTTATTAAATAAGAGGTGCTCTTTCACTTAGGATATTTTTGCATTTTTTACATTCATATAAAATACAATTTAAATATATAATTTTAAGGTCAAAGAAAAACTATTGTTCAGGGACTAATATATATAAAATTATTCTTATCAGAGTATAAACGCCTCATTCAGTTCCTTTCTAGAAGATAAAGTGCCAAGGACCGACGAGACGTTATCACGTTGGATAGAAACAGATATGCACTGTATTAGATAAGATGTGGAGCGAACTTCGCCGGAAACACAAGAAATGCGTCTTCCAACCTCCCTAATGAATTCAAGACTTTTTGCATCCCAAGCACCACTGTTTCAATAGCGGTTGGAGTGAAAACTTTCTTGAAGGTTGTTGTATTTTCTTTGCTTTTCAGCTTCTCTGCAATTAGCAACAGCTCCAGCGTTCATTACTGACAGAGGGAGACTTGAATGAGCGTATGTATCAGCGCATGTGAAGTCCCACGATAAATATTTACCTCTCATCCATGGAACCAGTGTCATCCCATCCGGTCACTTTCCATCAGAACGACAGCAACGAGAAGTTTCCCGTATTAAAGGAATTCCAGCTGTGTTAAGGGGTCGTAGTATTACATCATTAACGGAGATGTGTCGGGCGAATCTACCAGCGCTCTTCATGCATGAAAGGCTATGCAGGCCATGTTGGTTATCCTCATCTCCACAAGTTGGACAGTGATGAGACTCACAAACAGCTAAACCTAAATGTAAGGCAACAGCAATTCGAAAGCTTTCATTTGACAAATGAAGGCCTAAAGGTGAAGGTATCGCCATCAACCATGCATCCGCTTCGGGAGATGAGGCAGCAAGTAGCTTTATCTTCCGGAACCACAACAATTTGTAACAGATGATTATGTAATTGAGATGCAATTGGTGTATACCAAGATGACTGATAACACTTTTTGCTAATTTCTAGTAGGTTCGTATCTGCTAAGCTTGTCCACTTATTAGAGCCTTTCTGAACTGAACCATCTGGGTCGAAACAATAACCCTGTGGAAGGAGAGCTTCGATTAAACGCAGAGATCCATGGTATGACGCTAAGAATGTAGGAATCACCACATCCATAGATCGCCGAATACCAAGACCCCCGAAACCAACAGGTAAATATGCTTGCATCCAAGAGTCGTCATTTAGGAGCAGTTCAGAATTGATTCAAGGCCAGTTTTCAGGACAGTATCATTTTTCTCCAGCAAAGAACTCTCATGCCAAGATGGAAAGCATCGTAAAAAAAATAGGTTAAACGACGGATTGATAAAGATGCCCGTAAAAGAAAAAATGCTGAATGGGCAGAAATCCAGGAATGTCGAGACAAGAGTAATTCTAAATTAGATGTTTTATTCAATAACATGTTCGTGAGTGCTACTGACGTAAGAACAGCAACTAGAAGACAAGCATTCTGAATTGTTAGAGGACGTATGCCTGGTGCTGCCTCATTAAATCTTCTAAAGATTTCGTCGAATGTTATTTCATCTGTTCCGAGACAACCCTCCTCGCATTTAGACAAGTTAAGATGTAAGCCAAGAAGTGATGCCTTCTTACTTATTTCTATTAAGGATGAAAGAACCACCTCGGGTTCACCACCAATTGTTCCATCATCTAAGTACCAAATGTTTAATTCGGTATTCAGTGATTTAAATAAAAGTGTATAGTTATAGCGAAAAGTGCTGGTCCCAGAGGGCCGCCATGTTGTACGCCTCTCTGAGAAGAAATAGTGTTTCCGTCGAAAAACAGGTTGCTTGGTTGAGCATAACATTGATAAACATACGGATAAATTGAAGGAGAATCATTCATAACTGCAGCAAACATAGTGTCCCGGCGAAGCTCATTAAATGCGTCACGAAAATCCAACTTTACAACCATCTTAGTAGCACTGTGAGTAGAAGAGAAATAAACTCGGGTTGTGTGAACAGCTGCCTCGGCCCCATTAGGAACACAAACATCAAGCTGGTGAGGGGATGAAAAGTTCTTAACTGGTTCACGTATTCTAAAGCAAATTATTTTTGACGATATTGTGCGCCAAACATTCCCAACTGATATGTTTCGAATACCACCATCCTTTTTTCCCAGAGCTGTAAGTTTGGCACCGAAAAACAGCGGGCCTTTTTTTCGGTTTCAAACTTCCATCGGTACTCTTCCAGAAATGATTAAATTAAGTAGATCACAAAAGGATTTTAGGAGTTTTTCCTTCGATTCCAGTATTTGACAAGAAAGGTCTTTAAGAATTGAAGGACGAAGCCCATCTCGACCTCCCGCGGTGCCTGACAGAAGGGAGTTAATTGCTTTTTGAACCTCCATAATCGAAACTCCGTGAAAAGTGTGTTGATCATCAGGAAGATCCGGAGCAATGAAATTGTTCCGGTGGGCAGGATGTTTCTCCAACAGGCTCTCCAATATAGAGGTATCCGGAACTGCAACCGTATCATCAGAAATTAAAAGACGTACTGCTCCACGTATGTCCCCATCGGCAAGTTTATTCTCTACAACCTTCAAATTAGAAAATTTGTGGTTTAATCGAGGTGTCCATCTTTGTTGAAGGCCAGGTTAAAGCGTCATGGCCAATATTGCACCAGAGGCGAACTCGCTGCTTCACCCACGAAGTCAGATTCTTAACTTTATCTGATTGTTTGGGAGCACTTAAGTCAACAAATGGAATTAGGCATAGGTTAATCCAGTCTTTTGTATCATTTGAAGTTGTTATATGATTTCAACACTGATGATAAGCCACTGTTGATCGAGCACCTCTTGGAACACGTCTTAAAATATGTATCGAGGACCTTAGTGGCAGTCATATCTTGCCCAGGTTAGAAATCGTCAAAACTTTCGTGTTGTTCCTGCTGTTAGTGTCGGTAACATTTGCAGTTTTACTCTGAAGGCAGGTATTAAAGGTGATCTCAGAGCAAACATCATCATCACACGCAACCCGATGTTTCTTACCAATATATATAGCTAGGCCTCTAGCACTTATATAATGTTTTCCACAATGATGACAGGGCATTGCATTAGCACTTCTAGAAGCATCAGGGAAACAGTTACCATTGCTAACACTTGGCACTGAATCACTGTTTGCAAAATCTGGCTTCTTTCAAGCTTGTGAAACACATCCGTCACTTGAAGATTCCATTAGTTTAGTTTATTACGTAAATTTGTTTTAATTATATACATTTTAGTTAAATAGGCCATTTTATAAATTAAATATAGGTATTGTTGTTTTAATTTCAAAAGGTATTTGAAAAATTAACGAACGTATGACGACATTTTAACTGACCTTTTGATATTAATAAAATCGGTTCTCCTGAACCGATTTAAACGTGGATTTCGCGAAATTGATCCTTAGATATTCAATGATCCACTAATATCACTTCAGTGCACAATTCACATGTCTTCCTGCATTAAAACTAAAATTTCATGGCGTTAAATGAAACCTTGAGCATCAAAGTCAACAATTACAACAATTTATTTATAATAAAGAATTAATATAGTGAATTTCAGCTTTCCAAGTTGAACGGCTTGTGAGATACTAAATTTTTTCGCAAAAATTCGAATCTCCATCCCCCTCAGAATATGTAATATAATAAAAGCGATGCGCGTATGATAACTTCCCAGTTGAGATTTATATATAAATTATTATATAAAAAACTGAATGTAACAGTAGTAGTGGCCCCAGTTCGCGCGAATGACTCACCCTGCGGGGAAGTTCCTCACTCTTTTATGACCGGGATTTTTGAAATTCGTTCCCTTTTACGGGTAAGATGAGTGCTTTGGTACCTCGATGTTGATTGGTTGAGAGAGCTCACGTGATGTTAGGCCCCACCCACGCGTGAAATTCAAATTTTAGCCACACCCCACAGATCACGTAGTATGACGTCATGAGTCAACCTGTGGGAAAATCCCTCACTCGGGATTTTTAAAATTCGTCCCCTTTTACGGGTAAGATTAGTGCTTTGGTACTTTGATTTTGATTGGCTGATAGAGGTCACGTGATCTTAGGTCCTGGGATATTTGAAATTCGTTCCCTTTTACAGGTATCCTCTTTGATGAGTACTTTGGTACCACATTTCTTATTGGCTGATAGAGGTCACATGATCTTAGACCCGCCACACGGTGAACAGGTTACAGGTATAACGTTATGAGTCATCTTTGTGGGGAAATCCCTCACTCTCTTTTATGGTAATAATTTTTTAAAATTCGTTTCATTGTAAGAGTAAGATGATGCTTTGGTACCTCGATTCTGATTGGTTGATAGAAATCACGTGATCTTAGCCCTGCTCATGTGGGAAATTCACATTTTTTATCACGTGGTATGCATCATAAGTTAACATTGCGGGGAATTTTATCACTCTGAATTTTAGAATTACGTTCCCTTTTATTGTTACTGTACTGGTTATGTACTGAAGTTCACCTTAAATATTATCGTTTTCTTTTATGGGTAAGATGGTTCTTACCTTGATGGAAAAGGAGCCCATCTTATGTGTTTCCGTGTGGAGATTGAGCACAGAATCTTGTCCTTGAATTAGTATGTCTCTGAAAAGATACATTTACTCTCTAATTATGGTGAAAAAGGGGCCCATCCTTGTCGCTTGCAGATTAAATAAAGAGATGGTGCTTTGCTTAAATCTGAATGGTTCATTGTTAGAACTCTTACAAAACATTGTTGTGAGTTTGAGCGATTTTTAAACGCTCAGCGTTTTGTTGCACAGTAAGCGCTTCATTGATGGAAACAGTCTTGCCAGATTTTTAAAATCTAAACTGCTCCGATTCTTTTTGAAACGGTTCCGCAGAGTGCAAGAATTTTGTGAAACTAAAAATTTTTCGAATGAAAAGAAATTTGAAACTAAATTTTTTCGAGCTAGAAAAATATTTGAAACAATAATAATTTCAAAACCAATTTTTTTCGAACTAAATTTTCAAACCATAATTTTTAGAACCAGAAAATTTAAAAACAAAATTCAAAACAAAAAATTTTCGAATCAAAAAATTGAAACTAAAAAGTTCAAAACAAAAATTTTTGAACTAAATGTTCAAACCAAATTTTTTTCAAACTAATCCAATTTTTTTAAAACAAAAGTTTCGAATTAAAGATGTAATTCAAATTTAAAATTTTTCAAATCAAACTTTTTCTCGAACTAAACTTTTTAAATTTTCGAACTAAAAATTAAACCAAGTTTTGGAAACTAAAAGGAAAAATCCTAATAAATGTTTCTCTAGGAATCGAACTTAGGTCTTTCAAACCAAAGACGCGTACGCTAACCATTTAGCTATGAATGAGATATGGTTTTAATCGTGCTTGGTGGGTTTAGAACCATGGTTTCTGAGACGATACATTTATGCTTTAAGATGTGTAAAAGAAAATAAATCTAACAAGTGTAACGTTTCTGTTCGTGGATTAAAGTAAAATGCTGAAAGACTACTTTGTGTGTTGGCAAAAAAGCACGTATGATTGAAATGCAAACGTCAGGGGATGCTGTGTCGTATTACTTTTGTTTTACTACGAACGTGTCAGCATGATTCATGAAAACCAAACATTGACATTCTCTTATGGAATATGAGGAAATTGAAACGTCGTTAGTTACGAAAGGTGGTCCAGGTAGAAAGCATTCGGGATAATGTCATGATCATAATTGCGATACTAATTAGATGTTGTAATAAGGATTTCACAACTATTGAGAAACTTGAATAACGTCACGATCGATTGTTACACATCGTTTTGGTTCGTGATTCATGACGATCGCAATATTGAAAGCAGCGTTTTGATTGGTTCGGTGTGATGTTATTTATGAATTTCCGCGTTTCTGATTGGTTGATGGTGACGTCGTTTTCATAGCGACCTAAATAAAAATCTAAATTTCATTTTTCAAATCCTACACCACCCTCAGCTGCCAAGTGAAGAAGGTGTGCTCTTTATAAGTTTTTTTATTTCAAACTTTACTGCGGCGGCTTTTCGTTCATTATTGAGATTTTATCCTCAGACAAGTTTATAGACGCGTTACTCAATATCCATGGTGTTATGAAAATCATAAACTACGCATTAGGATAACATTTTTGTCACTAACACACTGCTTTACTTTTAGCATGAAATGTCGTTCCTTTTTGACTATGGGAGAGCAAATGAATGATCGTGGATTAATTAGGGAGTGGGAGGAAACAGGGCACGATGTTGTTCATCACAAACCGGGGATCGAATCAGATACCTACGCACCAGGGGATCATGCCCTTTAAAGTTGTTGTTTTCATGTCAGCTGTGTGTACACTAACCAATTAGCTTAGTTTTGAAAAGAATGTATTACAAAAAATTTCGAAAACTACACATGAGAATAATATTGTTCGATTCCCTTTGAAACCATTGTATTATTTTATTTTGGTTTAGCATCCCTTTAGTTTAATGTTGAATCTGAGTGCCCGCCGGGAATTTAACCATGTGTAGAGACGTGTACGCTACCCATTTAGCATAATTTTGAAAAGAATGTATGATAAATTTCGAAAACTACGCATGAGAATAATATTAAATTTCAGAAAAGGCTTGACATCGCCCCGACATGGAAAGCAAACCCACCGAGGATTGAACCAGGGCGTTTCACGTTAGAGACATACGCTAACCGCTTAGCCACGATGAAAAGAGAATGCATGAATATTTGGTTAAAAGGTTTACGCTATTCAGATTTTGTTTTGACAATTATATATGCGTTACATTAACGTTTGATGAATCTCTTAAACTTGCAAACAAATCATTTTAAACTTGAGGGGGAAAATGCTTACGCGTACTTTGTCACATCTCAGCGCTGTTGAAAGATTCATTCATTTTATGCATTTTTATCATTATTGAATTGTAGGTCAGTTAGATGTGACGTAATGGTCTCGAGTTTGATTTCCAGTATGACAGCAATAAAACACTCATTTCAGTAACATAATTATTTAAGACATGGTATCCGAAAAAAATTTGATTTCAAGTATGTGCACTTTAATAATGCGAAGTGAGTGCCCCCGCCGGGAATCAAACTCATGACCTTCACATAATTGCTTAGTTAAGAATTTAGCACAAACAAACGTTTCTGTTTATCAGGTGGTTAAGAGTTTTCTTTCTTCTTTCTTTTGTAGTAAATTAACGCTGCTCAGTTCCTTTTTTCACTTACATATTTCTTTTTACCGTAATTGTGCCTGTTTGTTTGCTTTATCTCTTTAACCATGGCCGAATCGGGTTTCACTGTTCGTAACGAAATCACTCGTCATTATAGATGATTTGATATTGAGGGCAGAATGATGGAAGTGCAATTTAACGCACCACCCGCAGGAATCGATATCATTCAATATGTACACAACAGTTTTCAAGCAATGCTGGATTATTTATTAGCCAATGTCGCCGATGAGGCGATGATTGGTTTATCGATAATATCTACACGAAACACCAATAAATCATTTTGGGTAAGCTTTCGCCAAGCACGAAACCTGACACTGGAGACGATGTGGGCCTCATTCGAAAGGGAATTGCAAAGCAACAATTCGTTTCCCCTTCACTAACCATTTACCGTTTATTTTCATCGTGTGGATATTCCACGTGACTACTGTGGTTTGCGGTAAGGAATACTTCAAAATGAAGAGTTATTACGAAGCAAACGAGGGATTGTACGCGTAAGAAATCAAGATTCAAGATGTCTGGCGTACGCCCTTGTCGTTTCTATTGGTCTAAAGAAATACAAGGATATGGATATGAAACGATATTGGCAATATCAACTTCAATGGAAATGTGTCGTGGACCAAGAAGTGGATGCTTTGTGTACAAATGCAGGAGTGAATTTGGACCGTGGTGCTAGTGTCAACGAAATTCAACAATTCCAGTCTTATCTGAAAGAATATAAAATTACAGTGTATACTAGTTTCTTAGGCCGTGAGATCATGTACGAGGGGCCCAACGATGAAAATCGCACCCCCATAAATTTGATTTGTTTCGCTGGACATTTTTATATTATCCAATCTTTAACGGCTTGTTTTGCAACCAAGTTCTATTGTGAAGCGTTCCATAAAAAGTATGATCATCGTAACAGACATGTGAAAAAATCTGTAACGTGTTCAAAATGCTTACAGAGACCTGTATGTGAGAAGAACCAAACGCTGATATTGTGCAACGACTGCAATCGTCAATTTTATCGCGAAGAATGCTTTAATAATCATCCAAATATTGTATATCATCAAGGGGAACTTGTATGCGAATTAGTGAAGAAAGTACTAGACGTTACAGAGTATATTTTTGTGCATACTGGACAACACATTCATGACTGCAATGAGATCTTTTGCAATGTATGTAAGAAGATTGTTCCAGGATCGCATCAGTGTTTCATTCTTCCTGATCGACAATGCTTGAAACCTGGTGTTCCTCCACTCATGCATGCAAAGAAAGCATTGTTGATTTTCTACGATATAGAATCCGTGCAGGACAAGAACATTGATGATAACATGTTTGTATACGTCCCGAATTTATTGGTTGCATATCAAGTATATTATGCATGTGTTGAAAATGATAATATCCAGCAGTCTTGCAGTACTTGTGGTCAGCGCCAGCATATTTTTCAAGGAGAGAATCCAATTTATAATTTTCTCCAGTACTTGCGGGAACGTCGTCCCAATATAAATAGGATTTTCTGCCTCGCACACAATTCGAAGGGTTACGATGGACATTTTATTCTAAAGACTATGGTAGAGCAATGTCATTGGAGACCTGACGTCATATTAAATGGGACCAAGATACTAAGTTTAACACTAAATAATCTAACATTCATTGACTCTTTGAACTTCTTACCTATGGCATTAAACAAATTTTCGAAAGCGTTCAATTTATCTGCAACCAATGGCTACTTCCCGCATTTCTTCAACAAAAAAGAAAAATCAATCGTATATTGGACTACTTTCAGAAACGAAGTATTATGGTGCAAATAAAATGTCCGTCGAAGACAGGGACAAGTTCATGCAGTGGTACAACGACCATCGTAATGGTACGTTTGATTTCCAGAAGGAAACTATCAACTATTGCATTCAAGATGTCAATGTACTGCGACAAGCATGCGTTTTGTTTATGACGTCATTTGAAGGAGAAACGAAAGTGAATTTTTTCTTGGAGACGATAACGATTGCAAGTGCTTCCAATTTAGTATTCCGCCGGAATTTCAGCAAGCCTAATACCATTGGAATTCTGCCGGCACATGGTTATCGATGGAGAAGTACGCAATCGATCGCTGCAATGCAATAATTGGCCTACATTGAAAAAACCGAAGGAAAATAAATCTTACATGCGGCTCGACAAAAAGAAGTGTTTATTGCGATATTCCATGTTGATGGCTATTCACCTGAGACGTTAGAGGAGCACGTCTAAGAGCATGCCAGCTGTTTTTATCATGGCTGTAAAGTGTGTGTAACTACAGGCCGTAATCACCCCATTTACGGCAATCCAGAAGACACCATGGAATTCCGTTATGAACGGACGCAACGAAAAAATCCAAGACTGCGTGAATTGGGATACATTGTACATGAAATGTGGGAGTGTGAGTTTAAATAGTTCTTGAAACAAAATCCAGAAATGGCGATATATCCCAAGAATCACCCGTACATGAATCGTAGCCCCTTAAATCCAAGAGATAGCTTTTTTTGGAGGCAAAACCAATTGTGTGAAATTGTACCATCAAGTCGACGAAGAAACAGGAGAAAAATAAAATATCTCGATATTGTTTCATTGTATTCATCAATAAGTGTGCTATATACCCTGTAGGACATCCTAGAATTTATCTACAGGGTGATGAAAATATACCACCAATAAATAAAGTCAATGGTCTGATCAAAATGACGATATTGCCGAGTCGTCACCTTTATCATGGTCTCCTCCCATATCGATGCAACAAGAAACTACTGTTTCCACTGTGCGCTGCTTGTGCCGAAGAAGTGGATCCTGAACCTACAGCAACGTATACGACGATCAGGAGCGATGCCTCACTTGAACATGGGTATCATACGAAATACTAAAGGCAATAGAATTAGGGTATCAACCGGTGGAAATCTTTGAAATTTGGGATTACGACATTGAACAATATGACCCCATCACGAAAACAGGTGGCTTGTTCACGGAATACATCAACACGTTTTTAAAATCGAAAATAGAAGCTTCTGGATGGCCAAGTTCATGTGTCACCGAAGAAGAGAAAACGAAATTTATACAAACCGTCCTGGAGCGTGAAGGTATTGCTTTGGATCCGACCAAAATTGAAAATAATCCTGCACGAAGAAGTTTATCTAAGCTTTGTCTTAATTCTCTATAAGGAAAGCTATCGCAACGTAAAAACTTTAGCTAGACCACGATTATTGATCGGCCAGAAGAATTTTATGAAAAACTCACTTCCCCGACATTGAACTCCATCAAATTGTACCCATCAATGATACCATGCTGTATGTGTTCTGGGAATACAATGAACATGTTCCTGTTCAAAATCGAACCACCAATGTCGTTACCAGATTGTAATATAACTATCGACACTCATAAATATTCATAAGTCTCGATATTTTGATATTGTAGAAGTTCTTAATGATATGTTGTAGTTATATTCACGGCCGGTTGACAGTTTGAAGAATGGATGCACCCTTTTTTCCGCATAGTAATGACACAGAAGAAATACGATAATGTATGCAAGTGCGGCCGGATATTGTAAATGGACTAGGGAACATGACACATAATAAATGTTTTCCGGTGAAAGAAAATGTTAATTGGACAAGCAGAATACAGAAAGACCTTTCGGAATAAAATATGCAGATCACACACGTAGAACAATTTAATATATTAATATGCATCACATGTAACGCGGCAGCTGTTGGAAAATATTCTTGAATTTTGGATCGTTGGAATGAGTGAAAGGAAGCGCTGGAACGTTCGAGATCTTTTCTTAAGGTAATTATTGTTGGAATAGGGGAAAGAACACTCTCGAAATTTCTGGAAAGATGGAAGGGTATAAAAATAACGATGCATTTGCATGATGTGTACATTTACAAAGAAGAGTGCAGCAAGAACAAGTGTTAAGTTTGCGAAGAAGATATTTTACTACTAGGAGAGACTGGGAGATTGGTAAGTACGAACGTTGCAGTTTTCTTGTATTATGTTTGTTCATTTTTTGGCATTGAGGCATTGAAAACCATATGACTCGGTATACTTTTATGGAATTATAACATGACTAAGATATAGTATAATGTAATATGGAGGGTAGAGGGAATCAACATTATTGATTGCACCGGGAATCGAATGAGTATTCTCCCAGGTGGAGAACCGTACGCTAAATTTTATGCTTGAAGTGTGAACTTATTACTTATATATAGCTATGAATTGTGTAAGACATAACAGGAAGTCAACAGAATCCGCATCGGGAATCGAACCTGGACTCTTGCACGTGAAAAACCGTACGATAAACCTTTTGCTTAGCAGGTATTGTTACTTGTATGTAGCTATGAATTGTGTAAGACGTATAACTGGTATTTAGAAAGTATATGGTAAGAAGGAAGTTTTATTGAGTAGGGAGCCATGGCACTGCCGGAACTCGAACCAGGGTTGTCCCACGTGGAGAACCGCACGCTTGCTTGCACTGTAGACTTTTCTCAGTTAAAAATGGTATATTTTTACTGTGTATGAACAAACTTATATTGGATAGGTAGTTAACAGAATCTGCACCGCGAATCGAACCGTGGCTCTCTTACATGCAAAGCCAATATGGTTGGGAATGTTAGTGCTACGTTGAATATCATATTTTGTAATTTGAAAAGTCGTAATACGGTAACTAATTGCACTTTTTTATTTTCTGTTTTAGGTGCTGAAGCAAATAATAAGTGATAGAGGCGAGAAAAAGCAGAGAGTGACGTGGATTTGAATTGGATCATTACTTAAACAGAGATAAACTAGCATTTGGTAAGTATTATTGTTTTTATTATTATTATTGTAAACTTTTGTGTTTTATTTCATAAACGCTAGTGTAACAATAAGGTTATATGGCGACAGAACGTTTAACGTTACCGCAGATTGAACTTAAGGATTTTTATGGTGAAAGCTAGTGCAATAAAAAGAGACCCGAGATTGTTTGAACATATTACCAAGGACGAAATGTAGTAGTGAAGTTGAAAGGGAAAGTTTATACATATATTTTGTAATTGGAAGTCGTAATACAGCAAATAACTAATTCTTAATTTCTTTTACTACATATATTTTGTAATTGGAAGTCGTAATACAGCAAATAACTAATTCTTAATTTCTTTTACTGGTTTTAGGTCGTGAAGGAAATAAAAAATCTTAATAGAAACACTGGAAAACAAACCTTATTTTCCCGAATTGTTTGCTGTTGAAATATAGCGGTGTTTTTTAGTAAAAAGGAGTTAGAGATTGGTTTTAAAACATGGATTCACTGAAACCGTTGGATCTTAGCACAAGAGGTGAAAGTGATTTTACAGAATTTTCATCTTTGCAGGGAACAGGTTTTATCCCAACCGGTGGTGATTTCGCACTTTCCACCACTGGAAACAGAAGTTACTCCGTTTAACTTGGATGTATTACCAGGAACAGAATTTTCATCCCAACCGGTGGTGAGCCCGCAGTAGGGTATGAATGTATGTTCTAGGACACTTTTCCCCTCCACCCCCTAACTATCAAAAAATTATGAAGCCACCTATGACTATTGTACTTTAACACAGAAGGATAACCCAAAGTGAGATTGAATATGCTTTTATGACATTTAAAATCATAAAAACTTACATCTAAAAACTTATAACTAACTTACATCTAAAACTTGTAACTAACTTACATCTACTTCTTTTTTATCTTATAATGATCCCAAGCTAATGTATTTGCCCCATCTCGTAATATATATCTCTTATCATCTGAAGAATCTAATGCTAGCTTATGAACGGTAATACTATATATCGTGCTTATAACTTCTAATGAGGTTTGTCTTTATACGTTTTAACATTTTTAAATAAACTTTCTTTATAATCATCAAACTGCAACTCCTTGGCAACTACACATTTAGCTGCTCCTTTAGCCTTTTTCTACTCTATAAGCATACATCTTTGATCTTAATCCAATAAACTCCGTCATTATCTTGCCTTTATTCTCATCTTTCATCTTACCTATTACTTTTTTGTTTATTAGTGGTAGTCCATATATGTTATTTTCCTTGTATTCACTCGTGTCAAACTGGTCAACTATTTCTGCTATATCTTTGTAAAAGTCTTCAGTCTCAATCTCATATATAAAGCTATCGGTATCCATGTAACATAAATCTATATTGTTTCCATATTTCGGCTTCATCGTGTTATAAAGAAAATCATACATTAACAGTTTTGATAGTTCTAATACACTCATACCAACATATATTGGTTTGTTAAATGTCAATCGCTCTTTTTTCATATGTATAACACATAAATTCTCTGTAAATATTGTTCTGTAATCAAAATTAGGTTTTGCAATTAATTTCTCTACTCTTTCAGGATCACATTCTAATTGTATGGGTTGCCTCTTTCTAATATTTTCCATAGTCTTTCCAAATACTGAGTTATTCATGAGCTTATAAAAATCTTCTTCAAACTTGTTTTTAGCTTGCGTTCTCATATTTATATTTAAATCTATGTATTTCTTTAACCAGTCTGATTGTTTGAATTCTAATACTCTATGCACTTTCTTTAATTTCATTCCAAGTGACATATATAGTTTTAAGTTCCTATAGTGAATTACATATCTTTCCTTATTATAAAGTGTTGTTAGTAGTTTTGATTGTTTAGATTCTGGCGGACACATGTTTTCTGGAGCTAATGGTAAATCAGAATGTTTGTTGTGTAAATACTTCGGATACTCTAAATCTACTTCTAATATGTAGCCAGTTTCTGAGTCATCTGGAATGTTCATTATATCTATGTAAGGTTTAACCCACTTAAAATCTTTATAAGTCATGTATTGACTCATCGCCCATCCATATAAGTTGTTTGCGTCTAGATATGCTAGGTATGTTGAACACTCATCTTTATTATAATCTTGCATATATTTGTTGTTAGCTTTTACATATCGTATACTGCATTGTGAGATTCCTCCTCGTATACCCTTTTCTAACATTAGTATTTTATCATAATCAGTTAACATTTCTAAGTTAATTTTAGTCATCTTTAACATTGCATCCCACGATAGACCTGGTGCTGTATAATACCAAGCAGGATCTAATCCATATGCCTTTAAACACACATCTCTAAAGTTTTCAAATATATCTGTTAATTGAAGGACATCTGTTTTGTTATAATGTTCAGTTAAATCTTCCCCTATTTTCAGATCGAATTCTTTACAAACTCGTACATGAAGCTTATGACGTTCAGGACTCATTTTTTCTCCTGTTAATCTGTTTGTAAATTTGTCTGGAGATGATGGAACAGGTTCTTTCAATTTTTGAAATGAATCAAAAAAGTCATATGGGTAATCACCTTTAGTATTAACTAGATCAAGCTTATCAATCGAGAAAAACTTTAATGTTTCTCGAAATTGTTCTGGCTTTAAATTCTTTGTTAGCTCTGCTAAACTCTTTGGCATAAATCTAAATGAATCAACAAATCTTAAATTTATTCCATCTTTTTCTGATCCTGCTTTTTTTTTTTTACATATTTTTCATATGTTATGTACCTTTCCTCATTATTAGCGATCAGTTTAATTTTCTGTGTATCATAAGCTAACTCCTTAATAAACAAATGCGTATCATAGCCAGTTAAGTTGTGAAGAAATATAGGAACAAAGTTAGGATTTTTATAGTTTAAATTGCAATAACTGTGAGCTGCACCTCTAAACTTTCCAGTTAAATGATCATGATCTCTTACTTTTGCTTTATTTTTATTTATCTTATACAAACATTTTTTTAAGTCATGCTTCCATTCTTCTATTTTTTCACTCATATCATCTTTATCCTTGTAGAACTGTATTTTCCCCTTTAATATATTTATTTTTTTCTCAACAGCTGGTGGTAAGTCATTCAAGTTTTTCTCACATATATGACAAGTATCCGAACTGTTATAAGCTTCTATTTCCTCCTCACTAAGCGGGATCATATCAACTACCCTGTTATATATTTCCATAATTTCTATTGCTTCTTTTTGTAACACTTCAATAAATACTTTCGCAGCATCTGGACCTATATAACTAACAGGAGCTTTATAGTCCCCATTTGAATATTTGACATAGTAACAAAAACTCATTGGTTCATGCTTTTGATATTTTACTGTTTTACTACAATTATGCTCTATTTTTAACTTACATAAGATACATTCGAAGTCAGCCATTATCGTAAATGGAACTCTTAATGATCGATTATAGTTTTGAAACTTTATTTGATTGTCATATGGTTTAGGAAGTTCTATTTTAACAGCCTCATGCTCTTTACAATATAGCTCATGGTTTTGCAACTGCTTCTCATTTCGAAAGTGTCTTGTTAAACATCTATCACAAAAGTATAACTTCTCAGTATGTTTTGTCACTTGACTTCTTATTAATCGTGATAAGTCTTTTATCCAACAAAAATGATTGTTTTTTTCATCTTTTACATATAATAAATTGATATGAGTTTCCTGCTTATTTTTTTGTGATTTGAAGTGGATTACATTATAGTTCTTGTCATAGCTGTAAACATTGTTGGAGATATTACTTCTTCTTTCAAATTTTGGAATATCTTTTAATTGTACAGGAAATTCAATATTATCACAATACTTCTTTTGCAACTCATTAACAGGCTGTTTATAATGTGAAGGTCTTTCAGGATGTATTTCAACAGGTTTTAAGCAACTTGCAATAGAATACAAGAAACATTTATTGTCTTTATTTTTAACATTAATCACTGCTTTCTTATCTTTAATTGGTTTAGGAAGTTCAATATAGGAAGAAGCTCTTAATGGTACATATTTGTTTAATCTGATTTGTAAGTATTTAATTTGGTGTAATGTCCATCCTGATCGTCTACCTTCAAACTCTTCCATTTCTCTACGAAGTTTTTGTTTTGCATGATGTATATATTCACTTAAGTCAGTTGATTCTAATATTCTCTCGTTTGATGTTTTAAAATTGCGCTCCTGTATTTCTTTATCTTTAATATAGTCGCAAATGAAAACAAGGTTAACTTTAACAGGGTGAAATTTTAATTCCTCTTTGATTTTGTTAATAGCAACTCTTCCACTTGTATCTAAAAATTTTATTGGGTCTTTATATCCTCCTGTGTTTTCAACTTTAATGGTTTGTAAACACTTCTTCAGTGCTGTTTCTTCTAATTCTACTTTTATAGGTATACGTGCTGGTTTCGGTTCTTCAATTACTTCTTGTTTAAATGGGAATATATTTCTAATCTGTTTTCTGCTTTGTTCATCATCATATTGTTTAAGAAGGTCTATCAGTTATGCTTTTCTTAATCGGGAATATCTTCTGATCCCCCTCTCTTTACGTTGTCGCCTTAACTCTATTACGGTAAATCTATTGTAATTACTCATCTTATTTATTATATAGAAAATCTTACTATGCTCAATTTTTATCTTCGCTGGATTATTTCAGTTCATTTTCATACTATTTTTACTCCCATATATCCTAATACAACGCTTAACATTGTACACTCCTGCCATTGTCTACATATTACGCGTTGTATTAGAACACGACTTTCATGGGAATAACCCATCAAAGTCACATATACACATATTAAAATTAAATCATTTTTGTAAACTTACTCATCATCATCATTATAATCATCACTACCACATTTATATTCATCATCACTACTCAAATCAGATGTTTTTTGTTGCATTATTAATAATCCTTTTCCTTTAACAGTATTTGCTTCTCTAGTAGTGCTGCTAAGAGTTTAAGATCATGATGAATTAGTTTAAGTCTATTATGTAATAAATCAAAATCTTTCTCCATATTTGTTATATAGAAAACCAACAAAAATGATATAAACTTAAAAAATCTAAGAATAAAAACGAACATGACTAGTGCTAAGGAAATATTATCTTACAAACCTAGATTTGATTGTGTATGTAAATATTTAGATATTGGTGGTTATAATGATGAAGACAAAATAAATTTTAGCGTGTCCATAGGTATGTTAGATCATTTGTTCAAGAAAGCCACTAAAGAAAACAACTCATTTCTTATACAAAACATTCTCCATGCGAACGTTATGAATTTCTGATGAAATATTAGATTCACTGACTGATGAACAATGGTTATCTATAGGTTATGATAATTATGAGGAGGAATATAACTATGATCACATTACAGAAGATTTCATACGTAAATATCTGCAGAAAGTTAATTTGAGTGAAATATGTTTATGGAAAAAGTTATCGGAAGAGTTTATAAGAGAATTAGCTGATAAAGTTGATTGGGAGATTATTTCAGGAAGCCAAGACTTATCAGAAGACTTTATAAGAGAATTTGCAGATAGAGTTGATTGGAAAGAAGTATCGTATAATCAAAACCTATCTGAAGAATTTATTAATGAGTTTATAGATAAAGTTGATTTTGATGCTATATCTTATAAAAACAAACTCTCTGAAGCCTTTATACGAGAACACGCAGATAGAGTTAATTGGTGGTACATATCTGGAACTCATCAATTATCAGAAAACCTTATAAGAGATTACGCTGACAAAGTAGATTGGGAAATGATTTCAATGTCTCAAAATTTAACAGAAGGATTTATTGCAGAGTTCGAAGGCAGAGTTCATTGGGTTAACATTTCAATTTATCAAGACCTATCTGTAGACTTTATATATGTATATAGATATTTTGTGGATTGGAGAGCTATAATAAGAAAATATCATAATAATCCCGATTTAGGTGATATGTTGAATTTAGCATTCGATGTTGTAGCAGATGGTTTTTAATGTTTAACTAATTAACTTTTATGACTTATATCATAAAAGTTGTAATAAGAATGAGTAGAGACCGGACTCGTTGATGAAAATTGTATGAGGTTGTATGTTTGAAAGGGGTCCAGTGCTGGTGGACCTCAGTTGTAACTTTAATTATCAGATAACCTATCGTATAAACAATCAATTTCTTTAACCAATTCTTTTTCTGATAGTGATGTCTAAAACTCATTACCCTTACCTTTACGAATATCTAGTTCTTGCTGCATTAGGTTGAATAGCTTAATACTGTTAGGATCTCTAAACTTTTCATATATTATTACATGATTCGGATATTTTTCTTCTGCTTCATTAAGAGGCTTATATAGACTTCTCTTTTGACATCTGATAGCATAATAAGGGAAAGGATCATTAGGTTTGTTCTTCTTATATATGATTAGACAATTATCTTTTGAAACATCATCTGTATATGGCGCTGCAATTTCTTTTAAGCTCTCGTTTTGAATTCTCAATCTCTCCATTGTTTGATCTATTTCTTCTACTCTTTTTTGCAACTCTTCATTGTCTTGTTGATACTGTCTAAATTCCTGAGTGAAGTAATTAATAATAATTTCATTACATTTAATATAAAAATCTGGCGAAACCCATCTTGCTATATCAAGTATTAACTCTTTCGGAACATATGTTCCTCGTGTAATACCTAATTGCCCACCTTTAACAATCTTAAAGTCATCCCCACGAATTCGTTGCAATGACTTTATATAAGAAATTAATTCTTTAGATTGTTTATTTTCTAATCATTTATAAAATTTCTTTCCTCCGTCATAACACAACTTAGTAGCATTGAAATATCCTGTACTCTTATCTATAATCAACTTGAAATCACCAAAAATACCATACCAATAATTGTCTTTAATCTGTTCATAGCAAATATCATTTAGACTGTACGAGTTATCCATAGTACTCATATTTATTATGTAGAAAATCATGATTTTTAACTTTATTTTGTTACCACCTGTTATTTTTTGAATGATTTGATCGGCTCACATGTGAGCTCTGGAAACATATGCTATGGGAGTAACGTTTTGTTCCCCCTTTGTTGTTTGAGGAGTAACGTTTCGTAACCCGCTTCCCACGTTAATCCACAACCACATACAATCTTCATCAACGAGTCTGGAAGAATTCAAGGATCTGGGGTCCACCAGCACTGGCCCCCTTTCAAACATACATCCTCATACAATTTTCATTAACGAGCCTGGTCTCTACTCATCCTTTAATTAGATATGTAGAGCGATTCCTCGTATATGAGGAGTCGGTTATTTTTTGATCGTAGTATCTTATCAGCCTAAAGCAGAGCCAACCTTTTATGGCTATTATTCCATAAAAGACAAACATCTATATTTACTAGGGTGGGCCGAAAAATTTTTTTTAAGATATTCAGGATTGAGTAGTTATCAAAAGTTGTGCATTGGTACGAAATGAAGCCATGCCAAATATGTTGATTTTAAAACAATATTTAACCGGGCCCCCGTGACCCTAAAGTTCCCAATTTTTTCTTCAAATAAAATGGTTTTAGGTAATAATAACATTTTACCAGACAATACTATTAATACATAAAACATAAAATACATGGTTTCAATATACGCAAATAACTATTAAGAGCTTAACTAACTTTCATAACTACCATACTAACACACGAAAAACCTTTGTGTTGAGCCCAGCTCAGAACTCTCAAACTTTAAGAGAATATCACTTTTTCGCATCTGGATGCAAAATACATAACACTGGCTTTCCGAAGGCGGCGCTTACATTGCTAAATTCAAATAAACTAGAAACAATATGGCTACGAGCCTCTCTTCCTGTATTGTCTTGACTTCGAATTAAGCATATGATTTTGAATTACAACTCAAAATGCAAAACGATCATTAACCCCATTAAGAAATGAGATATCCCCCATTAAGAGCCAAATTAAAGAAATTTAAGAACGGTGCTCAGAAGCTATGTGATATGTTCTCTTGCAAATGCTGCGATAGATTAACCTGTAAGTGTGGTAAATCAAATTATATACCGCTTTTGGACTGGGAGCTCATATTAGATCAGAGAAATCAGAGACAAATGACGAGTTGCAATGTAGATGAAGCAGAAACCCATAGGCTCAAAAGAAAGCATGACACACAGATCGATTATGATGCTACGGTACCAATTACAAGAGGGTTACAATCGTTAGCCTCAATCCCGTACTTGGAACATACATTAAGCGCTTCCACCCCGAATTCAGACGATGAAGTGTTCGCATGGAGCAATCATTTGGAGAATAAATCTAAAGTAAACCTAAATAAACAATAGTGAGCCCTAAACAAATGAGTACCGCAAACGATTTAACAGGTATATCGAATAGGTCGGCTGCTAAAATTGTATCCGCTGTTTTAGAAGATATGAATTTACTAAACAAAACTAACTAAGACAAGGTAGTAGATAAAAACAAAATCCGTACGAAACTAGCAAAAAAGAAAAAGAAAAAAGAAAGCGTCTACAGTGTAAAGCTACTAATTTTAAGGGTCTCTATTTTGATGGCCGAAAATACCAAACTATAGTTCTAATTGACAATTGCAATAGGCAAAGCACTGAAGAATATGCGGATTATATCGATTTGACCGATTGGTCAGAAGTAATAGTAACAAAACCTCCAATTTCGGCTAACGTATCAATAGAAGAACCAACCGAAATGATTGTGGAAAAGAGGAGGTTTCAGTTTGTCACGTTCCCCTTCCACACACAGGCTTTGGAGAGGTGTGTAAAGGTAGTAACAGAATCTTCTTCAGAAGTATGCGGGAGTGTTGCACGAGACGGTTATATTCGAGCAAAACTGGAAGCACGAAAGTATCTACCAAGCTTCGAACATAAATCTCAATATTTTGTTCTAAGATTCAACTAAGGAGCTTTAAGTAAGAGGAGGGTGGGTGGGAGGAACTCGCTGTGTAGCCACCTCCACGTGGTGAGTTCTGCGCTGGTTTGGTGTTTGTTGGTCAATTTTTCAACCTTACCTTATGTATTTGTGTCCGTACTATTATATCTACTAAACACCAATCAGGCGAAGAGCTGCACATCAGATCAGAACATTTAAAATCCTGGGGTCAAGTTAAAGTATTAGGAATCTTAACCAATTTTCTATACATACTTAAAATAATGGTATTTATATTTTAAAAAAATAATAATAACACTTTTCGGACCCGCAGGGCCTGCTGAAATATTTTTTTCTGCCTCTGTTTTGGGGAAGAAACAGCATTATACAACTTTTACACGGTACTCAAACTTAATTTTCTGAAAACAAATATTTCAATATTTTTACTACTCACAACCATATTTTTTTCTGCATTAACGTTCTTTTGGGCTCCCGGGGCCCGGTTAAATATCTTTTTATCCGGCTCTGTTTTGGTGAGGAAACATGACATTATAAATTTTGCACGGTACTCAAACTTAACTTTCTAAAAAAAATATATTTCAATAATATTTTCACTATTCACAACTTTTTTTTTTCAAAATTAACGTTCTTTGGGGCTCCCGGGGCCCGGTTGAATATCTTTTAATCCGGCTCTGTTTTGGTGAGGAAACATAATATAACATTATACAACTTTTGCACGGTACTGAAACTTAACTTTCTAAAAAAATATTTCAATATTTTCACTACTCGCAACTATTTTTTTTCAAAATTAACGTTCTTTGAGGCCCACGGGGCCCGGTTAAATATCTTTTAATCCGGCTCTGTTTTGGTGAGGAAACATAATATAACATTATACAACTTTTGCACGGTACTGAAACTTAACTTTCTAAAAATATATTTTAATAATGTTTTCATTGCTGGCTACTTTTTTTTTAAAATTAACGTTTTTTGGGGCCCCCGGGGCCCGGTTAAATATCTTTTAATCCGGCTCTGTTTTGGTGAGGAAACATAATATAACATTATACAACTTTTGCACGGTACTCAATATTAATTTTCAAAAAAAATTTTTTTCGGCCGTTTTCGGTCCACCCTAATATTTACACTACAACATTACTTTTATCTACCCAACTATTATGCGAATCATCAAATCCTAGCCATTTAACATATACTTTATCACCTTTCTTTCTCAACACCTTTTCTACCAAGTATTCATCTTTGTGTTTCGTCTTTAATAGTTCTGGTTCGTAAAATCTACCTTGCACATCCTCTTCTTCTAAATCTTTAATTCTATATGTAGGCGGATTAGATGGAATAACTTCACTAATAACAAATACTTCTGTTGACCAATTAGGTGTATATCCTTTCTCAAATAACCCTTTCGACTTACTTATACGAACATGATCACCTAACTTGTATTTGGGCTTAACACGCTTATATTCTTTTTGATACACTTTCTCCAATATTGTTTGCTCATTCTTCTTATTAACTTCTATAGGATTTAAACCAATTGTTCTATGAATTTGATGATTATACTCACTAACCAATGTTGGTAATATCTCTATCCATTTATAATTCCCTTGTGTTGTGAATCTTTTCCACATGTTTTGTTCAAGTGTTCTATTGAATCTCTCAACAACAGAAGCCTTCTTACCACTATAGGTTGAGTAATGATTAATCTTATTGTCATCCATTAACTTCTTAAACTCTTTATTGTAAAACTCTTTACCTTGATCAGTTTGTAAGTTACTAGGTTTTCTCATTCTTAATATGGATTCGAATGTTTCTGTAACATTCTTCCCACTCTTATCTTTAACAGGAACAGCAAACGCATATTTCGAGAACACATCTATAATCGTTAGCAAATACTTATAACCCTTATTTAATTTGGAAACACCTTTTAATACTCCACTATCCATTTCTACAAGATCAGCTTGCCAAAGATCATCGATGCCTTTTATAACTACACTTAATCTGTCAAAGTTTTTTCTAGATGGTTTGTGAATTTCTTCTATAATGTCTTCTCTAACACCTTTACCTTCTTCTAGTCAATCAGGCTTTTTAACGAATTGAGTTTTAGTAACACCACATACAGAACAAATATCTTTCTTTAGATATCTTCCATTCTTTGTTTGTTCAATTCTAATAGTATCTTTCTTCGTATCTGTCGATTTCTTACACTTAACACAATACATCCTGTTTATTATATAGAAAATCAATAACTATCGCTGTTTAATATTATGCTATCAACATTCTCACCATCATCATCACTATCTTCGTCTTCTCTTTCTACATCCATAATAAGCAATAATAATTTACCATGTTTCAGATCAGAATCTTTAGATGGTCTAACTGCTAATAGATCATTTATATTAAAGTGTAATGGAAAAGTTTCAACTAGAGAACCATTTAAATATATATCTATAAAATACGTATTTTAAGATGATTCTATATGCATTATCCTACCTTTATAAAGAAATTTGTATGCGGTAGATAGATTATGTATTAAAAAGAATGGATTTACAACATTTTCTGATATCAATCGACCTGGAAGCTCTATAAGATAACTCCGTTTGATGAAGTTAAGCTCTTCTTTTAACATGGCAATATCTTTTCTCACAACTGTATTATCTAACTCTGATATCATTTTAACATTACCAAAGATATCCATATTTATTGTATAGCAAATGTTTATGAAAGCTCTCTTTCTATGTACATTACAACAAACAATAATTGTCCTTCTTCCATAGCAGAATTTTTATTTGGTTTAATCGTAATTATATCGTTCTTCTTAAAATCAAAAGGTATCTCTTTAATCAAAGTATCACCCAAATATATATCTAGAAAGTATTTATCCAAACTTAATTCCATGTGCATTATTTTCCCATTATAGAGAAATTTGTAACCATTAGAGAGATTAAATATTCTAAAGATTGGGTCTTTAACATTCTTAGTTCTCAATCGATATAGTAGAGGTACAGTTTCTTTTTGCATAATCAATTTAGTAGTATCCATCCTAATCTTTTCAATATCTTCTTTCTTGACGTATGTGTCTTGTAACGTTTCTAATGCATCTTCAAATCGTTTTCTATCGTTCTCTAATTGGGCTTCTATCGATCTAAGTTGACTTACGCTAACAACAACATTTAAGTTCTCCAATAATTTTAATTTTTCTTCACTAATATCAACATTATATTTTCTATCTTTAACATTACCAAATATATCCATACTCATTTATTATACAGAAAATGTCCATCCTAGTTTTTCAAAACATTTCTTTAACATCTCTATTTGTTTAGGTGAGTGTTTAAAATCAATATCAACATGAACATCGTGCTTTTTCAACAGATGGTACAATACACATTTCAAGTTAATAAACAATACTCTTTTCAGATACAGTTCTTTAAAGGTTTTGTATAAGTTTTCGAAGTCGTTTATAAGTGTTTCTTCCATATGTCGTAAGTTTAATGGTTTTTGATCGGTAAGGTGATAGTGTATTAAATAGACATCATCATAATATTTTGTGTATTTGTTTTTCTTTAGTACTTCTAGAACATCTTTTGTTGATATTAAATGTTTTGATATATCTCTAAATTCATCATTTAACACTTTGAACACATCTTTGGGAATAATTCTATCCTGTAAAGCTTGCAAACGAGATAACTGTAACTTAAATCTTTTTATAGTATCATACCATGGTTTTCTTACGCAAGCAGCTCTCATTTCTTCATTAGTACTGTAAACCCAACCACTCTCTACAGAACAATCATCACAAATGTATCTACTCATACCTTTTGTTAATGACTTACTACCACAGTTACTGCATTCTAATGGTCTAGAGCTATAATTTGACAACAAGTCCTTTAAGATAATTATTGGACGTAACTTTTCCAACTCTTCTTCCGTGTACAAAAATTTTGGTATTAGCATTTTCCATAAATCAATAACATTATATACATTGTTTTTATCTTTTAAGTCTATCTCGCTAACATCCTGAAAATACTGATAAAAATTATATCTATCTAGTGCATCTAGTTCATCCTCATGCTTCTCAAAATAATCTAAAAATCTATTTTGTATAGCTTCCATATTTATCTTAAAAAAAACTTTTATGTATACAAACCATAAAAGCACGAAAATACTTAACAGATAGGGAGCTCCGATCGGTGCTACCAAAAATATACATGTTGAAGTCTGGACTTTACTCACTTGTGTTTTCATCTAAGAAGCCCCAGGCCAAAACTTTTATGGATATACCATAAAGCACTTAAACCTAATCATTTTTAATCATATACATAACATCACTAAAAGAATACCCTTGATTTAGAAGATTTAAAACCTTAACACAAAGATGACCACATATAATTGAATTAAAGTCTTGTATTCGTTCGTCATTGTAAAATAAGTTTTTGGTACCAAGATATTGTACCAGTTGTTTAGGAGGAACACCACCATAAGAATCGAACACGTACTTTATGTTGTTATCTTTCCAATAGCATATCCAATGAGTACCAATGTTTTCTGATTTATCGAAGTTAACTACACCACACTCATGTACATGGGGTTTTTGTGGAAGTTCATCACTCATAAATACACCTCTAAATCGTTTTATCTTTAATTCTTTAACCAACCTCTCTACATCGAAGTTGGTCAATGGTTTTAGTTTTTTGACTTCTTTGGTTTACCTGCCCCCTGCTTTTCTTCCATAGCCATATTGTGTCTCTTTTGTTCTTCAAGTTCTTGTTTATTCTTCTTAGCATCAAGTACAGTTTTAGTAATCGCTGCTGCGCCACCTGCTAATGAGCCAACTGCTCCTAAAGCTGCTAGAATGGCTGGAATTGTAAAAATAAAACCGCCCATATGCTCTTTCCTAATCTTTTTCATTTGTGCAGTAGTTAGAGTTAAATCCATTCCTTTATCTTCTTTAATTTTCTTAGATTTATCGTTAAGTTGTTTCTTTGTTAATACATGATCAATATTTAAATCCTTTAGTTCGTTATAAGGAACACTAAACATACAACCTTTAATAGAACACATCTTCCTATTTATTTAAGTGAAAATTTTAGTTTGTAAAAATAAAGTTGTTGTTTCTCCACCAAAATCAATTAAGGAATCATTCTCATCTGTTATCCTTATCTCAAAATTGTCAACCTTGTCTTTGGATATAGGGAAAAATAATGGATAAGTAGGCTCGTAAATAATACTATGTTTGAACTCAGCATCTGTTTTAAATGATGCTATGATCCCTGTTTCTCTATGTGTGTATTCTGTATCTTTAACAAACATACCATCTGCTATATTACAGTGAACATTTATAGTATCGAATGAGTGAAACTTTGGCAACTTACTTCCAATATGTGTTTTGTTTTTTTCTAAAACTTCAAGAACATTAAACCCGAGGACAGTACCTATACCCCCAATTGTAACATCATTACTATCAGTTTCTATTTTCACTCTGTTTCTTAAATGATCTTTTGATAATGTTATGTTGGTGGATTGAGATTTTAAATACTCATTAAGACTGTTCAAGCTGTATTGTCCATTTGGTATATGAACAAATTCATCTCCATACTTAAACCACGCATTATGTGTAACGTTTGGAGTTAGATATGTACTGTAAAACCCAACTAGTCCTATACTTAAATAGTTGCTACTGTTGTCTAATTCGTAATGGAGTTTCTTCTTTAAAACAGAAGTATCACTCGTTAACTTAAATACCTTAGCCATTTATTATATAATAAATGAATGAGTTTGATTTACCTAGAGATATTCCAAGAGAGAAAGTAATCAAGCTAATAGAAGACATCATTCAAAAGTTAGAATACAGCTTAAAGAAGAAAAAGAGAAAACTACGAATTGTTAAATATGCATACTACACTTTGATCACGTTGTCAGTTATACTTTCTGCAACTACTGGGTTTATTAATATTTTTATACCTGTGACAATTTACTCGATATTAACAACGTCTCTTGCAACTGGAACTCCTATAATAACAGGTTTGTCTTCTAAGTTAAACATAAGCAAAAGAAAAGATGAATATAAAACCATTGTCACTTGTAATAATTCATTTAAAGAACAGTTAATGATAATAACATTAAATGGTGAAATGGATAACGAATATATAAAAGATACGTTGCTTAAGATCAGAGAACAACTTAAAGATATAAGATCATAGGTGAGCGTTTTGCTCACCTTCAAATTTTCTCTATAATAAATGAGTAAGAAAACTATTAATTGGGATGTACAAGAGATGATAAAAGAAACAACAGTTAAGAAAAGAAATGGAGAACTTATACCTGATGATATTCGATGCCTTATAGTGGGTCCATCTGGAAGTGGTAAAACTTTTTTGTTATTTAACTTCTTATTACAGCCAGGTTGGTTAAACAATAATTACTTCTACATATATTCGAAAAGCATGAATCAGCCAAAGTATGAGCAGTTAAAAGATCGATTTGAAAAGGCAGAACTAAAGTTTAAGAAGCAAATAGCAACGTTCTTAAGCGGTAATGATTCTATTGTACCTATTGATGAATGTGAAGAATACTCTGTTGTTGTGTTTGACGATTACATTTTAGAGAATCAAGATACTGTTAGAAATTACTTTACGAGAGGTAGGCATAGACATTTGACTGTTTCTATCTTGCACAAACATATTCGAAAGTACCTAAACAGCTTATAAGAGATAACGTTAACTTCCTATGCATATTCAGACAAGATGATACTAATCTTAAACATGTGTATAAAGAGTTTGTTGGAGGGGATATGTCTTATGATAAATTTAAAGAGATATGTTCAAAATGTTGGCAAGAAGATTATGGTTTTACAGCAATTGATATGACAAGGAAAGTAAACAATGGTAAGTATAGGAACAAGATAAAACACTTTATAAACGTTTGATGTTTTTTGATGTTTGACGTTTTAACGTTTTTCACGTTTATTGACGTTTGTTCGTTTTCTATACAATAAATGGATGAGAAAGAAATTGATAAGAATATTAAGTTGAAGGAGTTCTTGATAAAGGGCTTCAAATCTTGGAAGAAAGAAAGAGCAGGTATATACGATAAATTTAAAACACAAGAGCAACCTGTAATTGATGCTATTCAAAACTTGGGAAGTGAGATCAAAGAAGTAGCAGAACAAAATAAAAATCTAATAACTGAACTTGTTCCAGTTGCACATAAGACGGCTTCAATAGATCCTAGTCTACTAGAAACACCTAAAAAGATAACTTATGATAGTTCTCCAAGTAGTAGTGATACGCCTATAACGGGAGAAATAAAACAAATGAGAAAACAAATTAAAGACAAAGTGGAAGGAGTAGAACCTTTAACAACAGCACAGTCATTTGGTAAGATTGCAACGAAATATTATAGTAAAAGAAATGATACTGTGTTTGGAATAAGAACTGTAGAAGAAGATGGAAAAATAATAAACAAGATAGGAAATTTGGAAGTTAAAGTGAATGGTGATGATTTGATAATTAATGGTAAAACTTATAAAGGAACAGAAGGTCTATGGGAATTGTTAACGACGAATACTAATAAAACCATTGAAGATTATGATGATGATGATTTTGAACAGTACAAGGAAATAATAATAGAATCAGATGCTGCCTTCCAAAAATATAATCGAGATAAGAAAGTAGCATCTAGTAGAGGTTCTAAGTACATTAATATTATCAAGCCTATTTGGGATAATTATATTAAACCATCTTTACCTCCAACACCACCAAGAAAGAAAACACCAAAGTCTGGGGAAGGAATTAAACAATATACCGAGATACCTAAAGAATATGTATGGATGGATGACGTGAGAAAGCTTATAGATAGGTTAATAGTTATAGATGGAGAAGAAAAGGCTGGAAATGATAACTTTTATAATGAGAAAGTAGGTATAGTGAATATGAGTAATAACAAGCTTTCACAATTTATTCCTAATGATCCAAAAGGTATAGGTTATTTGATTAAGATCTTAAATACATTACCACCACGATTCTGGAATGATGAGAAGCTTGGAAAAGGATTAGTAAATGATTTGATTAATGAACTTCCAGTTGAATTACATATTCCAGGTTTTAGATTTTGCGGGCCTGGGACTAAGCTTCAAGAAAGATTAGAAAGAGGTGATGAAGGTATTAACCCATTAGATGAGGCTTGTAAGGAACACGATATATACTACAGAGACAATAAAGATACAGAGTCAAGACATATTGCAGATAAGGAACTAGAAACTAAAGCATGGAAAAGAACATTTAGTAGTGATGCGTTAATTGGTGAACGATTAGCTGCTTTTGGGGTTGGTACTGCTATGAATGCTAAGGTTAAGTTAGGATGGGGGTCATAAGTTTTTAAATGTTATTATGTATGATTCTTTTATCGGTATGTCCCATAAAAGCGTTGTTTCAAGATTTTCTTTATAATAAATGGATAGTGTTGAGAGTTATGAGTTACAGAGTTTTAAAGCTAACACAAGAACATTTAATAATTTGAATGAGGCTAACAAAGATATTGAGTTTGATTTCGATGTGGGGGACTGCTTCATACATCCACACAAAGCAGATTGTCATATGACTTTTGAAGTTGTTGTTGCATCAGTTGGAGGAACATTTGGCGCAAATGATACTATAAAACTTGTAGATAACTTCTTACCATTCTTCTTTTCTCAAATTGAGGTTAGAAAGCATGGAGTTGTTATAGATAAGATTGAACTACCAGGAATAACATCTACAGCTATTGGAACATTAAAGATTTCCAAACCAGAAGTTGAATATCTAAAACAAGCAGGATTTGAAACAGATGATAAACTTGGTCTAAGAAAGGACTTTAGTGTTTTGTACCCATTAAGATTAATTCCAGGCTTCTTAAGTGATTATAAAGAGGTTATGTGGAAAGGCGGGTTGAGAATAACATTTACAAAAGCTAACAACAATAACGATCTCTTGTACAAATGGACTGGATCAGGAGCAGCTCCTCATGATGGAAAAATAACAATAAAAAGTATGGAGATAAGAATGCCTATTGTTGAATACGAATCTAATTATGAAAACAAGTTAAAGTTAAATATTCTTAAGGAACCTAAAATCATGTTTTCATTCCATACTTATCAATGTATTCAGAAGACTGTTGCAGGTTCTTTCTTGTAGTTTGATGTTACTACTCAATTTAATTCTAGACAATTTGATATGCCTGATTTCGTAGTTGTAATGTTCCAAACTGATAGAAGTGGCAAACAAACAGCAGATGCAAGTAAGTTCGATCATTGTAAGGTAAAGAATATCTATCTTAAGAATGGGAGGAATGAGGTATTTCCAAAAGAATCAAGAAACTTAGATATTGCTAACAGGGATTATTTTAAGATGTATGAAGATTATACTGCATTTAAGAGAATAACATGTGGCAATACCGAAATGTACTATGGCCCTAAAGAGTTTATAGATAACAGACCAATGTATGTGATTAATTGTAGTAAGAGGAAAAATGTATCGGCAAATGAGAGAACAAACATAAAGATTGTGGTAGACTTTGCAGAAGCTGTGACTGCTAATACTATATGTTATGCGATTTTAATTGGACGAAAGAACTTTACATATGACCCTAAGAATGAGAAAGTAGTAGAAGAGTTTTAGATAGTTAAATGCATGTTTGTATTGTTTTATGGAAGTTTTTCCATAAAACGAATTTGATAAAAATGATTAAATATTTTTTGTTAAAGATAAAAATTGAAGAGTGTTAAATACGATGGCGAGTAATATTGAACTTTTAAATAAACTTGGAAGTCTTGAACAAAAACAGGTTATTGGATTAAGAGAATTAGAATTAAATACAGAATATAAGATTGTGAAAATGGAAAAGATTAAAACTAAGTTCGGAAAGAGCATTTTAGTTGAGTGTGAGGAGTTTAAGGTCTTTCTTCCACCTAGATTTACAAAACACTTAACAGATAAAATGATTGATGAGATCGTTAAAGATGGAATAAAAATCAAATACACTGGTTTAAAAGATAACTATCCAACTGTTGAGTTCTGTATGTAAATTTCAAATGAGGATCGGTTTTGTGAATCCAAAAAATAAAAATGAACAAAAATATGTTGTCAGAAGTAAAAAATGGAGTGAATAGAATGGATCCTCAAAAGAAATTTATACTTACTAATAATTTCAATGTAATTGTGAAAAATGTGCAGACCGAAGTTCAAGTTGTTTTTGATATTAACGGCTATCTATTCAGCTTGAATTATGATCAGTGGACAGAGTTTAAGAAGTCATTGTTTCCTATTGAGAACGAGGTTAGCAGAAGATTCCCTTATCAATATCCGAACTTGTAATTTTAAGTATGTTTTAAGTGTATAAATGTTTTTATAGTATCAAGACTATAAAAACTAAGACCTTTGAATATACAGAACATAATATCATTTAAATTTTAAAGATACATGTATAAATAAGAGATTTATTTGAGGTTTTTGTAATTATATCTTTAGAGTTATGCAATTTATAAGACATTCAATAGATAGGAAATTTATTTGTCTATTGATTGTCGTTTGAATTTTGAAAATCGGTTAATATTTGATGATCTTATAGCAAATTCGAAATTTCGGGAATTTTTTACGGGTTTATTTTTGAGTTTTCGGGAAAATGTTATTCTTTAAAAAAGTCTTAGAATTTTATTGTAATTATGGCAGTATTTTTTATTTTTCAAAACTAACAATAATTAGTGAAATTATTAAAAATTAAAATCATATCCTTACACTTAGCCAACCAGTTATACATAAATAAAATAGTACTTTTACGTCTCTATTGATTGTCGTTTGAATTTTGAAAATCGGTTAATAAATAAGGATGGTATAAGCATTTTTCGTTTTTGCCCCTGAAATTTTAGAAGTTATGCAATCCCGCAACACTTGCCCGTGTAAGTATGCAACCAGCAATACATATATGGGCTATCCAAAAATGCAATCAGATTGCCAAAATATTCAATAGGAACCAAGATATAGATAATCTCATTGTTATATATTTTAAATTTACCACTTCTTTACTCATGCTCTCTCTAAAGGATTGTATGTTGGTAAGAGAACCAAGAGATTCAATGACATCATATATTACGTTTTCTCCCCGAAGGAGACTACGTCACGGATTCAATGACGTCATGTATGATGTATTCTTCTTCGAGGAGACTACGTCACATAGAGCGCCATCTCGACTGCTAGCTAGAAGTTGTGTTGAAGGAAGAGGCTGATGTGTATATATGTTGACGTGGGGAGAAGGAAAGAGAATCGGATTGGAAGGTCCTGTGCTGGTACTGGAATCGTTCAAATGAATCAGTGACATATCACCTATTCCAGAGTTGTATGTATTCCTTCTCATTGAGTTTTTAAAGCTAATTATTAACGGATTTTCATGATTCAAGTGTCAAAGGAAAGCTTATAAACTAGAGACTAAGATGCAATATATATATTTTGTGTAGGATTCCATTGTGATATTTTAGATGTAAGTTTTTATGATTTTAAATGTCATAAAAGCATATCCAATCTCACTTTGGGTTATCCTTCTGTGTTAAAGTACAATAGTCAGGGGTGGCTTCATAATTTTTTGATAGTTAGGGGGTGGAGGGGAAAAGTGTCCTAGAACATACATTCATACCCTACTGCCCGCAACCTCCGCCACTGGAAACAGAAGTTATTCCGGCCAACTTGGATGTATTGACGTCTTTATCGGGGACATCCCAACCGGTGGTGAGCCCGCAACCTCCGTCATTGGAAACAGAAGTTTTCCCGTTACTTGATGTTGAAAACGAAATAGAAGAATATTCCCCTACACCTTCACCAACAGTGAGTAATTCCCCGGTGCAAAATTGGGAGTTGGAAGAATTTTTGAAGTTACCATGTGAGTGTACTGTGGAACGTACATCATTGGATTGTATAAAAGAGTGTATAATATATTGAAAACCAGACGATATTTGTATTTGTATTGCATGCGGTTTTTTGGAAGGTGGACAGTTAAAGCATGATTGTTTCATGTTGGATAGGAATGTCTTGAACGGAAAGCTATAGAAACCATAACAAAAGTTGAGGTTCGTAAAGAATTATTAGCAATTTACAGAAAAAAGCATGGGCATTTGTTTTTGATTACATGGAACTTTATTGAACGTTTCCGAGATCTTGTGTGTGACTTTGAATACAGGCCCACTCTATTAAAAATTTTACTAGAACAAGATTTTGGGAAATATACTGATATGGTGTAAAAAATGTAGAAGAAGAATGTACGAAAGTACGTTAAAAGTAACCTTAGTGTGAGTGAAAGATTTTTATATTGAATTAGAGTGTAGAATATATTGCCAATAACAATAAGACAAATATATATTTTTACATTTATGTATTTTATTATAATGGAATATAAGTTTATGGAGTATATTTGGAAAATAATAGAACATACATCGTGATGTTATATTAACGAATTGTTTCTTGGAAAAGATTTATTTTGTATTGCCTTGAAACATTAAACAGAGAATTCGAATAAAATATTATTTGATTGTAATATAAGACGGAGAATGCATAGAAAACTTTATTAACCCTTTCACTGTGGAAGGCGACGGAAAAAAAATTCCCTAACCTGCGAATGTCGATTATAGTCGACGTGCTAAAATTTGTCTGTATCTTGGTTTTGTCGATTGTAGTCGCCAAAGGTTTCCTGTGTGATTTCTATTTATCGAAAACAATAGAACACAAACAAAAATGAACGGTACAAGTTTGGCGACTACTCTCGACAGAGCCAAGATACGGACAAACAAATTTTAACACGTCCACTATAGTCGACATTCGCATGTTAAGGAAATTTTGTTTCTGTCGACAAAAGTCGACTTCCTCTGTGAAAGGGTTAAATGTAAGGAAAAAATGTGTTTTACACATGCGCAGAAGTTTTTATTGTAGGTATATAAATAGATGTATCGCACTTGAAAAAATTATTGTATTTGATTTTTTTTTGCTGAAGAGCAGAAAAATGACTAGCATGGAGATTGTTTATGTTTCCTAGAGAGAAAGGAATTCAGCGTGAAAACGAAAAACCTATACTGTTAATTCACCCGTCTGACCCCGATTTGCCAGATGAATTACGTGATAAAGTGAGAATTATATATCCATCACAAGAAATAGAAGAAGTGTATTATTTTAGACGCTATAATAGATATAATGATGAAATACTCCCGGAAAGTGATAATGACAGTGTTTCAAATATTAACTGTTTTGAAGTGAAAGCTAACGAGTGCGAGTGTACTAGTGAAACTATTGGTGATACATGTGTTATACAATTATTTAATGAGTACACACCAAATTCAGTACTATTATGTGAAGCATGTTCTGAACATAATGAAAATGAAAAAGATCACAACTGTTTGCTGCAGTATAATTGCGAATTATTACAAAAGGTGTGGACGATTTTAATTAAACGTAAAATGAGAGAGAAAATCTATAAACTTTATTTAAAGAAGCATTTTAAAGGTTGTAATATTAAAGGTTATAAATTTTAAATGTGGTCCGCATCCAATGAATCTCTCGCGTGGGTACGCCCTTAATTCAATCCATTCTGCATACAAAATTGTATGTTGTTTTTCATTTAAAGTAAATTATTAAAGAAAGGTTTTAAAGTCTTCATATCATAAACTAAACACAAGGTATCAAACTCAGTGCCTCCTGTTCAATGGACAACAGGTCATCATTTACTTACGTTGGTAATGTCTCTAAAAAATTAAATAAAGTATTAAATATTTTCAGTTTCCTACCATATTCTTCGAAAACAATTATTTTTCTTCTAATGCACTGCTTTTAAAACACTAGTTTCTTCATATAGCATACAAAACAACTAAGATTATTTTTTCTAATATCAGTTTATTTCTTTTAAAGAAAACAATACATTACTCTCACTGACAATTCAGTTGCCAGTAATTCAGTATTTTAGCTCTAACTATAAATGTGTTAGTAAATGTGTTTACATGTGTTAGTCCAGTGTTTGTAATCTATTAAATTCTTAATATTACAATACTACAAATTGATCCATTTATAAATTAATATAGATAGTTCAATTCTCTGTAACCCTTTGTAATTTCTCAACTTACATCAAAGTATTTAGCCCTAATATATATATGAGGATAAATATGTTCTTCTATTCATACACAATCAAATGCATATGCTACAGTGTCTCTGTTCATTTACAAAATTAAATAATTGTTTATCTTTCTCTAAAAAACATTTCTACTATTTCTTTGATATAACAATCACACTCTGTAATGTATTCATATACCAGCTTAAACTTTTTCTCCAAAGTATAAGTGTTCTTAATATTACAACCTTTAAAATGCTTCTTTAAATAAAGTTTATAGATTTTCTCTCTCATTTCACGTTTAATTAAAACCGTCCACACCTTTCGTAATAATTCGTAATTATACTGCAGCAAAAATTTGCGATCTTTTTCATTTTCATTATGTTCAGAACATGCTTCACATAATAGTACTGAATTTGGTGTGTACTCATTAAATAATTGTATAACACATGTATCACTAATAGTTTCACTAGTACACTCGCACTCGTTAGCTTTCACTTCAAAACAGTTAATATTTGAAACACTGTCATCATCACTTTCCGGGAGTATTTCATCGTTATATCTATTATAGCGTCTAAAATAATACACTTCTTCTATTTCTTGTGATGGATATATAATTCTCACTTTATCACGTAATTCATCTGGCAAATCGGGGTCAGACGGGTGAATTAACAGTATAGGTTTTTCGTTTTCACGCTGAATTTCTTTCTCTCTAGGTGAAACAAACAATCTCCATGCTAGTCATTTTTCTGCTCTTCAGCAAAACAAATCAAATACAATAATTTTTTCAAGTGCGATACATCTATTTATATACTTACAATAAAAGCTTCTGCGCATGTGTAAAACACACTTTTTCCTTACATTTAATAAAGTGTTCTATGCATTCTCCGTCTTATATTACAATCAAATAATATTTTATTCGAATTCTCTGTTTAATAATATGTTTCAAGGCAATACAAAATAAATCTTTTCCAAGAAACAATTCGTTAATATAACATCACGATGTATGTTCTATTATTTTCCAAATATACTCCATAAACTTATATTCCATTATAATAAAATACATAAATGCAAAAATATATATTTGTCTTATTGTTATTGGCAATATATTCTGCACTCTAATTCAATATAAAAAAATCTTTTACTCACACTGTTACTTTTAACGTATTTTCGTACATTCTTCTTCTACATTTTTTACACCATATCAGTATATTTCCCAAAATCTTTTTCTAGTAAAATTTTTAATAGAGTGGGCCTGTATTCAAAGTCACATACAAGATCTCGGAAACGTTCAATAAAGTTCCATGTAATCAAAAACAAATGCTCATGCTTTTTTCTGTAAATTGATAATAATTCTTTACGAACCTCGACTTTTGTTATGGTTTCTATAGCTTTCCGTTCAAGACATTCCTATCCAACATCAAACAATCATGCTTTAACTGTCCAGCTTCCAAAAAACCGCACGCAATACAAATACAAATATCGTCTGGTTTCCAATATATTATACACTCTTTTATACAATCCAATGATGTACGTTCCACAGTACACTCACATGGTAACTTCAAAAATTCTTCCAACTCCCAATTTTGCACCGGGGAATTACTCACTGTTGGTGAAGGTGTAGGGGAATATTCTTCTATTTCGTTTTCAACATCAAGTAACGGGAAAACTTCTGTTTCCAATGGCGGATGTTGCGGGCTCACCACCGGTTGGGATGTCCCCGATAAAGACGAAAATACATGCAAGTTGGCCGGAAAAACTTCTGTTTCCAGTGGCGGAGGTTGCGGGCTCACCACCGATTGGGATGAAACTTCTGTTCCCGGTAATACATCCAAGTTAAACGGAGTAACTTTTGTTTCCGGTGGTGGAAAGTGCGAAATCACCACCGGTTGGGATAAAACCTCTGTTCCCTGCAAAGATGACAATTCTGTAAAATCACTTTCACCTCTTGTGCTAAGATCCAACGGTTTCAGTGAATCCATGTTTTAAAACCAATCTATAACTCCTTTTTACTATAAAACACCGCTATATTTCAACAGCAAACAATTCGGGAAAATAAGGTTTGTTTTCCAGTGTTTCTATTAAGATTTTTTATTTCCTTCACGACCTAAAACCAGTAAAAGAAATTAAGAATTAGTTATTTGCTGTATTACGACTTCCAATTACAAAATATATGTATAAACTTTCCCTTTCAACTTCACTACTACATTTCGTCCTTGGTAATATGTTCAAACAATCTCGGGTCTCTTTTTATTGCACTAGCTTTCACCATAAAAATCCTTAAGTTCAATCTGCGGTAACGTTAAACGTTCTGTCGCCATATAACCTCATTGTTACACTAGCGTTCATGAAATAAAACACAAAAGTTTACAATAATAATAATAATAACAATAATACTTACCAAATGCTAGTTTATCTCTGTTTAAGTAATGATCCAATTCAAATCCACGTCACTCTCTGCTTTTTCTCGCCTCTATCACTTATTATTTGCTTCAGCACCTAAAACAGAAAATAAAAAAGTGCAATTAGTTACCGTATTACGACTTTTCAAATTACAAAATATGATATTCAACGTAGCACTAACGTTCCCAACCATATTGGCTTTGCATGTAAGAGAGCCATGGTTCGATTCGCGGTGCAGATTCTGTTAACTACCTATCCAATATAAGTTTGTTCATACACAGTAAAAATATACCATTTATAACTGAGAAAAGTCTACAGTGCAAGCAAGCGTGCGGTTCTCCACGTGGGACAACCCTGGTTTCTAGTTCCGGCAGTGCCATGGCTCCCTACTCAATAAAACTTCCTTCTTACCATATACTTTCTAAATACCAGTTATACGTCTTACACAATTCATAGCTACATACAAGTAACAATACCTGCTAAGCAAAAGGTTTATCGTACTGTTTTTCACGTGCAAGAGTCCAGGTTCGATTCCCGATGCGGATTCTGTTCACTTCCTGTTGTCTTACACAATTCATAGCTATATATAAGTAATAAATTCACACTTCAAGCATAAAATTTAGCGTACGGTTCTCCACCTGGGAGAATACTCATTCGATTCCCGGTGCAATCAATAATGTTGATTCCCTCACGCTCCATATTACATTATACTATATCTTAGTCATGTTATAATTCCATAAAAGTACACCGAGTCATATGATTTTCAATGCTGGAAAATCCGCAATCAATTTCCGATAAAACAAACACTTCCGTCCCCCTTATACTCCCAACAATTCAATATGTCCCTTTCCCACATAAAAAATGAACAAGGATAATACAAGAAAATTACAACGTTCGTACTTACCAATCTTCCAGTCTCTCCTAGTAGTAAAATATCTTCTTCGCAAACTTAATACTTGTTCTTGGTGCACTCTTCTTTGTAAATGTACACATCATGCAAATGCATCGTTATTTTTATACCCTTCCATCTTTCCAGAAATTTCGAGAGTGTTCTTTCCCCTATTCCAACAATAATTACCTTAAGAAAAGATCTCGAACGTTCCAGCGCTTCCTTTCACTCATTCCAACGATCCAAAATTCCAGAATATTTTCCAACAGCTGCCGCGTTACATGTGATGCATATTAATATATTAAATTGTTCTACGTGTGTGATCTGCATATTTTATTTCCGAAAGGTCTTTCTGTATTCTGCTTGTCCAATTAACATTTCCTTCCACCGGAAAACATTTATTATGTGTCATGTTCCCTAGTCCATTTACAATATCCGGCCGCACTTGCATACATTATCGTATTTCTTCTGTGTCATTACTATGCGGAAAAAAAAAGGTGTATCCATTCTTCAAACTGTCAACCGGCCGTGAATGTAACTACAACATATCATTAAGAACTTCTACAATATCAAAATGTCGAGACTTATGAATATTTATGAGTGTCGATAGTTATATTACAACCTGGTAACGACATTGGTGTTTCGATTTTGAACAGGCACATGTTCATTGTACTCGCAGAACACATACAGCATGGTATCATTGATGGGTACAACTTGATGGAGTTCAATGTCGGGGAAGTGAGTTTTTCATAAAATTCTTCTGGCCGATCAATAATCGTGGTCTAGCTAAAGTTTTTATGTTGCGATAGCTTTCCCTATAGAGAATTAAGACAAAGTTTAGATAAACTTCTTCGTGCAGGATTATTTTCAATTTTGGTCGGATCCAAAGCAATACCTTCACGCTCCAGGACGGTTTGTATAAATTTCGTTTTCTCTTCTTCGGTGACACATGAACTTGGCCATCCAGAAGCTTCTATTTTCGATTTTAAAAACGTGTTGATGTATTCCGTGAGCAAGCCACCTGTTTTCGTGATGGGGTCATATTGTTCAATGTCATAATCCCAAATTTCAAAGATTTCCACCGGTTGATATCCTAATTCTATTGCCTTTTGTATTTCGTATGATACCCATGTTCAAGTGAGGCATCGCTCCTGATCGTCGTACATGTTGCTGTAGCTTCAGGATCCACTTCTTCGGCACAAGCAGCGCACAGTGGAAACAGTAGTTTCTTATTGCATCGATATGGGAGGAGACCATGATAAAGGTGACGACTCGGCAATATCGTCATTTTGATCAGACCATTGACTTTATTCTTTGGTGGTATATTTTTATCACCCTGTAGATAAATTCTAGGATGTCCTACAGGGTATATAGCACACTTATTGATGAATACAATGAAACAATATCGAGATATTTTATTTTTCTCCTGTTTCTTCGTCGACTTGATGGTACAATTTCACACAATTGGTTTTGCCTCCAAAAAAAGCTATCTCTTGGATTTAAGGGGCTACGATTCATGTACGGGTGATTCTTGGGATATATCACCATTTGTGGATTTTGTTTCAAGAACTATTTAAACTCACACTCCCACATTTCATGTACATAGTAAATAAAACTTAAGTCCGGAAGTCCCCTTTAAATACGCCTCTGATCATACCATACACTCACTCCTACTATGAAGATGGAGTTTTCTTTCAGTCCTTTTTTTTTTTTTTTTTTTTTTTTTACGAAAAAGACTTTTAATATACGCCAACAAGACAAAGCTGCCTCCTGTGTCCAGTAAGATAAAAGCGCTTCTTCTGTCGGAAATATCACTGAGACTTAAAATACGGTTTCCCAAGAAATACACCATGCATAGAATCTCAGAGTAACGTCAATCAAGTTTGATACTCATAAGTTGTTTGTGTGTAGATGTATTTTAAAAGCCTTTCAATCATTCGACATCCTTAAAGCTTAGGGATTACATCCTAGTATTGCGATATATTGGAAGTTTGAACTATTAGTTACTTCCAAGGTTTGTTGGTACTGCCATGGGAATTTTCCAGAAACTGTCTGTTTAAGAAACACCCCGATATGTTCATACATTGTTACTTCAAAACACAAGGAAAATAGAAAACCACCTGCACATTCCACTTCTACCCCTTTTATCTTCAGGGACATTGACCTCTCTAGAACAATATAATAGCATGTCAGGGCAAATTTATGTTTTCGAAGCTTCCACATCTATCTCGTTTGTTCTAAATATGAAGTAGTATTGCAAAATACAATATTCACTATGGCGATCAATGTTAAAACCGGAAACCGTAATATCCAACACGTCCAGTTTGAATACAGGGATAATGGTTGAAGTTAAACTTATTCTTAGGAGGGTGAATTCATATCGAAAGGCAATTTCTTACTGTTTTTGATGTATAGAGATCAAGATTTAAAGTGCAAATGGTAGTGGATTTTCACCACTTCCGGTGTGAATTCAGCAATAAAGACCAATTAGCTGTCTCTTACTATTATTGCTCTATGAAGATTAATATTGAAACTGAAAATAGTAGGAAATTTCCATCACTTCCAGTTGCAATAAGTCATGGATGGAACCTTTTCTTGCAATCTGAATCCATATTTCAAAATTGCTTCTCACCGTGTACCTAATTATCAGTCTTGTGTTTTATGAAGAACAATACTGAAAACGGAAGTGATGGTGAATTTTACCACTTCCATTTGTAATAGAGCAATCTAGATAGAAATGGAACCCGTTCTTGGAATTCTGAATCGATTTAAAACAATATAGCTCATTACCATCCTCACTGAAACTTGAAGGTATGATGTTGAGTTTGAGACACTCGATTTCCAGTGAATATGTGACCATGAGGTTAGGTGGACGTGAAGTCGGACTTATGTGGAGTGACAGGGAGGGAGCATCAGATTGGTGATGCAGGGTCAGGTCATCGTGATGTCTAAACGATGTTCTGAGCGCGATCTCGGATTGATGTGTCCTGAGCGTGGGGTTGAATGAGATTATACCAAGTTGGCCCTCTACATAGATCTAATATTTAGCGAAACGTTTATCAGTGCCAAGAAATTTTAGAATAACAGAAAGTAATTTATGTCTAGATCAAGGTCAAAGTCTGCCCTACTACATGGCAAAAATGTCTTCACGAGAAACGCTAGAAACTTGTTGCGAAATCAAACTTATCGTTTTACGTTCCGTGATAATGCTCTGAGGTTACAGGAGACAGTGATGATGAGAATGAATAAAATTCTACAATCAAGAAGGTAGGAGGAAATGAGGAACCCCGAGAACATCCACCCACACAGTATTTGTCCATGAACCAAGGACCCAACGAACACGAAGGAAGCACATTACCACCGGTCTATTGTGATTCAACTTGTTGCGAGGAAGAAGACCGAACTAAGTTACTCAAACACATTCGTGATAATAAAAGAATTCCTTTTTAAGTGTGTGCTCATAGACATAATTTCAGAACAATTGAGAACTTGTAAAATACCGCAATAGCAATTAATTCCTTGTGATAGACTACTAAGATGTATTTAATTAAATTATATTGTATAATTTATTTACAATATACATTCATACTGACCGAAATACGTGTCCTCTGGACGAGAAGAGTAGTTCTATGGAAAAGGAATAATTCCATATTTCCCTTACGCTACGCATTTGAATCATAGTAGAAAAAACAGTGTAGCTCAAGTGGAGAGTACGTAGAAAAATGCATTTCAGACTGTACAGTCATTATTCTTTGCGAAAAATATAAACGCCCTTCCTCCTCTAACATGCGCATGTGAATGAAAGGAAACTGATAAAATCATAGGTCAACTTACGTACTATGAGTAACTAGGTACAAAATTTCGTTTCAAACTATTCTAACGTTTCTTTACTTTCGCCATTTTATATATATAAAAAGGGAACTTCGAACGTTTTAGAAAGTGTCCAGATGCCTCTTTCAGAAACGGCATTTCTGAAAATGATCGGAAATCATCAAAAAAGTATTCAGTAAGTGTAACCCGACCGGGGTTCGATTCTCATGTTCGGGCAGTTAATTTTATATTTAAAGCGGACTTAGTGGTTAGAGGGAACAAGTACTTCACTCTGCAGGTGATAGTGGTTAGAGTAAATACCATGGAAGCCTCCAAGTTAAATAACAAACCAAAATAAACTCATGTTGAGGTTGCGCTCGCGCGTACCCACCATCCTTGATGTGTCCATCTATTATGCTTGCAGAGCATACGCAAGTACCTGTACCTATTGCTAGGAATTTCTGTGGTGATTCATGTAAGAAACATGGCGAAGATTATTGAAAATAAACAAATACACAGAATAAATTTTACTTGAACAAAAGGTATAGTACACTTCACATTTTATTACGTGCACCTTTTGTGAATATGATTTCATTGATACATCTACTTTGATATTCTCTTAATACCTTCTTTTTATTTTTAGCCCATTTTATTTTATACGAAAAAAATAAAAAAGGACAAGGCATTAATTCAAAACGATATGATATATTGTCGTAGCCGGCTTATTTTGAGGTTGGTGATATGTGACCACTTAGTACACATTGGTTCACTAAACACTTTTCTGCACTACACTTTAATTACTGAGGATTTAGGGGGGATTTGGTGTTATTCCATTGTAAAGGAATCTAATTCCGTCTTCTTATTCTGATGACGATTTCGTGGTTCTGTCTTGGTCACTTTGGCTTTCATCTTCCCATTGCGAAGTTTATAGTAAAATCACTAAATATTCGATAATTTGATGGTACATCAAATGGATTTATTCTTTGAGATAACTTACACCATCTTGCAATGAATATTGACGTAATCGACTAATTTTCTTATTGAACGAACGTGAATGTAACTGGTTTTTACGACTGGTGTGTTCACGTCATTTTCAGTGATTTGCATAAAATTGGCATTTATTCACTAATTTTCACAAATCATGTATATCTTGAAACTAGGTTCACTCTCCAAACCTTTTATACTATTAATTCCACAACACTATAAGAGATGAACAATTTCTTTGCAGATTTACATTGCATTCGGTTTGCCTAGTCGTTCCTTGAGTTCATAATGGCTTCCAATGCCGTCTTTCGCGCCTTCAACACACAATGTTCGTGTTCCTACGCCTATTCATGATAGTGCGTAGTATTACAATATTATTGGATGACGTTCACTCATAGTTAATATGTGTATTATGGAGTTTTATACCTACTTCCCGTATAAGTAGAACAATTAAAATATCAAAAACGATAGAGATGACCATCGATGACATTAAGTTTCACTGAACTAGTTTTTTAAAGAATTACAGCCACTTCACAGCTCATTGTCTTCTGAGGACGTAATGCAAGTCACCACTGCACAGCGTTGCCAACACGTTGAAAAAGACAGGACCATAAGATAAGATTTGCGTCAACGTATTGTGCAGAGAGCCTTATTCCACTTCAAATGAAGCTGAACGGGGAATTTAAACAAATGGAAAGGGAGTGAGGGGGGACTCACGCTCACGCGCGCGGGATGGACGATGATCTTCATCGAAGATTATCAGAATCCTGGAATCTTTAGATATTCCTCTTCTTAAAATATATTTTCTGATAATTATTCCTCTTCTTTCTTGTAATAGTAATCTTTGATATATTATGGTTCGGTAATACTTTACACAAACGTAGATGGGCTATTTATTTTTATGGGCTATTCATCTTAAATTAGCATTTTTATAAGTGCAAAATAATATCTTAACACAAATTGAATAACATTGATTATATATTATGTTTTCATTTTATATAACATCTATATAACTTTCACATTACATTTATTCACATTGAATGACCTATATAGCTCGTACACCATGATATAAATCATAAAGTTTCAATCTTCTCTTTTTTGTATATGCAAGTGTCTGGCTCGTGTTATTATATCTTAAACTAAACATTTTCATTATATTACACTAAGTATGTTTAATTTTCGACATTTTAAAGAAAATAAAATGTAACATACAAAGTAAGTATTTTTATGTGCCTATGCAATTACTTGTAGCTAACTTTCAAATAACCTTTAATGAGATATTACTTTCATTATTCAAACATAAAATATAGCATTTAAATGACATAATATCAACTTATTGGTTAACTTCAAATATAATGCAATAATACAGTAACATGAAAAATAAATTTTAGAAACACATAACATATTATAAACCTTATTTTCAACATAGGATTGAATAATATACTTTTGTCGAGATTTAATAAAACTTGTCGGCGCATTCAAGATTCAGAGCTAAATTTTTCGATGTAAGAATTCAGTTGTGCTTCTCTCTGACCACTCGACAGGGTCTGCCTTGCTAAGTTTTGAAGATACCTACCCGCAATAAATCATTTGTTTCCCTATCCCGGGACGAGGCCGGAAGATAGAACACAGGGTTAAAATCTAAAACAATAAAGAATGGGACTTACCAAAATTGCTTACTCAGAGCTTTAAAGAAATATTATATTACCCAAAATATATAAGAGGGGAAACCTCATCTCAATGACTTGACATATATCTTTACTGGTTTTTCCATTACTTTGGGAAAGAAAATATCAACGGCCATCTGGAAGTCGCATCGCTGGTCACAGATGCCTGCTTACATCATTTCAAACATCTTTTTTTTTTTACATTCCTTGGACTCGCTCATTCAATAACAATTAAGAATTTTGTAAATTTACCAATGCAAATTCCAATACATCGGATAAACATAGATTTTTACAGTACAGAAAATTCAAATATTTATTAACATCCTACAATTTCTCTAAAATTTTGTGTATCCGTTTGTTATTACTCCTTGACTGAACCTTATAACCGCCCCCAGGTTATAGAAGTATTTTTTGTGGACACCCTGTATATTTCGTGAAGACAGTGATTATTATTTTCGATTTATACTTTATTCTGCAACGCACATAAGTTCTTTATTTGGTGGGAATTGCTTCTTTCCCACACAGTTGGACAAAGAAGTCTTTCATCATTTTTTCATATATATATGTAAAACATTGCTTTTGCTGAGAACATTTCAGTTAGTGACTAACCATTTCAGTGTTTCTCCCTGACTCATTATATGCACAGTGTATATTCTGCAGTTATTTGGAACTGAATTAAGTGCTTTCTTTAATCACTTATGGAAACATTACAATAGATTAGAAAAATACGGGCTGGCCAGATGTTCCAGCAACCAAAGTGGCACCAACTGCGTTGTTCTGCAGCCCGTTATCTGTACTTTCTCACGCCAAAGTTATCGCCGTGTCTAGTGCATTATAGGCAGTTGACTAAAATTAACATAAATTCTTTTCCGTATTCTGTTTGTATGTGCATTCAGGTGAGTTAACTGAGTGATTTTTGAAATGGACTGCCAACACTTTTAGTTGATCATTGCAACCCGTAGCTTGAGCTTGGATGCTCGAGGAGTTTGACTCCAGGTCTGGAAGCCGTAACCACGCATGTCGTGTCGAGCTTCAGATACGACTTTTTGTGAAGAGGCACAAGCTATTTAGCCGGTGAAGGACGATTTCTTACGGCTAGCCCCAACTAGTAAAGTCCCAGGTTCATAAACCTAGTGCGCTAAAAAGTTATACACGCGCCCTCCAATATCAGTATTCCACTGCGGAGACCTTCTTTTTGTTTATTTGCTGAAGATTCACCTTTACGCTGCAGGACTGTTCAGCGTAACAACTGGATTCATCGCGGGACGATCCAGACTACTTTTCCCCAGTGCTAATCCCCCAAGTGTGGCAATGGTGTGAGAAAAGCATTTGTAGTGATATCTAAATTATAATCATATATATATAAAGGGCTATATTACCCGAAAAGGGCAAAGCGTGATTTCAGCGACTAAAATTGTTATACATCCTCAGTGTTCAGTGTTGTGTCCATTCCTCTTTGATATCTTTTTTTTTTATAAAATAGTGTTCTAATAAATAAGTATAGTGTCATTTAATCCAGTGTGTTTTCGTTGTTTGTATGAGTGATGTTTGTGTGCGTTATGGTCTGGATGACCGTCTGATCGTCCGTGAGGTTTTCGAGACGAGACACCCGAACCTCTCGGCGCCTAATGCTCATCTCATTATTGAGACCGACGAGCGATTTGGAAACAGTTTGTAACCTTTTCTTGGAGAGGTCCTTCATCGTCCTGTCCAGGTAAGTTAAAGTATCAGGAGTATACTTATTGGTAGTGCCACGAGCCACGAACAGCGACACGAACACCCTTGCGGTTACAAATAAATGGCCGCCCGAACAGTGACCCGAACTACAGTTGGTTACCTTTTGAGACAAACATACAGGTGCTGTTGTTAGTACGTGGCAAAGAACAATTTCAACACTACTTTCTAAATCTGAATTTTTAAACTCACTTGAGATTACATCGTGATACTTTTCAGAACTGTGTTTTACAGCTAAATCTAACCAAATCTTTTGAGTTTGCTCCGTAGATTTCCACACCTTAAGTCGATCTACAGAATGCGACCCAATTGATTCACCAGTTAAAGGATCTAACAATTTGAAAATTTTCTCAATTTCTTATACGGTTCAAAAAGGAAATTTTAATATTTTTTTTTTTTTTGTAATTTCCAGAAATCTTAAACATCGCTAAGGCCTAATTTCAAAAATGTACACAGTACGGTTTTTTGTAAACATATATTTTTATCCTATTCCCATTCTTAGTTTCTCGAACGCAACAGCAATTTTGAATTTCGTTCCAAAACACCTAGTAAACATGTCTTCATAATTAACTGTGTGGTTTCGGCAACAAATATTTACTTTGATAAACACTGACTTTCCATGCGGATATGATTTTTCACCGTGAACAATGGCGACATCAAATTGTATACTGGCAGGAATTTTCACTTTGGACTTACCACATTGCTTCACTAACTTGCGATTTCCACATATGTTGTAATTTCGTTCACTGCACTTATTTCGTTTCAAAATGTTATTGCAGGAAATTTTCTGCCTGATTTTAAATAAAACACTGAATTTACTTTTCTGATCGAACTGGGTTTTCATTTTCCCTGTATGATTACGCGTTGACACGGTAACCAGATGTTTCAGCCATCTAGCACAAGTTCGTTTGACTAATCTAAATTTGGCTTTCCTGTCACATTTGTTTCGAATTTTCGACGCTTTGCTACAACACGGTTTTTTCATGTGATTTTTGAATCTTTCACGGAAACCATCATGATTTTTAACGTCTAATTTCTGCATATAGTTTCCTTCCGCATTAACTTTTAACTTTCTGAACAGCTTATGATGCTTACTAGATTCTAGCTTTTTACTTACCTTTTCCGACTGTGGTTTCTCTATAACAATTACATTGATCTTTTCATTAGTGCCCACCACCATGCAATTGCCTTTGCGCTCACCTTGACTTTTCTTAAAATTCCTACGAACAAATTTTGAAATTTTTTCAAAAGATCGCAAAATTCTGTGCATATTTCCTATTTTTCGTTTTAGTTTACGCAACTTTTGTTCCTTCCAGTGCTTATACTTACCGCGCCGTGACCAATATTTATGCTTTCTAACAATTTACTCAAAGTGTATTCCAGGCTACCAAAACTATTTTGACAAATTTCAACTTCTTTGCGCCATGATAATTCACCAACATTACTCTCATCAATGCTACAAGTGCCTGAACTGATTTCATCATTCATTACACATACTTGGGTGCATAGGAAACAATAAAAAGTTATGCGCTTGAAATCCGTAACACACACATTCGCTACTACCAAGTTAGAACTGTTACCACTGTTTCTCCTATAGTCTATCTGAACCATAGCTATGTTCACGAAGTACGAACAAATGTCATTACTTGGAATACATGCTAATCTCTGTTTGTGACGTGCTCTGGACGCATCCTAGCTCCATTAATTTCAAAATGTGACTAATGAGTAAAGAGCGCACTTTCTTGCCTCCATTAATCAATATTACTACATTAGTATAATTACACGCACAAAACCTATCAGTGCACCTTTTACATAACATGACAAATACTTTATGCCCAACACATCTATCTGTTGTTTAAACTTCGAACAAACATTAGGCCTACATGACATAACAGTTTGGCTAACTGAACTTTTAGCTTCATCTGACACTGGCTGACTACTCCTTTGTTTAACAGTGCAAGCGCTAACAACAACTGAATCATGTATAGCTTTTTGGCAACCTTGTTCTACGCCTGCACGATTAAACTTTTCAATTGGCGCTTCAATCCATTCAATTTTTTCGTCCCTAGGTATTTGTTCATATTTACCCCCAAATTCTTTCCTTACAATTCTAATTGTGCCTCGAGTTTATTGTCAATTTGTTTTTTTTTTTTGGTTGCCTCGCTTATTTCTAAAACTTTTAGTTTCTAAAGCTTCGTTAACCTTTTCTATTTTGCTTTCCAAAGATTCGCGTACATTATTAGTTTGTTCAACGAGTAAAACTTGCATTTCATCTTTATTTGCTTTAATTGCGTCCAACACTAACTTAACATTACTTTCATCCCTTTTATATGCCTAAAAAAATTGTAAATACGAGTCAGACTTAACTTTCACCTTTACGTTTCTAAACATAAATCACTACTTTCAATTTAGCGGTGCAGGAATTCTATCGTTGTTCGGTGCGCCATTCTTGTAAGCCGACCGGGCTTAGATTCTCATGTTCGGGCAGTTAATTTTATATTTAAAGCGGACTTAGTGGTTAGAGGGAACAAGTACTTCACTCTGCAGGTGGTAGTGGTTAGAGTAAATACCATGCAAGCCTCCAAGTTAAATAACAAACTAAAATAAACTCATGTTGAGGTTGCGCTCCCGCGTACCCACCATCCTCGACGTGTCCATCTACTATGCTTGCAGAGCATACGCAAGTACCTGTACCTATTGCTAGGAATTCCTGTGGTGATTCATGAAAGAAACATGGCGAAGATTATTGAAAATAAAGAAATACACAGAATAAATTTTACTTGAACAAAAGGTATAGTACACTTCAAATTTTATTACGTGCACCTTTTGTGAATATGATTTCATTGATATATCTACTTTGATATTATCTTAATACCTTCTTTTTATTTTTAGCCCATTTTATTTTATACGAAAAAAATAAAAAAGGACAAGGGATTAGTTCAAAATGATATGATATATATTGTCGTAGCCGGCTTATTTTGAGGTTGGTGATATGTGACCACTTAGCACACATTGGTTCACTAAACACTTTTCTGCACTACACTTTAATTACTGAGGATTTAGGGGGGATTTGGTGTTATTCCATTGTAAAGGAATCTAATTCCGTCTTCTTATTCTGATGACGGTTTCGTGGTTCTGTCTTGGTCACTTTGGCTTTCATCTTCCCATTGTGAAGTTTATGGTAAAATCACTAAATATTCGATAATTTGATGGTACATCAAATGGATTTATTCTTTGAGATAACTTATACCATCTTGCAATGAATATTGACGTAATCGACTAATTTTCTTATTGAACGAACGTGAATGTAACTGGTTTTTACGACTGGTGTGTTCACGTCATTTTCAGTGATTTGCATAAAATTGGCATTTATTCACTAATTTTCACAAATCATGTATATCTTGAAACTAAGTTCGCTTTCCAAACCTTTTATACTATTAATTCCACAACACTATAAGAGATGAACAATTTCTTTGCAGATTTACATTGCATTCGGTTTGCCTAGTCGTTCCTTGAGTTCATAATGGCTTCCAATGCCGTCTTTCTCGCCTTCAACACACAATGTTCGTGTTCCTACGCCTATTCATGATAGTGCGTAGTATTACAATATTATTGGATGACGTTCACTCATAGTTAATATGTGTATTATGGAGTTTTATACCTACTTCCCGTATAAGTAGAACAATTAAAATATCAAAAACGATAGAGATGACCATCGATGACATTAAGTTTCACTGAACTAGTTTTTTAAAGAATTACAGCCACTTCACAGCTCATTGTCTTCTGAGGACGTAATGCAAGTCACCACTGCACAGCGTTGCCAACACGTTGAAAAAGACAGGACCATAATATAAGGTTTGCGTCAACGTATTGTGCAGAGAGCCTTATTCCACTTCAAATAAAGCTGAACGGGGAATTTAAACAAATGGAATGGGAGTGAGGGAGGACACACGCCCATATAAGGAGCTCATATATCGCTCAACACTGAGAATGTAAAAAATGCTCCCCTCCTCCATCCCCTTAGAAGCTGAATTTTCGAATACTTTTGGACACACTACCACTTCTTTTTAATGAGTTTTATATAGAGTTTCATCTCCCTCACACCGGACGCTCTATTTTTGGTGTATCTTTTTAACTCCCTCTCTCTCTTAGGGTATATAGTTCATGAAAGTGACAAGGTAAGTACCTGGCTAAAGCCTGGCTTTGCAAATCCATTTGAAACAATTCGTTCGTTTCCAGCGATGGTGAGACAGATATCGTCGATTTTATTTTTATACTAGCTAAATATGCCCTTTCTTCGCATGGGGGCTGTATTTGGAAGTCAACGCCTGTGGGAGTATCATCATTCTTTTCAGCGACCGCAAAAAGTATGAATTTGACACTAATATCGGTCATTTTGGGCTATTTTTACATGTTTCAGTATCCCCCCCCCCCGCTGACGCCCGGCCCGAATGCAATGCTAGCTGAATTTGCAGGTCATTGCTAATGGAAGTGTGATTGAGCTCAGCGACCGCGAAAAGTATGGATTTGACACTAATATCGGTCATTTTGGATTAGTTTTACATGTCTCGGTATCCCGCCTGGTGACTCCCGGCCCGCAGCCGAATAGGGTGAATTTCTAAGTTAATGCGATCGGTGCTTCACCATTGATCTAAGCGACCGCGAAAACTATGAATTAACACTAATATAAGTCATTTTCTACCACTTTTACATGTCCCGGTAAGCGCCCCCCTGAGACCCCTCGTTTCGAATTTTGACATAAACGCTTCGTCTTGGTCTCGGGCCTGACCAAGGTATCCGTGACCAAAATTTCGTAACTCTCGGTCAACTTACAGGGTCCCCAGGCCGGTGCCGGTAAACGCCCGTTGAAACCCCCTGGTTCGAAATTTGCAAAAAGCGCTTTGCCTTGAACTGGGGCCTGGAAACCGCAACCAAATTTTGGTAACTCTCGGTGCACTCATCTGGTCCTCAGGTGGCACACAGACAGACAAACACACAAACAAACTCTTGATTTTATTTATATTAGATTGAGAAACAGAAGTGGAAATTTTGAAAATCTTTTTTTAGTTTAATGGCCCACGATTATCTTTTGGCCAAGGGAGGCTGATAATTACAGCAAATGAATGATGATAAAACTATTAGTAGAAGGAGAATATGGGAGGAAACGGGAGCACCTGCAGAAAACTCACGGACCCCACGCACCACCGTTCCCCCCTCGGAAGTTTCGAACACCTTGGGTATGTGCCCACATATCTTCAATAAAGAGTTTAAGTTTCATCTTTCTAATATTAGGGGTCTAATAGGATACTCTTTTCGACGTGTGTGTTAAACAGCCTCCCTCCCTTGAGTTTTTAACGACTTGACATAATTGCAATTGAAGGCAATAGGGTGCTTATAGTCTGGAGGATCGGTCATATCAGGCACGTAGCCAAGGGGGGGGTCCTTGGGGTTTTGGTTACTCTTTCTTATGAGGAGATTTGTATTACTTGTAATACATGGTAGCAAGGTGAATGGTATATCCTGGAAGAGTCAGGGAAATTGAAATTTCCCGGAAGTTACGTAATTCTTAGAATTTCTGCTACTAGTCAGGGTGATTTCAAGCTTCTGAATGCATAATGCCGGTTGTGTAACAGTGTGGACATTTTTGATCATATTTTTTCTCATCGCATCCTTGCAGTATCAAACATGTTATTTCAAAACCAATTTTCTACTACTTCTTTAACCTGTCATTTGGAACAGTAGTTGAAGGAATAATAAAAACAAAAATTTATGTGAAAAGAAAATTCTGTTAACATTTGATTCAACAGAGAAAGGAACGCAGATATTCTAAAATATTTTACAAGATTTTATTGAGTTTGTACACTCATGTCCAAAATTATTGTCGCCTGTCTATAAATATGTTGTTGTTGGAGTATAATTTGATAACGAATTCACCCGCTATTTCTTACAATGTTAGTGTGTGTATAATCGGCAAATACATGTAAGTGGCAAATTTTGTGAAAAGAACAATAAATAAGAACAATAAAACGAAAACAAAACTTTGTTGTCCATTTAGCAACATTTCATTTTACTCACTCCAATTTTCGTATTTATAATTCTTTTCCTATGAAATTTACCACAAATAGGGTCTATACATTTCCCGATTATACACGTGGTATCAGTATTAAAAGTACCCTGCAAAATCATTATCAAATTATATTCTTACAAGAAGACAGTCATAGATATGCGACAATCATTTTGGAGATGAGTGTACTTTTTATAATAGTGAATATGTACTTTTTATAATAGTTGAGGTCGTAATGAAAGAAAAATTGTTATATTTGAATGAACAGAGGAAGAACGTAAGTATTGTAAAATGATTTTCAACACGTTTTTTTTATTATTATTATTTTACTCGAGATTTCTTCGTAGTTTGTTATTAAAATACCAACATATCCTCATTTTATTGTCCTAACAAACCACTATATGTTGATAGTAAAGTAGTTTAGATTGATTGGGCCTTCAGTGTTTCACATCATGTCCCCCCGTTACGAAATCCTGGCTAAACGAACCACTTTATGTACCAGTAAAATAGTTTAGAATGATCGAGCCCCTGGTGTGATGACCACAGTATTTCATGTCACGGACCTCCCCCCTCCACGAAATCCTGGCTACGTGCCTGGTCGTATGATCGTGCACTTTTTGATACAAGTATGAAATTTACAGTACAGAATAATTTATGTGTAAACAACAATATTAGGGGTGGAGCCAATCGAAATTGGCGCTCTTGTCATAATGGCGGCCATATTGAAAACTAATCTCGTAAAGGTGTTTTTTTCTTGAAAATAGCTTATATTTTTCTCTTTATGTGCAAGTGACAATATTATTTTAATCACTATTTAGTTTGCTATTTTTCAACATGGCGCCCAATGTGACCAGATTTAATATAATGTCATAACTATAGAGTGATGGGTATCAAAATATATGTTCTTGAGGCCACTAATTGCAAATATACGCTTAGAAATACTATCAGACGGTCTGTTCTTGATTTAAGGGATGGAATTCATAGCACTATTAAGTATTTTAAGTTTATCTTTCTAACTTTACACATCAAGCTTGTGAGCTTGTGGAAATTGAAGTTTGAATATAAGATTTCTGCAATACCAAAACTGTACAATAAAACGTATCACATAGCAACAAAATTGAGAATTTTACTTCATGTTAAAACATGAAGGAGAGTAAAATTGGAATTTACAGCCTTTCTTCGTGTACATATATTCAGCGTTCACATTCTTCACATCTACAAAGAGCTGTACATGGTGAGTCAGCTTTGAAACAGCTACACTTTCCAGAATACACTTTGGAACAATTACATTTCAATATATCTCTTGAAGACTCACTGACCAGTGGAGTTGTTATCCAACGAGATATCCATCTTCCTTCCTCGGTTTTTGTCTATCTGTAAATACTCGGAGATGGAAGTTCAGGTTCTTTTTCAAGTGATCTTCCCCAAATCTGTTCTTCTTGACAAGCTGCTCGAAGTAAATTCTGTAGCAAAGCATCTTGAGTTGGTGGTGTAAGCTCAAGCTCACGATTCTTTCGTGTAAACATCTTTTGCCTTACTACAGTTATGTCATTATCTATGCTGCAAAGGTCATATAGTGATACAACAAATTTTTCAACAATTGGAAACACTGTCTTCACGGCTTCTAGATCTGGAGCACTTGATAATACTGGAAATGCCGACGTAACCTCATCATAAGCTTTCCAGACTTTCCAAGCTAATATTTTACCTTTACCTGCAAATTTAGATGTAGTGTCACTTCCCGTCAAAACATGAAAAGCAAGTATTGCAGAGCTTTTCTCACTTCCCAGTGCCTTTGATATTGCTGTAGCATTGATGTAACGCATATGTTTTCCTGATCCATACAATACCCACAAACAATCACATTCCAACTTAGCTGCTTGGTTGACTGCCAACACAACCTCATCTGAGTCAACCTTACAAACTTGTATATTTCGATACCCTTCCACTATACCATCTGCTGCATGTAAAAATATCCTTGCGTCTGCTTCATGTTGAGAACATGGTACTATTCGACTTAAATCCGCAGGTTGTTAACTAACGGCTCTGTTTCCTTGAGTGACGACAACTTTTCCTGGATATTCTGCTAAACTTTTAAATTTTGCCAATAAAAGAAATAATTCTGTTTTGTTTTCATCAACTTGAAGAAAGTCCTTCAAGTTTTTAGGCACCATTTTATCCGCTTAAACTTTTCTTAGAATGCCTGTTCCTCTCTTCTCACGAACACAATTCTTCAAGCTATCTGGTTTATACGTATCAAACACTACGTCAACACGTTTCACTTCTCCTTTAAATCGATTTCTAATCATGTTTATGAACTTTTCGGCATAGTCAGCAAACGAATCTGTACTTTCGGGTGTCAGAAAGTGCACATCAAGAATAATCATTTCAACATCAGGTCCAGCTTGATGAGGTTCATCTTCTTTACTGCAAGAAATAAGTTTTTCCAGGCAGGGTACTATGTCTGATTTACCTCCATACCGAATGCTCCATTGCACTCTGCCAGTGACGGAGGAAATGATTGATGCTCATGACTGAAAAACTGATAAAGGTCACCATCTCGAACTTGACATCCTTTCATTTCTTTTTTAGAAGCATGATATGATGCCCATGTGCAATCTGAAGTCAGATGTGAATCTTCTTTTTCGGTAGTATGGTCAACGTGTTCACAGCATTCACTTTCTTTATCATTTTCAGTATTCCCAATTTGTAATGGTGCTATCGTCTCAATTTTAGCTGGAGAGTGTTTCATCTTTGGGGAAAATATAGGCTTGACTAGAGTGTAACTCTCTGGGAGTTTCATCAACTTTTTTCATTTGTGCACTACACGCTCTTTAACTTGTTCTTCATCCAAATGTTCAATATCTGGATGTGAAACAGTGATATTCCCGTTCCATGAAATGAAGTAGTAGATGAAGGATTATGATCGATATTATCAATTGCATCTGTAGTAAAAACATTTTTCTTTAAATGTAAGGGAGCTACTGGCATGAAATGAATTATAGCATAATTACCCAATTCTGCTGAGAGGCAGAGAATTCTGTCATAAGATACACTAAGTCCTAATTCAAACAACACATCAACTATTTGTTTTGATCTTGTATATGAGCGAATCATACATCCAACAAAAAGGGGCAGCGGCGTTTCACTATTTTGGAGAATGGATTTAATGCTGTGAAACTTTTCTACGTTTTTAAAAACAATTAAAGGATAAAAGCTGTGAAAGAGAGACAAACTTGGGACATATAATCCGCTTTGTTTTCAATGTTAGGACCATATAATATCATTCCAATAAGAGTTAACAATGTCGTTGGTACACTGTTTTGTTGGCACTTATCCTCAAATGACCCTTTAAATTGAAACTGGAGATGTTTAAAAATATCTCGTCTTTCTATGTTTACAGCATGAGATAAAACAATGGCATCTAACTCAGAATCATGAGAACAGGCTTTCTTGAGGCTCTCTCCTATATCACTGTTTCTCACAAGCAAAACTTCTAGACCAGCGCCACGGGGCTCAAGTTCTGAAAAATGACTAAGTATTTTCTCTTTTAGCCGCGTTGAATGCACTTTCGGTCACCACCCAGTTGCTCAATTTTCTGACAATAGAGTTCTGATCTTAATTTTAAATCTCTTTCACGATTATATAGGGCCACAAGACATTTTGCATGATACACTGCATCTTGAGCAAACATATCACCAGCACTTAGCTTTGCAATTAATTTGTAGTCTTGAAGAGTAAAAGCACATGATCTCACACGATTATCTATTTTAAGTGTTCGTGATTTTCGAAATGACTGATTTTCATCCACTGGCTCGTCTCAAAAGAAGCACAATGTACACCCACCTTGACTGACTGAAAGTGAGCCCTTTGATCTGGTATTTTTCTCACTTGATGCAGATACGTCTGACTTATATTGACTTCCACTTTTCTTCTTCTTTTTTCTTTCAATTGTCCTGTTCAATTTAGTTTTATTGAATTTCAAAGAGCAGCTTTTATGATATTTTGCCTTTTTATCCATAAATGTTTGCTTAATACCTTGTCCTTTATCCAGCCTTCTTATTTTAAACCCAGAAGGTAGTGACTCTATTTCTTCAAATTTTACTAAATTTTCCGCTATAGTTGAATACCCAGCATCTTCATTTGATGATTTACCAGCAAAATCTCCAGGGCAGGTCAGCCTTTCCTTTGTTACTTCTTCGGGAAAAAGACAAAGGTCCCAGTTTGAGATTTCATCACGTGGTTTGGCAACCTCAGTATTGTCTATTAGTTTGAAATTCGTTTCATTTTAGTTGCAGTTCAGTTCTGAAATAAATCGAAAACAAAATTTGAGTTACACTGAAAGACGAAAGAATTAGCAGGCAAAATAACTGTAAAACAACTAATAAAAATAAATAAATAAATCAAAATTAAACATTTAAATTCAACATTTTACCACGCCAAGTGTCAAATGACCTTTATCAAGAGCATAAAAGTGAAAAATAGATTATAACTTAAAAATTAAAATGCATTAACATGTTAAACAATACAATTAAATGTTATTTTACTATGTACTGAGCGGCCATTTTTAATATGGCGGTTATCTCGACGAAATCACGTGATATTTTTTGGCTCCACCCCTAGAATTGTTTCTTATGATGTCTATAAACCGTGTGTACAATTTGACGCTTGTATCATAAATTGCACGATTCTTTGAGATTTTGTTACGGATCCTCCAGACTATTATAAGTGAAGCTTCACAAAAGAGCAGTGTGTATTTTATGCCCGTAGAACACTGAGACACTAGTTGTCCACTGTTCTTTATGGTTCTAAATCATTTTATGATGGACCATTCACGTTAATAAACATTAATTCATTAAGCTGCTTCTTTCCATTTATGGCCTCAAATTGTTTTTTGTTATTCCCCCATAAAAAATAAAAAAACTACTGCCAGGTAAAACTAGAAATACAAATGTTAAATAGAAGATATCCACTATACTCGCATTTCTACCTAGTCGCCTTGCAGCCTGCTGTTCGGGAAGTTTCGAGCCCTGGATAGAGAAGTTACCAATTTCTACTATTTTATATAATAATACGTAGGTATATGTCACGGGGCGAAGAACTACTCCATTATTCTTCACTGATTTTTCTAAAAACATGCATTCAGGATGAATTTAAAGCCCCAGAAACATAATCCATAGTCCATCAAAATCGAATATTTTACGAAAGATCTCGTGGAACATGTTCATATATAACATATCCCGTTATTCGTTATTAACTTTTACTTCATGCAATTGGAATTATTAAACAGCCTTAAAGGAAACAGTATATGTGCCATATTTCTTCAAAGTGAAATTGTAGTTTTTAAAAAAGAAAATTATCATGAAACATATTTTCATTTTAATTTAGGAGTTTACTCTTATATTTTTGAGAGACTTTGACCTCAAATAGGGGGATGACTGATAAGCATCAAAGAAAATATGCGCCATACTGCATCAGAACAGAATCCTTTGTCATTTGACATAATTAGAAGAATTTGGCGATAATTATTAGAAATCTTTATCATATAATTTCAATAAGGAAGCTTCGACATTTGAGGGGAGATTATCTACTTTGAATTTTATTCACTTGTCTTTGCAATAAACCGATCGGAATTATGTTGACGCCCTAAAATACTTGATAAAATGTTTTATCAAAATCGGATACTTTTACATATTTTATACTGGAGTGGAATGGATTTTACTGCTTTTAAAATTCTTATTACTGGGGAATGTAGACCCAAAAATGGGGTTGTTACGGAAAGATACGAAATTCCATAACATTTGGATAAGGTTTACGGGATTGAACGGCCAAATACAAATGTTGATTGAGTAGGAAGAGACAAGTTTTAAAAGTTAACTTAAAATAAAACCATATATAGTCTACTCGTGCGGAACATGCGAGATGCGGGATACTTTCCCATCTTCTTTGTCAAAATCTCAGAACAACATAAGAAAAAATTAAATGACATTTTTGAGTTTAACGTCGCACGTTTATGCTCGTTAGACTAAGGGAGCCGATGATTAGAGCAAGTGAATGATAATAGAAGAATTGGTGGAATGAAAAGAGGGACAAAACGGGAGCATCCTGAGAAAACCCACGGATACGATCTTGTCCACCACAAACTTACTTGGCTGGGGATGGAAACAATAAGGACCTCACACACCAGAGGAAGCGCTCTATGACTGAACCACCGTGCCCCACAACAAAAACATAAGAAAATTAGAAGTTACTAGGAAACATTTTAAGAAGCAATACCTTTCAAAGGTAAAAATCACTGCCCGATGATAATCTTTTAATAACTCCATGAGTAGAATAGACTGATATGTCCCTCTCCTATATGATCCTTCTAAAACCATATCCGTTATATGAATATTATCCTTTATCCGTCATCCGAATATTATCAGCTATCCGAATATTCCATTATCCGTATATTATCCGTTATCTGAATTTTATCCATCATCCGGATAAATCCATTATGCGGATATCCGTCATCAGGATATTATCTGTTATACGGATGTTATCCTTTATCAGTCATCGGGATACTATCCGTTATCCGTTTTGTTATTCGTCATCCGGATATTACAAACACAGATACAGATATCCCAATAAAATATTATCCGGATATGGCCATCGCTATTTCAGACTTTGACCGTTTCCGATTTTCAAAATGCTTCTGTGTACAGTGGGCCACAGAAAATCCTTGATGTACGAAGTCCGTGAGATAGGCAACCCAACTAACGTGCTCCAAGATTAATTACGCCTGGTAGTAGCTAGCACAGCAGCATGAAGTTGCCACCAACTGTTAAAAGCACAAATCGTAAAGAGTGTTTTTCTGCAGAAATGCAGCGAAACGCTGGCTGACGAAATAACAAAGGAGAGTCTGGATACTTGTACTCACAGTAAACAGCACAATACCAGAAAAAATATACGGACACCAGAATATACGGCGCCGATGAGAAGATAACAGTCAGGGGACTTAAATAATCTTATAATTAACTCAAATGAGGGATAATAACAAACTGACTTACTTCAAATGACTATACATATATACGTATTAAATAATATACGCATAAATTGTGTGTTATATGTAGTAGGTCGTTTTTTAAGTAAACACAAAGCCTTGCGCTGAGTTTTGAAACTATTAACAGTAGTCCTACCTTCAAATCAATTAAAGTATGGATCGATCATTCGAGGGAAGAGTCCAGCCTGCAATGAAAATTTTGGGGGTCTAACAGGGCCTGAACTCCTTGGTACCGGCGCCACTGATTGATACGTAGGGGGCATGAAAATAAGGAAGTAAATCTGTCTGTGTTGACATACTTTTGATGGTTGAAATGCAGACACTTTTCTTGGTAGATGAGAACCCTAAGAAATTATTCGGAAGTGTACCCTTTCTTCGTATTGCTACAAACAAGATTAAAACTTAGATTCAAGCACTCAGTTAACACACACACACACACACACACACACACATATATATATATATATATATATATATATATATATATATATGTGTGTGTGTGTGTGTTCGTGTGTGTGTGTGTGTGTGTGTGTTCATAAACGTTAGATGAAAGTCAGTATTCTAAAATGATGTTTGCAATTTCACATGTACTGTTAAAAGTTGGAATAATCTACGGAGAGAAACATTTTAACCAGTGTCAGATGACATTCAAAGGTTTGAGAGACATCATTTAATGAATATGTGATGAGAACCCGTTAACATTTAGATAAGAAATATTTTTGTCTAGACATGTTCTAAAACACAATTTCCAAATTACAGTTAATAGTTTGGTGTTGTACACACAGAGAAAATAAAGGTTGATGCACTCCAATATATGAAATAAAATACATTTCCGCCTATTGCAATATTGAAAATGTTTATGCAGAGAAAAATTTAATGCCCACCGACCAACTGTCCTAAATAAAATACATATAAATTACCCTGATCCATATTCCTTATCCTTATTTTGTGATATCAGCGTGATTATACACTGTGTGTACGCCTTTGTTGATTTTTTGTGAAGTCATTCTCATCTTAGAACTTACTCGTAAGTTACTTTACTTCTTTTTATGATATGTTATTTTACTGTATTTAGGTATGAGATGGTTTAGACTATTGAAAAAATTGTGGAATGATAATGTGAAAGGAACTGTGGGAACACTTCAGAAAACCTTATATTTAACGAGTTCTAAAAGGATTAATTGGTAATAAGGTACTTTTATTGAAAAAATGAACTTTACAACATAGGTGTCCGTACAAGTTTTAACTATATTGTATTATATTAGACGTAATATATGTTTTGAAGACTTGTCTTTAAGCTAAACATGGATGTTTCTTACGGTAGAAGTGCAAACGATACGTGGTATTGTTGGGATTTTTCAACGCAGGTCCCTAGAACCGCATGAATTGATTTAGGGTACCCCTGAGATTAGAACTTAAAACTTTAGCTATAAATCACGTAGTAAATAAAAAGATTTTGCCGAAACGTTGAATTCAGGGGATGGGCGCAAATTCGGTCACTTTTTCCCGCAGAAGACACTTACATTTAAGACTTTGTAAGTGTGTTGATATTAGGAGTAGCTCATTTATAATTAACGCAAGTCCCTCTGATTATTAAATCTGGATAATAATAATAATAATAATAATAATAATAATAATGCATTTTTGTCATAAAATAGTTTACATGCCTGTACTGGGCGAGAGAGTTATAGCACGTTTAACACGAAGGACACTTAACACTATACTGGATAATTTCAAAATTCGCCAGCAGAGAGCGTTAGCTATCAGTGGATACGGCAAAGCATTATAGAACTTGTCGGCAATCATGAAACATAATGCAATGATATATATATATATATATATATATATATATATATATAATAGATATTTATCCGCTTTTTATAACATTTCCTTTTACGCTATTAGACGTATAACTTTGAATAGAAGTTTCGTTTGCTCCTGCTTTGAAACAGTTGTTTATAAAATTTAAAAAAATGGTACAGAGTTTTAAAAGAGTTAAGATTTTTATTGAAATTTATTATTATTATTTTATTACAGTGTGTTAATCCCTGCTGGAAACTTAGTCAGCCTTACACTAAGAGAAAAAACAATTAAGTTTTAAGAATAAGGCCCTACTTTGATGTTTGTTGACCGGCCATAGTATCGAGTGGGCACGTCATTTTGGTGTTTTTGGAGATTAATCAGAGAACAAATAGGGATTAAGAGGTCTGCATTTTATATTTCTTATATTTATTGAATATTTAAGAAAAGAACTCATACAATTTGCACGTTTTCTTGTCTTGTTTTTTAACCAAAAATTAGTGGTCATTGAGAGAGACTTTTATTAAAACTAGTCAATCTTCTGCAGACATAAAGCAAGTTAACTGATGCCTTTTTTGTTTTACTTATTAATTATTATATAACAAATACTTAAAAATAACTAATTAATACTCTGTTTATACATTATTTAACAATAGTTTGAAAATAACGTATCTGTTTTCTTGTCAGATTCAATTTTATTCAGTATTGTTGGTCAGTAAGAAAGACCCCTTTTTTAAAACTGTAGTGAATCTTCTGCGAACATTAAGGAAATTAACTGATGCCTTTTTGTTTTACTTATTTCATTATTATATAACTAATGTTTGAAAATAACTAATTGACTATTCCTTTACATTTTATTTAACTGATTTTTGAAAATAAGTTGGTTTTCTTGTTAAATACAATTTTATTCAGTATTGTTGGACACTGCGAGAGACTTTTTAATTGTACTCAATTTTCTGCATTAACTATTGTGATTGCTGGATTATTTATACTATTATTATATAACTAAAGCTTGAAAACAAGTAATTAATACCCTGTTTATGTATTATTTAACTGCTTTTTGAAAATAAGTTATTGGTTTCGTTGTTACACTATTTTATCCAGTATTGTTGATCAGTAAGAAAGACTTTTTTAAACTGTACTTAATTTTCTGCATTAACTATTGTGATTGCTGGAGTACTTATTTGATTATTATATAACTAAAGCTTGAAAATAGCTAATTGACCTTTCCTTTATATATTATCTAACTGCTTTTTTGAAAATTTTTGATTGGGCTTGTTCTTACACTTAATATTTAACTGATGCTTGAAAATAAGTGATCAGTTTTAACATTATTACTAAAGCGTACTTGATAACTCAAAAGTATTTTTCTCTTGTGTTTATTTTAGATGGATTTCTTCTGCCCCGCTAAAGAACTCAATATGGTTGATGAGATCTACCTTCAAGAAGTGGTTCGTGGTCTGAACGAGTATCCGAGAGTTTTTAGTGCATGGAAAGCGATAATGGAACTCCAGCGATTGGGACATCGCGGCTCGGAGAGATGCAATGCACTACTACGCGCCCTTTGTGTCTTTTAAGGTAATAACATTTTATTATTACAGCACTGTGTAAGCAGTGCCGATGTGTTACATTTGTTTGTTCACGGATTTTTCCGTACATAATGACTACGAACAGGCTCACCATAAACTTATTTATTTATTATCTTGTGGGGATGGGCAAGTAGATAGAATAAAAGATTCAGTTATCAATTTTTTATTTTGGGACCGGTTTCTTTCAAAGCAATGTGCGATCTCATCTGAAACACCCATAGCCGTGACCCCTCAAGAAAATTGTAAGTTGAGTAGTAATATAAATCAAATAAGTAATGGTTATTTATTATTTTTAGATGGGATTGATATAAATTCCGTTGAAGAAGAAATGAGGAGATTGGTTGAAAATATGGACTATACTGTGGTTACACCTACGCAAAAGGTCCAGGGACAAAATCCTCTTTACAATCACCAGCCTAAACATTGTGTACAGGTTAATCATGGTCATGGGAAGCAATTTGATCCTCAGACTGGTCCGTCAAACGCCCCTGATCCAGTATTGGTGGGATATGGGAGCAATAATAGTAATAGTACATGTGATAGTACTAGTAGTAGTAAAACAAGTGGTAGTAATAGTAATAATAATGACGGGGAAAATCAGAGTAATAGTAACTTCGAATTTCTTAGAGAAAGCAAAAAAATGTTTCGTAAGTTTCATCTTACGGGCCATGAAATCGCGGCTAGAACTTTGGATAATGATACAGGTATTGATAATCGGGAGACCTATATTGAAAGTTTAATTGATTTTGCGTTGGAACATGTAATTTCCAATCCACGCCCCATGGATTATATCGGGCTATACATAGACAGTAGTAGTAGTAAAAATAACAAGTCTGTGCATGTGCCATTTAGAAGAAAGCGCGATTTCTCTGCTAGAGCTGTTCTCACCACAATTGAACGAGTATTAAATACAAATGAGGAGTTCCTTTTGAGGCACGAAGTACTCTTCCGGTTTCATTTGGCAAACAGTATGCATGGACAAGGAAGAAATGCAGCAAGTATTGTTGAAAAATATGCAAAACATCAGGATTATTTGTAAAAGCGTTTAATACGCATAGAAAATAAGATTATTTATTGCCTCCCCATGGCAATTATGTGGTGGATAACAAAAAACACTGCAAGTAGGCAAAGTTCGTGTAATTTAAGAACAAGAGACCATGATACATGGCTTCTTAAGTTCTCTGCGAAATGGCAGGAGTTAACGTTAAGAGGAAGGGAGGTTGTGATTTTAAAGACGTTGAAACTTTCCAATCATATTTGAAAGGGGAGTATCAAATTTTAATTTATGAGGAGCAGAAAATAAGATTTGTATCTATTATCAGAGAGGTGACAGTGTTCGTCATTTTGAACGGATTCGCAATATTAAAACTTTTCTTGGTAAAGTGAAGTATTGTTATTTTTGTTTGAAAGCGTATATTGGGTTGACATATAAACACAAGCATGAAACTCAGTGTTCTTTTTGCGAACAAAAACACGAACGCGATTATACCAGTAAGAAAATTAAATGTGATGCTTGCAATGTGCTGCTTTGCTGAGGGTGTATATTTTGAGAATCATGTGAAGCGTAATAAGGCGGCTAAATCTGTGATAACATTAAGGTCTGCATTGATTGATAACAGGCGTCAAAAGTTTGATGTGTGTGGTGAACATTTTTCTTCGACGTGTCGAATGCATGTTGGTATAACCCACACATGTTTTGTACTTAGACAACAGCCTGTACATAGTAATAGCTTTATGTAGATTGCTTATGATGTAGAAACAATGTTAAAGGCACCAAATGCTCGCGATGAAAGGGTACACGAGGTAGTACTTGTGTGTTGTAAGCATGTCTGTCACAGCTGTATAACTAAAGGCATCGATGAGCCCTGTAAGGCATGTATTGATAATAATGGAAATCGTTCGTTTTCTTTTAAGAGGATGACGGCTTTTATTAAGCACGTATTAGTAGAGCGTCCCATCTTTAGCCTCATAATTTGCATCGCGCACAACAGTAGTCGCTACGATGGTCTTTTCTGCCTTAGAAATCTAATAGAAGAGCAGCATATTATTCCTTATGTGCTTATTCAGGGTCAGAAAATTTTTAATATGTATTAACATTGGAAATCGTAGTTTTTAAAAGATTCTTTTTTGTTCAACTGATGCAAACTAAGCAAACTACCCAAAGCTTTAGGCCTTAGTGAAAATTTAAAGAGAGATTTCCCATATTTGTTCAATACAGAAGAAAATCAAAATTATGTTGCTTCCTCCCCCCTTTGAATTATATGACCCTTAGGGGCGAAGCACAGAAGAAAAGAACAATTAGCAGCCTGGCACCAAGAACGTGCTTTAAGTGGCGAGGAGTTTAATCTGCAAAAGGAAATGCTCTCTTATTGTAAGAATGACGTTAGAATTCTAGCAGAAGCGATCATCAAATTTACTGATATTAGTGAGGAGAAAACGAATGGTTTGCAATGTTTCATCACGTCCTCCACCATTGCAAGTCTTGCGATGCAAACTTATCGTACTTTGTACTTACCTGAAAATACTTTCCCCGTAATTCCCACGTTGGGTTTCCATCATAAGACCAAGTATAAAACTAAAGCTATGCAATGGGTCATGTATATGGAAGAACAATTAGGGATAGAAATCCAACATGCTAGGAGGAGTGGGAAAAAGTGTATTGGTAGGTAGTAGCATTTGGGTAACACGAAGTACTCAATACTCAATACGAATAAACAATGCTCTGCCGGAAGCACCTGAAAAGTTTACGTTAAACCTATACGAAACTAGGAATGTTCTTGGAATGAGAAGGTAAAGACGGATAAGGACGTACAAAGTTTTATTAAAGAACTTTGTAGTAACCTGCCTGATTTCCTTATTCCAAAGAATTGATTCAACGGTGGTCGCACTGAAGTGTTTCGATCTTACTTCGAGTGTCGGAGTGATGACGTCATAAAGTACGCCGATATTACAAGTCTTTATCCCCATGTAATGTCACGTACACCTATGCCTGTTAAGTCACCTAAGACACATATAGAGCCGGACTTTCCAGATGTGGAAAGTATTCATGATTTAGTAAAATGCGCTATTTTGCCCGCAAAAGACCTCTATTTTCCAATCCTCACGTACGTTTGGGGGAGGCCGATGCCGTACATGTATGGAGTAGGAAAACACTAGCGATTGTACTCATAGTGACGCTGAGTGTGCTCTTACAGGGACATTTTTACTCTAGGGATATTTTGTACCCTGCCTCTTCAAAAACGGTACAAAATACTCGATTTACACGAAATATGGGAATTCGAACTCATAAATCCTGAAGAGGGGAATTCAGGTGGTTTGTTCGTATCTTATGTGAATTCCTTCCTTCAGATCAAGCAGCAAGCCTCTGGTTTTCCTGCTTATTGTAAAACAGAGAAAGACAAGCAAAAATACATCGAAAAATATTATGCCCATGGATGAATACAGCTAAATTATGATAACATCAGGTCGAAGCCGGCATTGAGGCAATGTGCAAAACTTTACCTCAACTCATTATATGGGAAATGAGGACAGCGGACTAATATGTCACATAGTGTAATCGTTAGTGATGCAGTCACGTTTCTTAGGTATTTAACATCGGCACGGTATGAAATTCGAACTGTGGTCCGAATTAATTATGATCATTTAATTATCACTTACAGAGACATTGAAACTGAGAATGTTCCTCTCGAGTTTTCCAATGTAATTTTAGCTGCCTTTATTACTTCCTGGGTAGACTTGAACTGTACAAACTACTGACGACTGTAGGACCAGGCAGAGCAATTTACTGTGACACCGACAGTATTATGTATATACAGAAAAAAGATGATGAACCTATGTTATTGCTTGGGAACTATTTGGGTGAAACAACAGATGAAATTCCAGAAGGCTGGAAATTTAAAACATTTTAGGATTAGGCCCGAGAAACTACTGTTATAGGCTAGTTAATACTCAAGGGGATGTTCGGAAATAGTCAAAAGTAGGGAGTAACATTAAACGGTAGGACCTTTCAGAAAATTAACTTTGAGAGTTTCTATAAATTAGTGTCTGGACAATTAGAGTTCACAGTAATAGAAAATCCAAATAGTATCGTCCGTAAACCAGGGTTCTTATCTTTAGCTGTACAGAAACAAAGACACACTGTGAGATCAACAAAAAACGTAAACGTATTAACGAACATGACGTGACTCACGACGAACCGATAGGAAAACGTGCAATCGTACCTTACGGTTATAGGCCCACGAACGAGTGAATGTAAGCTCTATGAATGTCTCTTTTTTTCTTTCGACGAATCACTTCCCATCTATTATATTCTCCTTTATTATCTTTTACGGATCGCTTCCTGTGGAAGATCGTTGTTATTTATTTATTTATTGGATCGGTTTCTGTGAAACCTCGAGAGCTTTAATTTCTTAACTCGAGAGCTTTAATTTTTTAACTTGAAAGTTTAAATTTTCCAGCTTTTAATCGTTTCGTTTTCTAGTTTTTCCTTTTTTGTTCATTCGTTTCTTATCTTTTCCTTTTGTTGGATCAGAAGCTCGGTGTTAATTAATTATTTATTTATTTTGTGTGCATGAGTGTGTATATAAAACTAAGTCTCTATTGTATGCATTCATTTGAATACATGATGTTAAAGTTTCATCATTCCTCTATTTTAATCGCCGGTGCATCAAGAGCGGGGAAAACATGTTTTGTAAATCGATTACTTAATGAACGTGACCAAATGTTTAGTATAAAACTTAATGATATAGTATGGTGTTACGGCGCAGTAATACCAAGCTTAGATGCACATGCCAAATTACGTTTAGCAGAGGGGATACCCCACATGAATAATTATGAAATTAAAGAAAATTCATTATTAATACTTGGTGATTTAATATCAGAAACCAATGGTGATGTTACTAATTTATTTACAAAGTATGCACATCATAAAAAGTAGACTGTAATATTTATTATTCAAAATGTATTTCCAAAAGGAAAACATGAACGTGGTAATAGTCTAAATGCTCATTATATCATAGTATTTAAAAATCTTCCTGTTAAATTACAAATACAGTATTTAGCAACGCAAATAATGCCTCGATATAGTAAGGAAAACTCAATGTGTTCGAAGAAGTAACATGTGAGCCTCACACATACTTGACTTAACACAAAAAACTAACGATGCATTGCGAATACGTACAAATATTTTTCCTAATGAAATCATGCATGTGTACGCTAACGTAAAAAACATGCATACAGAAATTTTGTTTAGTCAGAATCAAGATGTTGAATGTAAAACAACACTACAACACGCTCTGTGCGAATGCAAGAGTACAAAACGAAAACAATTTTTACAAAATCCTTCAGGGGATTCAATAAGAACAATTTCTCAAGAAGCTAAAACACAATAAAAGGAAACATTCCTTCAAATTGACGTAAGAAGAAACGTTTACGTAGACATAAAAAGATCTTACGTGCTTTATCTCAACAACATATAGCATTAAAGAAGAAAAGAAGTTGTTAGTACAAAAAGGAGGTGCGCTTCTACCATTAATCTTGGGTCCACTTATTGCAGCAGTCGGAAGTAGTATTTTTAGTCGATAACAATGTCAGAATTACGTAAAATGATTTTAGTTCCTGAAAATGCTGTACATGAAATTCGATCCAATATTAAATCCATAGATTCACATTAATCACGTTTAGATGAAGAAATGAACAATATTTTAAAACGTCATGATCTTAGTGTAAAACAAAAGTAGAAATTATATCAACAAGCTTTGCATCGTTATTTACAGCATACTTCATCTTCACATAAACCTATTACATTACCTGTTATTCAGGAAGAAGAAGAAGAAGAAAAATCATTATCAGCTTTCCAACATGATAACAATACTTCTATTTTACCATTGTATCAGACATTTTACAATCAGTACCGAAAACACTTCGTAGGAAAACAGATCCATTATTAAAGCAGTTGACAAGCTCTGATAAAATTGAGTGGTATAAGCCTGGTATAGTACGTATCCAGGGAAATACAATACACGGTTCAAATATTATAGATTTAGTAAATGATGATGTCCGTACGAGAAAACAAACAAGAAATCCTATAGGTATTCATGAATTTAAAAATTTATTAAAAGATCTTAATGTTCCTAAAGAATTTCTTGGCTCATCAGCATCAAAACTGAATAGTAGTAGTAGTAAAATACAATGTACACATAAAATAAGAAAATCATCATCATCTAGTCCAACTGCAATATCTAATTTATTTAAACATTGCAAAGAATATAGTATGTAAAAATTACAAAATTATCAGAAATATGTTATTATTATCCAAATCCTGAACATTACAACGTAAAACAAAGTTGTCTAAAAAGAAAATTAAAAATTGGTTAGCTTACCAAATGCTTATGCATTACATGCACCAACTCGTAAAGTTTTTAAACGCAAAAATTAGTATGTTAGTGCACAAAATGAAACATTACAAATGGATTTAGCAGATATGCAAAATATTGCAAAGTATAATAAAATTATGAATATATATTATGTTGTATTGATATTTTTTCACGTTATACATATTTTGTTCCGTTAAAAACAAAGGAAGGGGCTGAAATAGCAAAAGCAAAATGAATTTTTTAAACGTTTTAAGTTTCCTCTGTTTAACGTACAAACAGAATTAGATACAGAATTTTATAATCGTCACGTGAAACAATTGTTTAAAGAATATGAAATTTATCATTATAATATTTAGTCTGAAATTAAATGCGCTTTACAAGAACGATTTATAAGAACATTAAAAGAAAAAGTAAATCGTTACTTTACTGCAAAGAATATTTATCAATATATTAACATCTTGGATCTAATTGTACATAATTATAATCATTCATATCATTCAAGTCTTAAAATGGCACCTGCACAAGTAAATGATCCCAATTTGAATCAAGTGTGGGAAACATTATACGGAAATACAGTAAATAAAAGTAATACAAGTTGTAAATTTAGTCCTGGTGATTATGTTTGTGGTAGTAAGTATAAACATATATTAGAAACAGGATATCTCCCTAAGTGGTGACAACAAGTATTTACTGTTGATAAATGTATTAAATCAGATCCTATCACTTATAAATTAAAAGATTGGAATTGCGAAAAATTAAAGGAATATTTTATGCACAAGAATTACAAAAACTAATTATAAATTCAAAGAAAACTTATGTCATTGAAAAGGTATTAAAACGTAAAAATGGGTGGATGTGTGTAAAATGGTTAGGATATCCATTAAGTATGAATTCGTGGATTAGATCAGATTCTATTCAGTCTGCAAGATGAATTCAAACTTTACACATGACTTTTACTTTACTCTTCCTTCAAACGCTAGTAGTAAACATTTAGATAATAATACTACAGCTTCATTTCGAGTTAAAGTACCACAATCTATTGATTTAAATGATGGAGAATCGGGTGTTGCATTAACACAATTAATAACCGTGGAGTTTTTATAATGGCGAAAATGCAGAAATTATATTTACTACTGTTATTGATGATAAAGTTGAACGTTATCATGTTTCTATAACACCAGGATATTATTCATCTATTGAATCTATTCTTCAGTTGATTCCTGAAAATGTTAGTATATTACAATATTTACAAAATAAAAATCAAATTGTTATTTAACATTCTTTAAAATTAGATCAATGTACGATTGGTATTACACCGGGATTACAACATATTTTTGGATTTATCAATGAAAATACACTTGATATTAAAATGTTGTATACACAAAGGTTAGAAATGTTGATTAGATATTAATACGTGGAAAAGTTCCATGTAATTTAGATTATAATATTTCCAATACAATAAATGTTTGCGTTGATATAAAACAACAACAAAATATTGGACTGATAGTTCGAAAACTTAGTGTATATGATGTACAACACGGTCATGTAAAATCTTTTGTGTTTCGCACACCACACTATGTTAAATTTGAAAAGAAATATTTTGATACGATAGAAATAAAGTTAAAAAATGAACACGGGTTGAAATTAGCATTTCGTTTCGGGACTTCAAACTTGACACTTCACTTTAAACGAAAATGATTTCTGAAAGTATTGATGATAGTTTTTACATTAGATTAGTTTCAAACGCTAATACAAATGTATATCCAACAAATAGTCCAACACATCATTAATCAATTAAAATATAATATACGATTATCGGAATCTGATTGGTACGTAATGTTAAGTGAGGTACATATACCATTAACATGTTCTGATGTTACCGAAGGAGAAAATATTATATGGTATAAATTTAAAAATGCACAGCCTATGAAAAGTAGTTATTGTTGCATATTATCCAAAACACAGTATCAAGATTTATAAGACTTAGTTTTTCAAATATTATCCATGTCGAATGTGATGAGCGTGTACAATCTGTAACATGTTCACCGACATTACCATCACAATTAGGTTTTTCTGAAAAATCGGATTTTGTGAAAGAACGTCGGGATTCAAAGAACCATACATAGATATTGGATATCCACATTAAACTTTTATTTATACAGATATTATACAATATCAATATTTAGGTGATACAAAAGTACCATTATTACGTATAGCTAGAATCTCTAATATTAAATACGGAAAAGTTCAAACAATTACATTTGAAGATATTCATTATGTCACTTGCAAAATTGTGTTTTAACACAATCAGAATACTATTAAAAGTTCACGCAGGGCGACATTTGCCATTTCGATCTAGGACAATGACCGTAACACTACATTTTAAACGCTCTCCTGCATTTGTTAAATAATAACAATAATAAAAAAGATGACATCAAAATGTATCTCTTATCACCGTGGACCTGTTTGTCAATGGGAACATGGTATAGATACTTTCTTTAAAGGGTTATTTCGTTTTGCTTTACCAATTATTAAACAAGGTGCAAAAACTGTAGGGCGTCAGGCATTACAAACGGGTATCCAAGTTGCAGGTGATGTATTGGAAGATCGTCCATTCAAAGAATCTGTTCGCGCTCGAGTGAAAGAAGCTGATGATAGTTTAAAGATAAAAGCCATTAATAAAGTCGGACATTTGCTAACTGGTAGCGGTAAGAGACGGTCCTGCAATTCTAAAGTTTGGACCACCAGCAAAACGTAAACATATAAACGATATCTTTTTATAATGTCGCTCCTAAATTCAGATAGTTCTGAATGTTGTACCAATGAATATGTACGTTCTAAAATTATATCTATATCTTTATGTACGTTCTAAAATTACAAAACCTGATTGTACAAATTTAATTGAAGATGATAATGTTGCAGCAGTAAATAATTTCTTACATTCTTTATTTATTCAAATGGATATTTCAGTAAATGATAAATTAATTAATTCTTCATCAGGATCTTTTCCTTATCTTGCATATATTGAAACATTACTAAATTATTTTTATGATGCTTCTGAAACACATTTAGCATGTGCCATGTGGCATAAAGATACTGCAAAACATTTTAATAAATTGGATAATGCAAATGCTGGTTTTGAAAAACATTCTGATAAGGTGAAAAATAGTACATCTTTTGTTATGTACGGACGTCTTCATACTGATATTGTAAGTTTAGATCATATGCTTCCCCATAAAGTAAGTTCCGTGTAAAATTACGTGTACGTGTAAAATTACATCGCAGTAAAGATAACTTTTGCTTAATGTCTCCTCGAAATACAAATTATAAAGTTGCACTTGAAGAAGTTATTCTTCATGTACAACGCATTGATGTAGCTGCAGATTTAGCTTTGCAATTAAATACGCCAATGTTTTCGGAAACGGCCAAGTTACCTCTCCCAAGAGCAGATACGAGATCTTATACTATCCCTGCACAAGTGGTCTTACAACTTTGATAATCTCTTCCTAAGGGCCTGGTTATTGGTTTCATCTCCAACACAGCCTTCAATGGGAAATTACATCTTAAACCCTATGAGTTTCGAAACTTTAACGTTAACAAACTGCAATTACACGTTAACTCAAAATCATTTCCTCCCAATCCCCTCAACCCTGATTTTAATAATGATTTATACCTTCTAATTTACTATACTCTGACATCAGGTACTAGTATATATTACCAAAATTATTCACATACTGTTACTTTTGATAAATATCCTAATGAATATGCTCTGTATGCTTTTATTCCGTCTCCAACAGGAACTTTAGATGACAATACATGGGATGTAGTTCGTGATACTCCTGTAAATTAAAAGTATCATTTTCAGAAACTTTAACTGAACCTGTCACATCTTTTGTGAAAAATGAAATGAAATCTTTGAGTTTTACGTCCCACGTTTATGCCGGTTAGGCTAAAGGAGACGGTGATGATGAATAATAAATAAAATGGTGGAATGAACAAAGTGGGAGGAAACGGGAGAACCCCGAGAAAACCCACTCACACGGTGTTTGTCCACCACAAAGTTCACTTGGCTGGGCTGGGATCGAACTTTAAGCACCAGAGGTGAACGCTCTACTACTGAGCCACCGCGACATGTTTTGTGTATGCATAATTTGATTCAGTAGCACAAGTAAATAAAGATAGAAATATTTATACTGACATCACTTTTTAATTTATTTAGTTGAGTATAATGAGGATTGTGCACTTCTCTGCAATCCACGATAACAATGATGAATTTATTGTAAAGAAGGTAGCAATTGTAAATCCTGACGTACCCTTTTGTCAAAATTGGATATTTAAACAACCATATCCAATAAATAAGTTATCTGAGCCAATACTAAGTACGAACAAGTAGCTAACTGAGAATGTATATGGCATTACCTAGCACGAAGGCGATGTAGAGTATTCACATCTTAAGGAGATACTTCAATCATATTGTTCAAATACTACAAGTATTTACATATATGGAATAACTAGAAAGTGTTTTCTTCAAGAAATTCTTCAGAGATGTTACAAATTTGGAACAAATAGACTGTCCAAAGTATACTGCTTTAAGTTATCACGTTCACAAGTGTGCACATAATAAGCATCGCTTCGGACAATATACGTGCAGTGTTTATGACGCATTACTGTATAGTAAATATGTAAAAGTGTATGATTATGTTTTACATGTGAATAACAGTGATAATTACATACCTACTACAATTAAGAAAAATAACAATAATAATCTTCATCATATATAGTGACGAATTGTTAAAAGTGTTTCTAATTGGTAAAGTGACTGGTGCAAGTGTTACTGGAATTTACCCCATTCACAAACTTCCTGTAATGGTGGAACCACCTGCTGCACTTGTGATTAATCTTGATACATCTGATTCAAATGGTACGCACTGGGTTGCAGTCTACATTAATAACAAGTAACAATGATATTACTTTGATAGTCTTCTTATGGACCTTTCCAATGAAATGAAAAACTTTTTATCAAAAAATGCTAAAATATATTTTACGAATAGTCAACAATATCAGGACGATGAATCTGTATTGTGCGGATATTTTGTTTTATTCTTTCTGCACATATTATTCGCACTCTATCATTTCAAGTCTTTAAAATGTTTAACAAGAAAAATTTGAAAAAGAATGATGATAATGTTTGTAAACATGCAAACAAAATTTTAAAAAGAAAAACAAATATTTTATATTTTTATATATATTACATTTTTTATTATATTTACAAATTTCTACTTACACTTTTTATTTTTTACAATAAGTATTTACATTACTGCATTTTATTTACAAATCCTTATTACAATCTTGATAATGTATTAGTTAATGCTGTTAAACTTTCATATTTCCACCAATGATTCAACTGTTGTGCATTGCGATATGCAAATCCTGATTTCTTTACATTTGAGTGAAAATAACAATATTCGTTAAATGTGTTTCCACATAATTCATTTAATGAAGGACAATGTTTTGTTTCTAAATCAATAACAATATCTAATGCAAATATTCTCTTAATCCATAGAGATTTCTCTAAACCTTTGTTTGCATTTTCATGTATAATTGATATAAAAGGTTCCGAATGAATGATACAGGATATCCAGTTTTGCTATCCTACTTCAAACCGTGTAAATTTAATGCTAACCAATCAATTTGTTTTTGCGAACCTAATGACAATAAATTATATTCCATTGGATATTTTACCAAGCAATGAAAATTTACTGTGTCATCACATGCGCTTGGACAAAATTCACGAACAATAAATTCGTTACCAGACATTTTAAAACCTTGCATATCAATAACATACTGATTTACGCATGGTGAAATTTGATTTGTACGCTGAATAAAAATGGTATAATTTGACCAACAAACTCTGTATTTCTTAAAAGATCACAAGTTTTATGCATAAAGGATAGAAATGATATTTCACAATGTTTTTGTTCAAACACTTCAAAATGTTCACTAAGAGTTTTATCAAGAGAAAGATACTTCGCTGCAAATGTTCCAACATTATGAAGATGAGTACAATCATGAAGAATATTCAATTTGCATTCCACGCATTGAAATGGATTATTATTACGTAAGTATACTTTTATTGTTTTAATACAGATTTCACATCAATATTTTAACAGTATATAACATATGAAACAGTACCACGATTTAAGTACATTTTTTACTCTGGAATGGCCGATTTCTGTCTGTCTTAATAAAACGTCTAGTAACTCCGAGGAATAGTCTGTATCAGTTTCTAATTCCAAATATGATTCATAAAATGTATCTCTTGTTAGTATTCCAATAATGTGTGTATCTCCATACAGGTAAAATACATCTTCTTCAACACTAGGACTTGCTATAATACTCCATGCACGGGTTTCCAATGACTTTGGGGGTGCATTTATACAATCAGGAGCATAGGCATGATAGGAACCTTCTCTACATTCGTCGCATATTAATGTATCGTTGAAATCCCATTTTTCAGTAGTATTCTTTATACATTCCTGATACACTTTTTGACTATTACAACAACAGTCTAAACTCCAAAATCTTGATGTTCTTGATAATACAGGTGGTGATGTTGGGGTTTCTGAAACTGTTAGCGCTGGTGATTCTATTGCGTCAATATCAAATTCTTCATCTGACGATGATTCGTATATTTCTGTTTCAACATTAGATGATGATGATGCTTCAATATTACTTTTGCAATAATCCTTTTTCTAATTCGACTTCATGATGTATCTTTATATATTTTTGCTTCTTATAGCTTGTATGTAAAGTATTTTCATACTCAGAGAGTAATGACCTGTTCACCTTACATGATGTTCAAAGTTATTTTCTATTAGTCCACGCCTTTCTCTGATGATACGTAGCAATAAAGTCAATCACTTATTCAACCAGCTTTTTCACTTCCGCCTATCAATTCAAGTTCCAAAGTTGTTTTCTATTCGGCGGTTTTCTTTGATATCTACTCACCGTGGCGCCAATGTTCTTTTCTATTATTCGTGGTTTTCTTTGATGTTTACTCACCGCAACGCCAAAGTTATTTGTTAATGCGCCAGAAACTTTCTCTAATGTTACGAGGTCAATACCGTACACCGTAAGCTTTCCATACGAGTTCCAAAACAACGCGAAAACCTCAGTTAGTATCCAGACCTTAGCCAGGAAGGACTTACGAAGACCATACTCTCTATATGCAACAATATACGTACACGACGTCTTTCAAATTACCAACGAGTTTTCAGGGGAAACGGTCCAATTAAAAGTCATTACCAATAAATAAAAAGAAAAATGCCCCGCATGAATAAAGTTTATTTTCTCCCATTTTAATATGATCACTATCAAATTTAACAACTAGTATGCTATGCATACGATCCATCAAAATACAAGTTGCTATGCAAATGATCAAGTAAAATAATACGAACCAATTAAATTAATTAACATAATCACCATCAAAATTAACAAGGAGTATGCTATGCATACGATCAAATACATACGCTGAGTTTTCTTTAATGAAACGAAACAATAAAAAACAATTAGTATGATCACACATTTAAAAACGAGCTTTTAACATTATCAAAATCAAATTTTTAACAATGAGTTTCCAGAGGAAACGATCCAATTAAGAAATGATACAAAAGAATAAATAATTAGTATGATCACAGAGTGTTCGAGTAAATTACGAGAAATTAAAGAAACGAGTTTCCAGGGAAATTTTAATATGATCACAGGATAGCTGTTCTATTTGAATAAAATTTTACTAGAGAATAAAAATATGTTTCCAAAGGAAGCGATCTAATTAAAAAGCTGGGTTTGAGATTAATTTTATTTTACTATAATTGTTCTAATACGCTTCATATCAATTTTAAAATTAAAATCATATTTCCAAAAAACAATCGAATTAAAAAGCTGGGTTCGAGATTAATTTTATTTTAGTATAATTGTTCTGATAAGATTCATATCAAATTTTAAATATATACACATCATTGTTGTTCTAATGAACTTTATATCGAAGCAAAAAATAAAAAATATAATACGTAAGCACAGTTTCATACGGAATCAATCAAATAAAAATTATATAAGTTGTGCTTCCTACGATTAAAAATTATTACAAGGAAATTAAAAATACAATATAAATAAATATAACACGTGATACAGGTCATTCACCGTACAGGAAAAACCCTAACCCAGCGTTTCCCAACCGGTGTGCCGCGGCACAATGGTGTGCCGCGAATGGGTCGCTGGTGTGCCGCGAGGAAATCGGAACAAAATTATTAATTCTATAGCAATCAAGTTGCAAGACATACAGAAAAAGGTATATTTGTATTTCAAATTACTACTATGAATCTAAAATTTAAAGTTTCATACTGTGTTACTTTTCTGTAGAACATTTTTCTGTGCATTTCTAATTTTGAAAAAAAAAGTATTTGTTATCATTGTTATGACCATTATTGCTATTATGCAGACTATTTCGCAACTTGAAATTTTAAAATATTATTCAATCCTTCCGGCAAAGTAAACATGCATATGAATTACCTATATTTGTGTTTTAAAAGTAAAAGAGATTCGTTTGTTCGTTCGTTATTTAGTGATCCTCCTTCTTAATGAAAGGTTGGATACAGTTTTCGAAAAAAAGTGTATTTTTAACAACTTGAGCTCTATATCTGATTGTAATTGTTTTCTATTTTTAAATTAAAATGAAAAATAAGCATAATGATTTACCACGGGGAAAAAACAGTGGTCTAGCTTTCTTCTCTGTGAGAAGGATGTCAGTAATCAGAAAAAAATACTACAGTATTTTATATTTTCAAATAATAATAATAATAATAATAATAATAATAATAATAATAATAATAATAATAATAATAATAAGTGTGCCGTGAGAATTCAAGTTACCCTGAAGTGTGCCGCAAGTTGAAAAAGGTTGGGAAACGCTGCCCTAACCTACTTTCACCATGTGGCAATTAACGTCACACGCTTTCTCTATCATGTAAAACCCATTAAAGTACCGTTAGGGCGGCAAGCGTTTTTCGGTGTACAAATCTATATCATTCTACTGACCGACTAGTGTACAAAAGCTAGAGTAAAAGCGGTACCCGATCCTATCTCTGCCCGGATATGTACTCCGTTTAATTTGGGAGAGGGTTGTCTCGATTTCGGAAAAAGTGATGGGCGCAAGTAAAGAAGTGCAGTGTTCTTCGGATAGGCACGTTGGAATCTTGGTAAGGAAAGGGGGAGGTACTGTATTAACGTCGGGTAATGTGTACAATGACGTGTAATATTCCTGAAAATGATCATACGAGGCGTCTTTAATAGTGAGCTGTTGCCCATCCGAGGTGGACACATGAGAGATAAACTGATGTTGGCGATTGAGGCGTTTAACATAATGATACAAAGACGAAGGTTCAGCAACAAGTCTATCTGCCGTCCCGTCGTCGATGTGAACGCTCAGAGATTGGGTATGTTGCACCTGTTTCAATTGGTGCTTAACACGCATGATCGCCGCCGTATTGGAAACGCTAATTATTTGGTTCCATAGTTCGCATAGGACACTGTATAAGAATTGGTGCATGTCGCGATAGTTTTGACGATGTGATTTCCCCATGCCTTGAAAGAACGTTCGAATTTGGGGGTTGGTAGATCGTACGAGCGTACAAGTTGGGAAGTTGCTTCGGAAAGCGTAATACCAGCTTAATACCAGCATGGTATGTCAAGCAAGCCGCATATTGCTGTATATCAAATATTCTGCTTAGGAGGCTTGGCGAGAGATAGCATCGGTCCATGCGTGAGCCCACTTGGGCTGATTTGAAAGTAAAAGCATGATTCTTATGAAAATGAAGAAAAATGTCTTTTAAGCCCAAATGTGTAATAAAACGATGAAAAGCTGGAGATGGGTGATATTCACCGCTCGTATCTTGAGGAAACATGTGACAATTCATGCCTCCAAGAAAGAAAATCGGATATCATGTAATAGGTAGCATGTCAATAACTTCTTCGTGATAAAAACATTCGCGGGCCATACGCTGATTTGTCCCTGAGTGGCCGTAGACCGCCAAAATACATATACCATCAATAACACATTGAATGGCCCGCCCTGACGAGGATAGGTGGATATGCTTAGCGTGGAGGCCTCGTTTCACAAGTACAGCAGTGCCCAATGATGGGGCCCAATATTAACAATGGCAGTATAATTAGACACAAAGGATAGGACGGGATCCTTTACCTCCTGCAAACAATAAATATCAGCATCGTGAAGCGCTATGAAGTGCGCTAGTAGCTGTTTATTCGGTATGCTGCTTATAGAATTAATGTCTAAAGTTAAATACGAACGGGAGTTGACCCAGCGTTTATTAGGTAAAACACAAGAAGCGTACCCACAAAGTATATGTGTACCTTAGAAGGTCGTAAAAATATCCAGGACACATACCTGCAAGTGTACCTCGCCAGCAGAACAATACACACACTGACTAAATCTGCGAAACACCATACATATTGTTGACCTCACACACACACACACTCACACACACACAAAAAAAATAAGCACTGGATTGTAAACACGAAACCTTGAACTTCTCGAAAATAGGTTAATATCTTTGCTATACACAAGCAGGAAAAATTCAAACTGACATAGCTTTCCCATATAACGCAAGTAACACAAGCAGGAAGCAAAACACCAGAACAGCATACAACTCGTGATAACGAGACGAAAGAAAGAAACCAGTGAAGTCTTACCACAGTTGCTATTCCACAAGGTCAGGCGTTTGGAGGTTTCTCACACTTTCTCGTATATTCGGTTTACGGTTTTTCATGTGTTTTATTGATAATTATAATATAGGCAAAAAACAGTTTGTATCATCACTAAAGACGTCAGCGGGCAGAGGTATTATCTCTCAGGAAAGTAAATGTACATTTATTTTTCGAGTCTGGCATTCCTGCGCTCCATCCGTGGAGAGTATGAGAATTAAATCAATCAAATGTTTACTGAGGGGCAAAAAGAAAAGTTTAATCTGAATAAGACATTGCAGAGGGGCACAAGCTGTGAATACGAATAGTGCATAGTGTAAATAAAGGACGACACCCAAAGAGAAAGCCAGAAACAGCTGTTAAACTTAGAAAGAAGAGTAAAAATTGTCGAAGTGGGAACATAAAACACAAATACAACAAATAAGCCGACAACCAAATGTTCACCATGCCATGATCATGGTGTAGTGGTTAAGGTGCTGGCTTACAAATACAAAGGTCGCACTTCGAATCCTCGGCAAGGACATTTTAAAAAATTTTTGTTAATAATACATACAGCTCATGACAGATGGTAAAAGAGTTTTTCGTAGCAATTATTGTTGGTAATGTTTAGTACTGATAATACTTTTTGTCTTTGCGTATTGCTTTTATTCTTGTCTTCATTTCGAAAGAGAAGAATATCCGAACAAATGCCACCAAAATTCCTCATATTTTGAATGTAAACGCCATTTGCAATTAGTAAAGAATAAAAATTGCATGTTCCGATGTAGCTGCAAAAAGTAAGAAGAAAAACATGGAAGTGGACCATACTCATGGTTATTAAAAATACAATTTCTACATGCCTTACACCTCCCGACCACGTTTCTACGTTAGCAAGTAAGAGGCTTGTGCTTAGGTTAGGCTGGTCAATAGGTTTTGCAAAGGAGCCCGGTTTAGCTCCGACGCACCACAGGTGCGAGAAGGGAGCCAAACACTTTCTCTTTCCCTCTGTGTGTCTATTTATCTATCTATCTGTATATATACAACGCTATTTGTGACTGCCATAACCACCCTAATTTTCAGCGGATTGAGACGAAACTTGGCACAAACATTAATTGTTGAAATATCTTGATGAGTTCGTTAACCAGAATAATAAGATGAAAATGTGTCAAAATGGCGACCCTTCAAACTCTTAAAAACTTCCAAGGGAACCAAATTTCGCCCATAAATAGGTATTCAGAAAGTTTGAATAACTTTTCCTCTTTTACTGAAATATTTGTGTGCAGGGACTTATTGAAATATTGGACCCGATTAATCGCCTAAAGAAGGTTCACGTCCTTTCGCTACGGTCAGGCTTTTTTTTTGCGGGAGGGGTTATTTTCGTATCAGAACAAGATGATTGTTAGTGATGATAAGAAGTTACACATTGAAAGTGAAGTAACTTGTGAAACGTGTTATTTGAAAGAATAATATAATAAATGTGCTTTCTTCTCCGTGGCTAAGCGGTTAGCGTACGCGCCTTTGGCGTAGGAGACCCGGGTTCGATTCCCGGTGGGAGCTCATGTGGTTCGGATTCCACGTTAATAGTAGGTCCACGTCTCATACAGCCTCGCTGCTGAACGGGACGTTAAACTCAAAATCAACTCAACTCATATTATTCTTTCAAATAACACGTTTCACAAGTTACTTCACTTTCAATGTGTAATTCCATATCATCACTAATAATCATCTTGTTCCGATAGAAAAATATCTCTCCTCCTGAAAAAACAAAAAGCTTGATCGTAGCGAAAGGGCGTGAACCTTCTTTAGGCGATTAATCGGGTCCAATATTTCAATAAGTCCCTACACACAAATATTTCAGTAAAAGAGGATAAGTTATTCAAACTTTCTGAATACCAATTTATGGGCGAAATTTGGTTCCCTTGGAAGTTTTTAAGAGTTTGAAGGGTCGCCATTTTGACACATTTTCATCTGATTATTCTGGTTAACGAACTCATTAAGATATTTCAACAATTAATGTTTGTGCCAAGTTTTGTCTCAATCCGCTGAAAATTAGGGTGGTTATGGCAGTCACAAATAGCGTTGTATATATACAGATAGATAGATAAATAGACACACAGAGGGAGAGAGAAAGTGTTTGGCTCCCTTCTCGCACCTGTGGTGCGTCGGAGCTAAACCGGGCTCCTTTGCAAAACGTATTGACCAGCCTAACCTAAACACAAACCTCTTACTTGCTAACGTAGAAACGTGGTCGGGAGGTGTAAGGCATGTAGGAATTGTATTTTTAATAACCATGAGTATGGTCCACTTCCATGTTTTTCTTTTTACTTTTTGGAGCTACATCGGAACGTGAAATTTTTATTCTTTACTAATTGCAAATGGCGTTTACATTCAAAATATGAGGAATTTTGGTGGCATTTGTTCGGATATTCTTCTCTTTCGAAATGAAGACAAGAATAAAAGCAATACGCAAAGACAAAAAGTATTATCAGTACTAAGCATTACCAATAATAATTCCTACGAAAAACTCTTTTACCATCTGTCATGAGCTGTATGTATTATTAACAAAAAGTTTTTAAAATGAACTTGCCGAGGATTCGAAGTGCGACCTTTGTATTTGTAAGCCAGCACCTTAACCACTACACCATGATCATGGCATGGTGAACATTTGGTTGTCGGCTTATTTGTTGTATTTGTGTTTTATGTTCCCACTTCGACAATTTTTACTCTTCTTTCTAAGTTTAACAGCTGTTTCTGGCTTTCTCTTTGGGTGTCGTCCTTTATTTACACTATGCACTATTCGTATTCACAGCTTGTGCCCCTCTGCAATGTCTTATTCAGATTAAACTTTTCTTTTTGCCCCTCAGTAAACATTTGATTGATTTAATTCTCATACGCTCCACGGATGGAGCGCAGGAATACCAGACTCGAAAAATAGGTGTACATTTACTTTCCTGACAGATAATACAGCTGGACGAAGCACTATATCCTGGGTCATGCCATGTTTAGCAGAAGGAAGACCTGTCGCTGGATGATGAAGTACTACTGTCGCATATGAAGCGAGAGATGAGGGTGGTGAACCAGGGGGGGCCTCGGGGAAGCATGGTACCCCGTCATCCAAATCAGTGGGAACTGAGGTTTGCTTAGCTGTTAATATGGTAGCGGATGAGTTAATTTATGTCAATTGGGGGAAATCAGTTTTTGAAGTAGACAGCAGTGTTGACACTTGTTGGGACGTAGCGTTGGAATTTGTAGCACTAACAGAGGATGTCAAGGGCAAAAGTCGTTCGGGTACATGACGTGTAGTTTTTGTAACTTGATGCAGATCTGTCATTACAGTTGTGTCCCCTTCCAGCCGCGTGGACCGGGCAGGACGTCGCCGCTTTTTACACGTGGAAATTGGGTGATCGAGTGATCCACAAGCGTGGCAAGTTTGTAACTGTCCTGGATGGGAGACATTGCCGGTAATAGTGTCAAAATGTAATCGAGTAGGGATATGTTTTTTTAACGTCATCGAAAAAATCCTCTTACCATTATAAAGGCGTGTAGGAAACACAGTTTTCCAGACTTCATACTCAACACTTAATTTCACCATAATTACATAATAACTGAGACACTTGTTCATTAGGAAAATCGAATGGGAAGTCCATAATGTTAATTTTCCATAAGTAGAAGCTTTGCTTTGTTATAATTAAATATAGGCTAATTATTTGCTGAGCAAAACTATATATTATCATTAAAATTCAACACGTGTTACAGTTTCACCAACTAACTCTTTGGCTTCATCAGACAATATGTGTTACACACAGATGTATATACAATTGTACAGTTATACTGTATCACATATTGACTGATCAAGCCAAAGAGTTAGTTGGCGAAACTTTAACACGTGTTGATTTTTAATGAAAATATATAGTTTTCCTCAGCAAATAATTAGTTTATACATAATTTTAACTCTCGTGAGATTAACTTGCGCGTCCATAATATACACATCACTGACAGATTGATCAAAATGAGTAAAAGATAATTTGTCTGGAGCCTTAGACATAAACTTTTCGTAACTCTCACTATTCTTGAATTGAACAAACCAGAGTTCGCGTGGGTCAATGAAAACTTGACCCACGACCCACTGACCCACCATGACCCACTCTGACACGCGACCCACCATGACCCACCATCCACCGTGACCCACTGTGACCCACCATGAACCACTCTCATCCACTGTGACCTACTCTGACTCACCAAAATCCATCGTCATCAACTCTGACACATGATACACGGCCTCTTCTCTCCTGACTAAAGAGTTTACACTTGTAATAAAACAAGACTGTGATATTGTCACTAATCGGGGTTTGAATTTCTGCGGTCAATCGCTCAAGCACAACTCTGTTACAATAACGGTGGATCTGACCTATACGATATAAAATGGTAAAGTGCCACGTCACTCAGGAAATTGAAGCACTTCGAGGTTGGGAGAAATTAGTGTGTGAATAAAATATACTTGTACTAAGAGAGTATCCTTGCAAGTGTTAATGTCTCAACGCATTCCAAAATAAACTTCTATTCGCAGGAAAATACCCTTGTACAATATGGAAAAGGTTATGATTTCTCAGTTCACAGTATTTTTCTCCAAAAGACTTGAAAAATCGGTTTTTCATAGCATATAAAGGCGCTCGGGTACCGTCTGTGAGAGCATCTCCATAAAGTATGCTCATAATTGTAATTTGTGTAATCACTAAAACACTACGTTAAATTTAAGTTACAAATATGCATAATTGCAATTATTATGAATATTTATTCAAAGTAGTTTACCTTCTAGTTTATAAAAAGGAAAGAGGAGACTTATTAAAAATTAGGTACAAGGTTGAATAATACAAATAAGTAATTAGTAATACAAGTATACATTTTCCGTAACTCGTTTGCCACCTGAAACTAAATCTGAAATCGGGTTCATTTCCTATTGGCCTCCAGGATTTTTTCGTACTAAATCATCCGCAGTGAAATGATGTCCATCCTTCAGCCAAGAAAAAACTAGAATGTCTACTGGTAGCCATTAGCATTGATGAACAACAAGTTAGACAATGTTTGAGCACTTAATCTATTTCTAATATCAGTCACCTGTAAATTCCTAAGGGGAAATACCCGTTCGCATTCTGTCGTCGAAATTGATAATACTTCTATCCGACGTAGAAATTTCTGCATCTCATCGACAATCTGCTTGTTAGACTTAACTCTGATAACGATTTTTCTCGTTCAGTTTTAAAATTCTCACCAAGAAGTATCACCTCTCTATTACCATACAACATCTTTTCCATATTTACTATGTCAGTTGGCAATGTCGACTCATGGAGAACAGAAACTTCATCTACCACATCTTCGATAGGAAATCTTGTGCATAAATAATCAATTAAAACCTGATAAATTGATGATTTCTTATTTGTTTATAAATTTAATTTTTGTAGTTACACATGAAAGTTTGATGTCATTACCAAGTTCCCTTCTTCCTATAGAAGGCAAAAGGGAACGAGGTTCCAGGGAAATGTTCAGAGGTGCCTGGAAATTTCCCCTCTTCTTCCCCTTAAATTACCACACTGCTGTTTGCAATGGGCCAAATTACTATGAATTTTAATTAAATTATCATAGTATAATTATTTCCTTGATAAATTATCGATATTTTACAGTGGAAAAAAGGATGAAATTTGAAAGTCCCAAATCAAGGTAAGTAGACCAACGTAAAGGGGAAAAAAAAAAGTAAAATTTTCCATATAATTATGCGTACAATCCAAACTTAAAATTTCCGTGTAATTAAGCTTACAGTACAAATTTAATGTATATTTTTCTCACAACTTTATGGGTTGATTGCCCTGTGCTGTAAGTGCTTCATATAATAAACATAAGATTCAGCAATTATTATAGTAGAAAGCAATGGATAAATGAAGCGAAGCACTGTATTTTTTTGTTTCTGAATTTTTTCTTAACTAATATTGATCGTTTTTGTTCATTTTTACAAACCAACTCACTACCAATTTTCCATATATAGAAAGTGCACCCTCCCCCCCATAAAGGAGAATTTAAAAAAATGCTAGGACACATTTTGGTTATTTTCAATGAAGAGTTAATACACTGAATTTCAGCTCCGTAAGTCTAACGACTTGCGAGATACTCATTTTTTCTCGCAAAAATTCGGATCCTCACTACCTCCTTAGGATATGTATTATAATGAAAGTAATATACATCCGAGTTTGGATTAAGGCCTAACTATATACCAAATGTCATTTCATTTGACTTTGCAATTTGGCCGTGATGATCAGGCACACATAGTTACATTCAATTTTTTATATAAAAAATGTATATTACAGTGATTCAAAAATGTACAGGGTGCGGCACGTAAAACCGGCCCGTCGTAATATTCTGGTATATTGTGTTTTTGGCAACACTTAAATAATCTACCTTCCTACTAAGAGATGGTGTGTCGAGGTCGGGTCGACTTACGTGACCTGCAGCAGTCACGTGCAGCCGCAACCAGTGAAACTTGTCGAAACCAGTTGAGAAAAAGGCCTCGTTGTGTTAAGCCCTGTGAGTGTCAGCGTGTGATAATGCAGTATTCGATACCCGAGCGTGTTAGCATTGTTGAAGGGTTCATTCTCACTTGATCTTTTGTGAAAACAAAGAATTTGTTTCGGGAGAAATTTCCAGGACGTTCTGTGCCAGCAAAAAGCACCATTCAGGAATTAATTGAAAAATGGCGGCGTACAGGATCGGTTCAAAATGCTCCCAGGAACAGACGACCATCTGTCTGCACACCTGAATTAAGATGCAGGTGGAGGAGATAATGACAAGAAGTCCTCGAAAGTCAACCAGGAGATTGAGTCAACAGGTTGATGCGAGTGAGAGAAGTTGCAGACGTGTTTTAAGGGGACTGAAGTTAAAACCGTACCGGATAAGTGTTGTGCAAGAACTGAAGGAGCCTGACCTGCAGAAGAGGGTGCATTTCTGTTCATGGCTGTTGAGCAATGTTGCCAGTGGTTTCTTGGATCCACTAATGCTCATCATGAGTGACGAGGCGTGGTTCCACCTGTCTGGGTACGTAAATTCCCAAAACAACCGGTATTGGTCGACAGAAAATTCACACGCAATCCACCAGGTACCCTTGCATGATGAGAAGATTGGTGTTTGGTGTGCCATTTCCGCCACACGCGTTATTGGGCCCATATTCTTTGAGACGACAGTGAACAGTGACGTGTATATGGGAATCCTGGAGGAGTTTTATACACACTTGACCGAAGAGGAACGTCAGTTATGTTACTTTCAGCAGGATGGTGCAACATGCTACATATCAGCTGCATCATTGTCCCTTGTGCATGAGATGTTTACACCAGAGAGGACAATCAACAAAGGCTTGTGGCCTCCTCGGTCACCAGACTTGTCCACGTGTGACTTTTACTTATGGGGACTGTTAAAGGGAAGAGTATACGAAACAAATCCACACACAATTGAAGAACTCAAGACCAGGATCCAGGATGTCACCAATAGCATTACAACACAAGAACTGAAAAGGGTATATATGAATCTCCTCAATCGTGCTCACATGTGTGTTGAAGTGGGCGGAGGACACTTTCAGCACCTGCTGTGAAGGTGAGTAGTCATATTCAATACATTACATTTCATTTATGTGTTGTAGTTAATCATATTCAATACATTACATTTCATTTTATGTGTTCACTTTACGGGCCGGTTTTACGTGCCGCACCCTGTATTTTTCCAGTAGTTACCTTCTCTAAAAACTCAAGGCCTCGAAAGCCAAGTAGTAGTATACGTCATATCGCTATTATTACAATTAAAAATATCAATATCCAAAAATGCCTGAAGTTCTTTTTTCACTTAGATATAGCCTACTCATCTCAGGTAAGTAGACAGAAACAAATGAAAAAGGAAGGGAAATGAAGGTCTTGAAAGTAAATCGCAGACAAATTCACCAATCTTCATGAAATACTGTCTACAATGCACTGAGCAGAGTGAGTCGGTAGGTCAGACTGAGTCTGTGGGTCGCAGTGAGTCATGGTGGGTGGTGGGTCGCAGTGGGTCATGGTGGGTGGTTGGTCCCAGTGGGTCACGGTGGGTGGTGGGTCACAGTGGGTCACATGTTGTTGACCCACCCAGAAAACTTGACCCACTTGACCCACTGACCCACTCCATCTCTGGAACAAACATGCAATACTCTTCATTATGGAGCTGTAAAGCTTGGATATCCTCAAATATGTTGGGAAAATTTGCACATAACCATGCATGTAATTCAGCCAGCCTTTTTGGCTCAAAGTCGAGTCCAAACTAAACTTCTTTTGGTTGCGGCGCACCCACAGGATTACTTGTGTGGTGCCGGAGCCCCGAAGCACCCACGTAGTCGGCGCGCATACCATCATCACACCATCTCAGATATTGTTGAAACTTTTTTTTATATAGCAACTAGACATGTTTTTAAGGGAACCATATTTTTTTTGTTTTGTCGACAAAATTCTTCCCGCCAAGTAATGGACCATCAAAGACGCGGAATACTATTTATGAATTGTAGACGGCATGGGAAATGGTCAGCTTCTGAGCCTCACCATTCAGCTATGAAGATGTGGTGTGTACAAAGGGATATAAATAAACTATATTGTATTATAGTATGGTTTGCGCATGCGTATCTTTTTGTACATAAATTAACAAATGAACGTCAGTTTATCTGAAAAGTCGAAGTTTGAGAATTTTTTCGAGCACTTCCGATTTGAATTTAAAATTCTGTTTTCACGGCTGGTAACACCTAGTTACCCGCTTTCCGTAATATATATATATATATATATATATATATATATATATATATATATATATATATATATATATATATATATATATATTGCTTCTGTGTGCAACCGTTTCGTCGCAAAAAGTTCGAGAAATTGTAAAATTTTCAAAAAGCGCCATTTTCTCAAAAACACCATATTATAAAATTCTGAACTTTTTTCAGATATTTCAACTTTATATGAATAATAAACACACCAAATACCATTCTCGACCAATGCTTCATGAATTAACTACAGCGTTTTGAAGTTAGCGAAGTTTCGTTAACTTTGATGAGACAGTGGGCAACACTAGAAACAATCAAAGTGCAACGATTTGATTATGTTTGTGGTTCACATTCATTAAATGAAGAACAAAAGGTTATCCTGACTGTTTTTTTTCATTATTATTTTGATCAAAAAGGTTCTCTGAAATAGTAAAATGAGCCTCCACCTACTCGTCCGTTTTGTTAAACCGAAGTAATCTGAGGTGGAAATTACGATTAAGAAACACACAAATTTTAAGTTTACTTGAAATGACCGTCCAATAAATTCTGATTATCTATAAAAAGCCTAAACTATTACCTCAGTGATGATTTGGAATGCTCCAGACTAAGTCCCAATAAGTACGATGTCATTAGCCTACAGTGATCGAAAATTGCCAAAAGATAAAAAAAAATCGAAACGTTTCCTTACGCGTTCCATCAAAGATATTTACGGACTTTTTAAACAGAACACTCCCAGTATCAGAATGGGTCTCTGAAATTTTATAGTATTCGACCAAAGTGGGTCAATCTGTAACCTGCGAGGGAAGTTTGTGTGTGTGTATTGTGCAAATTTTAAGTTAGCTGCTACTGCGTTGCAACAAATCAAAGGTGCAGCCTGTATTGAAGCTGTCATGAGTGACCTGTTACTTCAGGGGTATAATCCATAGAAAATGATAGTTGTCTTCTTTAAGAATATGGTGAATGTCCTGGAGTGGAAGGAATAAGTGTGGAGTCTTTAATTATTGATCCTGATGAAAATGAAAGTGTTATGTATGCCATATGGGAAAACAGAGATCTCGTTAAGAAAACTTTGATACTTTCTGGTTTCGTATCGTACGTTGCTGGTTTAACTGTAAGAATTGTAATTCATGACTATATCAAGAAAATCCAAAGGGATTTAGTTGCTACCGAAAAGCATCGTATAAAATTTCAAAAAAAAAAAATCTATTTTACTTCATGTAGACTTCGCTGAAAACTGGACTGATTCTGCAAAGTGAAATTCAGAGTTATCACCGGGAAAACGAGCAAATTTTCATCTTTACAGCAGTAGTATGTTATTATGAAACAACAGGCAGTTTTCCTGTAATAAACGACGACAAAACACGATTCGGCTCATGTACTCATAGAAATAGACAAGATTCTTAAAATACTCGAAGAAAAGCGAAAATATAGGTTATAGAAAAAGGTTCGAATACGTAAAAATAAGTATGTACAATTTCCCAAACCGTGTCATGATTTCTGATGGTGCTGCATCCCACTTTAAAAATCGCTTTCAGATGTTCGAGATGCAGACATGTTCGATAAAGCAGTCGTTTTTCAGCGAAACCAACCATGCAAGGGACGACCCGTTCGGGAGAGTAATGCTCCCGGAAGTACGTTTTTTCGCGCGCTATTCTAGCCAGCTGTTTTAAGTAGGAGTAGCTCGGGAGAGTAATAATCCCGGAAGTGGGAACTAAATACATGATTCTGATTCGTTGGCGTTATCAGTTTCTTGCCACATAGCAAACATATAGCAGAAATCAAAGATGTGATGCTGTCGGTCTTCGTGACCGAGCGTGTTAGCGGTACATGCTAGTAATGAAAATCACTTTTGGCGTTGGTCAAACCCTGCCCAAGGAAATTTTTTAAAACTTTTTTTAAATTTTCATAACTCTTTTTTCATTAAAATAAGATGAAAATAATACTCAGAAAAGTTATTTACTTACTTTTGTGCAGATAAGTAGTAGTAGTAGTAGGAGTAGAAGTAGATGTAGGAGCAGTAGGAACGGGTTAGAAGCCCCGCAGGGCTCGTTTTGTTCCACCTTGACCCCCATGATATAAATTTGTGACCAACTTAATACAGCTGGCTAGGGAAGCGCGCGAAAAATACGTACTTCTGGGAGTATTACTCTCCCAAGCGGGTCGTTTTTAAGTTGGTCACAAAATTTGTATCATGGGGATCAAGGTGGAACAAAACGAGCCCTGCGGAGCTTCTAACCCGTTTCAACTACCACCATCACTACTAATACTAATACTACTATTACTACTACTTCTGCTGCTTCTACTACTACTACTACGTATTTGCACAAAAGTAAATAACTTTTTGAATATTATTTTCATCATATTTGAATTTAAAAAATGTTATGAAAATGTAAAAAAAAAAATTAAAAAAACTTTCCTTGGGTCGGGTTTGAACCCCTGCCAAAAGCGCTATTCATTACTGGCATGCTCGGCCATGAGGGCAGACAGCAGCAAGCGTTTGATTTCTGCTATTGGAATGCAACATGGCAAATGGATAACGCCAACCAATCAGAACTGTGTATTTCGTTTCCTATTTCCGGGAGCATTACTCTCCCGAGCTAGTCCTTGCAAGGGTCTCTGCGACGGTATTAGGGTGGTGGGGGCTGTAAAGAATGTGGCAAGGCGGCATGTCGTTAGGCAAAAACAGATATACAGTATTAAAACCGCACAAGAATTCGTTAGTATGCTGCAAGCACAAAATCCAGGTGTTAATCTCGTTTTGTTGCCTGGAAGTGAATTCGACAATTTCTGAGAAAAAAAAATGCAAAAATGGGATAGTGTGCGACCGGTAACTGGTATTCAACGAAGTCACTGTTGGCTTGCCGAAAATTGCAAAGTTTTTATGGCAGTAACGGGTCACCATGAACTAACTTCATGCTTCCTCCAAAATCGAGCTTCTGCAAATAAATGTGTAGATTTAAGAAGTCTGCATAAGGGAACTTCTGTAACACGTATATATATATATATATATATATATATATATATATATATATATATATATATATACATATATATATATATATACGTGTTACCATATATGGTTATCATATATATATATATATATATATATATATATATATATGATAACCATATTTTCCCGAGGTGGTGGGTAGCAGAAGTATTATGAATAAATCATGAATTACGTGAAGTTGGAGCGCTGTTTATGCTTCCACATAGGGCTGTTCCGATAATCGAGTAATCAATAACAATTCGATAAAATTTCAAAACCGTTTCATCGATAAAGAATTTTAATTTTATCGAATTATCAAACTTTCGAGACTCCCGAAATGTTTGACACTCTCGAAATGATCGAGAATCTCGAATTGTTTGAAAGCTGCAAATACAGAAATATATCAATATGATCGCATTTGTCGAGTCGCTTGAATATTTAGAAAAGTTCGGGAATATCGGAGTATTCAAAAGAAACGATGTATTCGAGGTTATCATAGTTGTATACAATATATGCAGAGTGTTCATTTTAAAACTTCTCTCCTTAGCAATGTAGTGAAGGAAAAGTTTTTTCCCCACAGATCTGTACAAGGTTTAAGCAGTCTGTCAGAAGAGAGAAAGAAGAAGAGAAAACATGCATCACCATCACCCGAATGGAATTGGAATCCAAGACATTAGTCTACTAGTAGTCACTTTGCCGACTGCGCCAATAACGGGGCAGGCAGAAAAATAATTTTTCATATGATTTCGACAAATACAACTTTGCAATAACTTATCAGATGAAAAAAGTTGTTTGACTAGTTTGGCTGCAATAAGAAATCGTTGGAGAGGTGAAGAAACAGAACTGCTTTGATAATACCCGAAAATTCGATAATACTCGAAATGTCGATAATACCCGAAACTTCGATAATACCCGAAACTTCGATAATACTCGAAATTTCGATAATACCCGAAACTTCAATAATACTCGAAATTTCGATAATACCCAAAACTTCGATAATTTTAAATACTCGAGCGGTTTCGAGTAACCGATGACACCTCGATAAATTTTCACTCCCGAAGTTCGATAGGTCTTCAGCCTTATCGAGCACCCCTACTTCCACATAGAACTTCAGCAGGGTACAGGTTTCCAGAAGAGCATAAGAGAAGTGAAAATAAGTGTTTTGTGACTATCGACAATGTGCTACGAGTTATGAGTGCACCAACACCTACTGGAGCCAGAGTTGGCGTGGGTCAACGAAAACTTGACCCACGACCCACTGACCCAACACCCACCGTGACCCACTCTGACCCACGACCCACCATGACCCACCGTGACCCACTCTGACCCACCACCCACCGTGACCCACTCTGACCCATCACCCACTATGAACCACTCCCATCCACTGTGACCTACTCTGACTCACCAAAATCCATCATCAACTCTGACATATCATCCACGGCCTCTTCTCTACTGACTAAAGAGTTTATACTTGTAATAAAACAAGGCTGTGAAATTGTTACTAATCGGAGTGTGAATTTCTACGGTCAATCGCTCAAATACCAATCTGTTAAAATAATGGTGGATTTGACCTTTACGATATAAAATGGTAAAGTGTTTGTCAGTGTGGAAATTGAAGCACTTCGAGGTGGGGGGGATTAGTGTGTGCCTAAAATATATTTGTACTAGGAGAGTATCCTTGCAAGTGTTAATTTCTCAACACATTCCAAAAGAAACTTCTATTCGCAAGAAAATACCCCTATAGAATATGGAAAAGGTTATGATTTCTTAGTTTACAGTATTTTTCTCACAAAAGACTTGAAAAATTAGTTTTTCATAGCGCATTAAGGTGCTTGGGTACCCTCTGTGAAAGTATCTCTACAAAGTATGCTCATAATTGTAATCTGTGTAATTACTAACACAAAACGTTAAATTTAAGTTACAAATATGCATAATTGCAATTATTATGAATATTTATTCAAAGTAGTTTACCTTCTAGTTTATAAAAAGCAAAGAAGAGACATTAAAAATTAGGTATTAAGTTGAATAACACAAATAAGCCACTAGTAATATAAGTATACATTTTCCGTAACTCGTAATTTGCTACCTTAAAACAAATCTGAAATCTGGTTTCTTTCCTGTTCGTCTCCAGAACTCTTTCGTGTAAATCATCATTTCATTTCATTTCATTTTATTTATCCTCCATTCTGTACAAACTTGGAAATAATTTTCCGATAGTACATGGGATTCGTCATGGTTAATTGATGCAGTACATATATATTAGACACATTTGTTAAACATAATTCATACTTTTATACATTACAGTAATTTGAAATATCATTATACAAATACTACAGCATACCTTATACATAAATGAACCTATCTTGTTACTTTGCTACTACTATTTACATTGTGACTATTTAATTGATTATATTCATCTATTGTATAGAAGCAATGTGACAATAGGTATTCTTTTAATTTTCTTTTGAATGTAACATTAGACTTGATTACCTTTAATTTGTTTGGTAACTTATTGTATAGCATAATACCAGCATATTTTACTCCCTTTTCGTACATTGCTGTTCTATGGTTTGGTGGATGAAAATTAGTCTTATTTCTTGTGTTGTATCCATGCATGTCACCGTTTGTTATGTACTCATTTATGTTGGATCTTACAAATTCTATTAAGCAATATATATACAAACATGGTAAAGGTAGTATAGCTAGTTCTTTAAAATATTTCCTACAGGACTCTCGGGGTCCTACACCAGCTAGGATTCGTACAACTCTTTTTTGAAGAACAAAAATATCTCTACTTTTTACAGTATTTCCCCAAAATATTAATCCATATCTTAATATAGATTCAAATGAGCAGTAATATAATATTTTTGCTGTATTTCGGTTTATAGTATTTTTGATGGTTTGTACGGCAAAACACATTTTTCTTAACCTATTCGAAAGTTTTTCTATATGATAATCCCATTTTAAATCTGCTGATATATGTACACCTAAAAATTTTACAAAACTAACTTGTTTTATTTCGTTTTCTCCTATTTTTATACTTCCTTTATCTAGATTGTTGTTTGTTAATTTAAAACTTATTGAGAAGGTTTTTTCTGAATTTACTATTAACTTATTATGATCAAACCAGTTCGTTAGCTGTTTTACGGTGTTTTCTATGTTAGTATTTAATCGTTGTTGGTTTTCGCCTGTTATTGCTACACTTGTGTCATCCGCGAATAATGTGGCTTTTGCAAAGTTTAAATTATCCGGGAGATCGTTTATATATATCAAAAACAGTAATGGCCCAAGAATTGATCCTTGTGGTACGCCGCATTTTATTTTATTCATTGTAGATGTGAAAGTAGTTAATTTTGAATTTCTCCCATCTACTCTAGTTATTTCTACCACCTGCATTCTATCTGTCAAATATGAACGAAACCAGTTTCTTATTACTCCTCTTATTCCACATTTCTCTATTTTATATAAAAGTTCTCTATGAGGCACTAAGTCAAACGCTTTTGTAAGGTCTAAAAACAATCCTATGCACTTATTTCTTTTATCTAGTAGTTCGCTTACGTAATTCAGATATTGATAAATAGCGGTTTCCGTTGATTTTCCTTGAATAAATCCATGTTGATATTTTGAAATTGTTCCAGTACTTTGTAAATACAGTGTAACCTGTTTGTTCATTGCTAATTCTAATATTTTCGCAAATGTTGTAATAAGAGAAATTGGTCTATAATTACTGATATCCATTTTATCTCCCTTTTTATAAATTGGTTTGACTTTGGTAACTTTTAATTTATCAGGAAATACTCCTGTTTGGAAAGAAAGGTTTATTAAATAGCATAAAGCTTCAGCTAGAGAACTGTTTACAACTTTTTTGATAAGCGCAGGAGGTACTTCATCAATGCCTGCTGACCATTTATTTTTCATTTGATTGATATTTTTTATTACGTCTGTCACATATACATGATATATATACATTGAATTTAGATTATTTCTTATGTTAACTTTCCCAAATTGGTTGCTATTTTTGTGTTTGTCATATATTCTACTTAAATTTGTGTAATAAGAATTGAATGTGTCTGAAATCATTTGTGGGTTATGAATTACTTCATCATTGCGTTTTATTTCAGTAATATTTTCTCTTGTTTCATTTATTTTTAGTTCATTATTTACTAATGACCACAACGCTTTGGTCTTATTAGACGAATGCTGTACTATAGTTTCGTTATGCATTTGTTTTGCTGCTATAATTACACGTTTATATATATATTTATATTTCTTGTAATATTTTTCGAATGCTTCAGTAGTATTTCCTTCCTTCCTTAACAAGTTTAGTGTTTTCATTTTTTGACTGGAAATTTTAATACCCTGAGTACACCATTGTTTGGAAGCTTTTGTTCGTAAAGTAACACTCTTTTTGGGAAAAGCTACATTGAAATAGTAACTAAAGTTATCAAGAAAAACGCTCCAGGCTTCATTTACGTCATTGTGCAAAAATACTTCTTCCCAATTTTCATCTTTAATTAGCATTTTAAAGTGCATAATATTATTTGTATTGAAATTCCACCTATATGCGTGTATTTTTTCTTGTTCCCGTTTTAAAGACGTACTTTTATTTATCGGTACATTAATAGTGAAGAGTTGACCGAGATGGTAAGAAAACCCAGTGTTTACTACCCTAGCATGACTATTTAATATTAAGTCATTTATCAGAAGTTGATCTATTGCTGTTTTGCTATTTTCGGTTATTCTAGTAGGTGTTCGTACGATTGCTTTCAAGTCATATGTTTCTAACATAGCATTAAATTTAAAATCAATCTTTTCAGTTATCAAAAAATCAACATTTATATCCCCTAGCAGCGGAATGATGTCCATCCTTCAGCCAAGAAATAACTAGTTTGTTTACTTTGAGGTTGTCTAGCGGAGGGCCATTAGCATTGATGATCAACAAGTTAGACAATGTTTGAGCACTTACTCTATTTCTAATATCAGTCATCTGTAAATTCATAAGCGGAAATCCCCGTTCGCACTCTGTCGTGGAAATTGATAATACTTCTACTGACGTAGAAATTTCCGCAACTTCTCATCGACAATCTGCTTGTTAGACTTAAGTCTGATAATGATTTTTCTCGGTCAGTTTTGAAACACTCAGCAAGAAGTATCACCTCTCTATCACCATACATCTTTTCCATATCGACCATGTCAGTTGGCAATGTCGACTCATGGAGAACAGAAACTTCATCTACCACACCTTCGATAGGGAATCTTGCGCATAAATGATCAATTCAAGCTTGATGGTTTATTATTTGTTTATAAATTTAAATTTTGTAATTACACATGAAGTTTTGATGTCATTACCAAGTGCCCCCCGCCCCCACTAGAAAGCAAAAGGGAACGAGGTTCCGAGTAAGTGTTCAGAGGTGCCTGTTAATTTCAACTCTTCTTTACCCTTAAATTACCACACTGCTGTTTGTCATGGGCCATTAAATTATCATAGTATAATTATTTCCTTGTTGAATTTTCGATACTTTTCAGTGGAAAAAAGGATGAAATTTGAAAGTCCCAAATCAAGATAAGTAGACCAATATACACGGGAAAAAAGTGTACGATTTTCCATATAATTATGTGTACAGTCCAAACTTAAAATTTCCGTGCAATTACGCTTACAACACAAATTTTATGTCTATTTTTCTCACAACTTTATGGTTTGATTGCCCTGTGCTGTAAACGCCCCATATAATAAACATAAGCTTCGGCATTTATTATAGTAGCAAGCAATGGATATATGAAGCGAAGCACTGTATTTTTTGTTTATGAATTTTTTCCCAACTAATATTGATCGTTTTCGATCATTTTTACAAACCAACTCACTACCAATTTCCCATATATAGAAAGTCCTCCCCCCCATAAAGGAGAATGTAAAAAAAATGCTAGGACACATTCCGCCTTATGCAGAGTCGTTTTGACGTATGATTAGTGTGATACTAAAGGCCTGACTACTGCAGGAAACATATGTTAATCGAACTCTTTAGTATGGCACTAATCACGAGTCGGAACGACTCTGCATAAGGCCCATTCGTTTATTTTCAATGAAGAGTTAATACACTGAATTTCAGCTCCGTAAGTTTAACGGCTTCCTTGATACTAAACTTTTCTAAAAAATTCGTATCCCCACTACCTCCTTAGGATATGTATTTTAATGAAAGCAATATAACATTCCAGTTTGGATTAAGGCCTAACTATATACCAAAAGTAATTTCATTTGACTTTGCAATTTGACCGTGATGATCAGGCAAACATAGTTACATTCAATTTTTTATATAATAATTTATATATTACAGTGATTCAAAAATTAATTTTTTCCACTAGTTAGCTCCTTTAAAAACTCACAGGTCTCGAAAGCCAAGTAGTAGTGTAAGTCCTATCCCTATTATTATAATTACAAATATCAATATCCAAAAGTGCTTGAAGTTCTTTTTTTACTTAGATATTACCTAACCAGCGATAGAGTACGGGCGGCTGGTTTAGTAACTAAAATACAAGCAACAGTGTTTCTAACCGGATTACTTGTAATTAATCTATCACCGTTATTTTTGTCCTGTTCATAATAAACCACTTCAAGCATATGTTCAAGTTAAGACAAACACAGTTTCAAAAGTTATGTAGGTTATTTCCAGAACATTTTAAGGGACATACATCCTCCATATTAATTTGGCAATAACTTGCAAATAAACTAACCTCAGTGTTGTACAGCGAGGGACACTTCTGGATGGCACAGCCATATGGAGATTTACGGCTAAAGTGCTTCACCAGTTGAGTCCGAAGCATTTGCCGGGAAGTATTGCAACCGAATTAACTTTAAAAGAAGGCGGGTGGCATAAACGCCAGGCACTGAAAATTCCCGTACACTTGGGCGAAATTCCCACTATCGTCTACAGCATCATTTCTCCAAATGAAATGAATCTACTTCTTATGGCAAACATATTACTTGAGATTTGTTCTATTTGTGGAGATAAATTGAAACAAAAAATTGAAGTCCAATCCTATTGCGGTTGGAATGAACACTCTTTCTGTCGTTTGATCTGAAATGACTTTGCAGAGTCTGAATAAATATTCTGTCACTTCAGGGGGGTAGGAAGAGCGGATACCCCCCCTCAATCAGTGTGAAAACACATACATTTAATCAAATGCTTAGTGAGAGTGAGCCCATTGGTATAGCACTTTTAGGATTTCAATCTTTGCTCCCAAGCCATCTTATGTCATAGCTGATGACCTTGGAAAACGAGAGATGCAAGTAGGGTGGGGACACTTGCGGGTGTTTTTTTTCCTACTGCGCATGCGCAAACCCTTGACGCTGATTGGCTGGCGCAGGTCACGTGACCTCACCCTCTTGGCCACGCCCCTTGACGCTGATTGGCTGGCGCAGGTCACGTGACCCCCTTGGCTACGCCCCCTTACGCTGATTGGCTGGCCACGCCCCTTGACGCTGATTGGCTGGCCACGCCCCTTCACGCCGATTGGCTGGCACCGGACCACGCCCCTTCACGCTGATTGGCTGGTACCGGCCACGCCCCTTGACGCTGATTGGTTGGCACCGGCCACGCTCTTTTATGACCTCCATTTTAGGAGTATCTACTGCGCTTACTGGCTGGCGGCGGACCCCCGCCGATTGGCTGCCGCAGGACCCTCCCCCTTGACGCTGATTGGCTGGCGTCGGACCCCCGCCCGCGCACATGCCACATAAGATTCGTTCCCTTTTATGAGCACTTTACGAACACATAGCAGAGCAGATAACACATAAGACTATATAACATAGCAGGGGTGTACTCGTTCCCTTTTATGAGCACTTTACGAACACATAGCAGAGCCGATAACACATCCTCCATCCACCTATTTAACATACCGCATAGCAGAGCTAATAAAAGAGTATGGCTTATTTGAACATAACAGAGATTATTTTCTTTTACGGGGGTAGCAACCCCCAACCCTCCTCCTTTCTCATCCAGGGCTTGGGACCGGCAATGGCGGAGTTTAAAAAAATAACATCATCATACTCTCATAAATGAATAAAGCATAATATCATTAGCATCAATAGTGGTGAGTGAGAGTTTGTTTAAGAAATCGTGCAGTGAATAACCAGATGCACGACATGCTAGATATAGAAAACAGTAATGTCCACAAAATTGAGATAAATCACCTTGAATACGTCTATTATTCCATGTATAATAGAGACAGTTTCGTTTTAAAAACCTTATATGATGTTGTATATAGGAAGGTATACCATAGCTATCGAAATACTCTCCCACACACATATTAGTTATATAAACAGCAACCCAATGTTCACCAGGCTTATCACTAGAATTAGTATTTATAATTATGGCGGCTGGAAATGTATGAATAACAGAGGTAACTCATCTGCAGCATACACACCAATAAAATGATCTTTAGGTAAATTTTGTTGTAGTGCCTCATAAAGTTCAATTGTATTTAAAATTTTTAATTTAATTAATATATATTTTTCTCTGGAAATCAATTTCTAATTCTGAAGAGAATTCACCATAAATGATTGTTGTTACAGAAGATTGCAATGCTTCTTTAAAATAAACCTCTAGGCGTACACTTCCTTGCCGTTGTGGACTAGTATGAAATGCGGCACTAGCACTAGAGTTAAATCAAACACCAGTAGAGTATAACCATTAGGATATGCGGCGAGTGAAATATTATTACCTTGATTAGAATAATAAATACCTGAACCTGTAAATAACGTGGAATTTGCTGGTATATATAGCTTATTATCAAAATCAGGTTGCAGTGGTTTGGATGGCACAGGCATTCCATCAACATACAATGTAAAAAATGACATATTAAAATGCTGAAAATTGAACGGATAAGTACCATTAAAAGCAGTATTACTACCAATACTAATAATAATATGTTTAGGCACTATGCCTGAAAACAGATCTGGAAGTTTACTATCCATAATTCCTTGTGGCAGAGTTTCTGTCTTCACCTGCACTTTTGTTATAGGATATTTTACTCTAAATTTAGGATTTTGTAATACTTTATTTTGTGCTATTTTAACGGCTGGTGATACATCAACCTTTTTCACAAGCAATGTTGCATCTGTAATTACAACTTTTCCATCAGCATCTGCGTCACCCATTAGACAAAATGTAGGTTTAGCTGGAATTAGTTTAATACGAAGTTGTACACCATTCAGTAAAAATTTCTCCTGATTAAATATATCAGCATGAATATAACCCAATAATTCATATGACTGACTTAAACTAGTGAGAAGAAAACGTTGTTTAAATCCTACATTACTATCGGCCACACTGTCCATATGCCCTACAGTATCTTTAAACCACATTGATGTCTGAAGATGCGTTGATTTAGCTTCAGCATTATAATTTAGTAGTTTTTCAATATACGATCAATATGGATATGTATGTGTAGAGTAGGAAATAAGTTGATTATTTAAATATAATTGCAATTCACTGAATATTGCATTGAGAAAATCATTTACAGGGCCGATTTTCTTATCGGTAGAAGTTAAATTAGAACCATCTGATTTAGTAATTTTACCTTTAATATAAAACATTGTGTGCGGCAGTGGCGTATTTAAGATTTTGTTTCGGAGGGGGCTTTGCAAACATTCGGGTGGAGGCTTTGCCTGTGCAATGTGAAAATTCAGCAAGATATTTCATATACTTTACTCTAGTAAGATTTCGGGGGGGGGCTTAAGCCCGGAAGCCCCCTCCCTAAATACGCCACTGGTGTGCGGTAAGTCTATATAGTCATACCCATGACCGGGGACAACAAATTCTATTGGCGCATTATCAGCAATCGAAGCCACAGGCTTATGTGGAACTATTTTATTACCTATAATGCTGGTTTGAGTGGGTAAACCAGCAAATAAATCTAATTCTGATTTCATACACTCACACAGCATTTTTCTTACTATTAATATTCACACATGGTAAAATTTATAATACCGTATTACGTTTGCGAAAATGTAATTTTACACATACACTACCATGTTGGAAAGGAAGTGGATTACCTGTACTATCTCTTAAATCAATACGTAATAATTTGATCAGATTGTTTACGTTGCACGGGTACATAGTGAGGATTGTCAAAAATATACATTATTAATACCATACTCTGTAATATTTGTATTTATAATACGTAACAATGGAGCTATGGTGTCACCCACCATTTGTGGCTCTACAATATCACTGTAAATATACATAAGTGTAGGTAGCGATTTTTGTAAATCAGGTGGATAACGAGCATGATGCACAACTGCAATATCTTCTTGTTGTATGTGATCAAAGCCTAGTATTCTGGCTAGTTCAGGAGATAGACGTACTTCTATATGCTTCTCTTGATCTTTTATTACTCTACTGACTTCAATTCGTTTTACTGATGCTTTAACTTTTAATTGTAAATTCAATATATCACTTTTATGATTAATTTGAGATAGAATATCATCAACATTATAATAGTGTCCTGGTAAGATTTTAGTTATGTTCCAGCTTTTTGTATTCATGAGACGGTAATAAATATTATTAGTATATTTGGAAACATTCTGAAATGAAATTGTATAATGTACTTCAACAACCGCCGTCTCCCACTCACCTTTCTCTAGCACCAATGGATGATATAATTTGGTAGTATAACATGACGAAGTATTTTGTGGAAAATACTCCACAGAACTGTTACTCGGTAATGTAAGATAAAAGCTAGTAGTACTCTGTTCCATATTAATCAAAAATATCACTCTCCCTCTTCCTTTTCTTTTTACCACCAGTCTTTGCAAAATGAACTTTTTTCTTTTTCTTCCAGATCCTTTCAATACTTGATTTATTTTATTTTGAGCTTTAGTTTTTATATTATTTTTAGCTTCTTGCCAACGTGATGTTAAAGCTTCGTCAATAGGTCTATTATCACCTAATACATATCCAGCTACATTAATTCCTGTACGTAACAATTTTTTACCAAAGGTTTTTGCTACTTGTTTAATTAACGGAAATACACTTCGAAATAAACCACCTGAAAAACTTCAAATACCATAACCTTCTTGATATGGTGCACCCCTATACACGTTATAACCACCTCTTGCTTGATGCGTATAGTATTTAAAGTATGGATCATTCATTATTATTTTTTCCTATATACACAAATATAACAGTCGTTTATAATATTGTATTGTGGCTAAATGTTTTTAAATGCGACACAGGAATCCATGAATTAAAGGAAGGGGGTATCCCCGCCAACGAACAAGTACACGTTTAACTTTAACTTCTAAAATTTCGTCTATTTCATAAAGTTTCGGCAGAGGCACTCCTTGTAATTCCTCTTCGTAAAATGTACCATCAATTACTTCACCATTTAAGTCCTCCAACACATAAACCACTTTCTTTTCCTTATGTATCACCTGTTTTATATTAAATATTTCTACAGTCCACTTTTCTTTGTACCCTTTTTCAAAATGCCGTTTTGCTTTAGTAATGCGCACAGTATCACCTTTTTTATATTTTGCAATGTTAGTATGTGGCATCGGTTTTATTAATTTATTCCAAACTTGTTGAAAAGTGTCCTGGTTCACACTGGCGGGTGGTAATTGATGAGCTCTATGTGGTCTAGAATTATATGCTTGAACAAGTTTCGATAGCACATCTATGTATCGGTAAGTCTTCTTTGCTGTAAAATATTTCCACATTCGTTCTTTAAGAGTTCGATTAAAACGTTCCACTACACTTGCCTTAATATCGGAGTTTTGTGTTGTGAAGAATTTAATATTTTGCTTTTTTAAGTATAACTGAAATGGTTTATTAACAAACTCTGTACCTTTATCTGTTTGTAGACGTAAGGGTCTACGACGGGTAGATGCAAATATTTGCTTAAATGCTTTTATAATGTTTTCACCAGTTTTTGTACGTACAGGCACAGTCCATGCATAACGACTAAACAAATCAATCACTGTTAAAATATACCTATTGCCATCATTATACTTTTGCAGACTGTGCGTATCGTTTAAATCAGCTTGCCACTGATCGTCAATATTGAACACTAAAAAGGGATTACGTGGAAACTTTTTACGTACCGGCTTATGCAGAGTATAAGTCGGCTGTTCTTTTACCCACTGTTGCACCTTGTGTAAAGGAATTGATTTCTTCACAGCTCTCCATAATGACGTAGCAGTTGAAAACGAGGCAGGGTGTGAAGAGTTATAATGAATATCGGCCACTTCTTCATATTTTATAATCACGCCATCTGTTGACAACTTTACGTTTACGTGGTGGCTCCTCTTCTTCCTCCTCTTCTTCCTGTTTTGGATCAGCAGCAGCGGCAGATGATGATGATGTCAGCTTACGAATATATTCTATACGGTGTGGGTTACCTATATACTCTAAAGGTATATTGGATTTTGCTAACAGTACAGCAAAGGGTTCCCAACCTGTAGGGGGAATATTTTTCTTGCAACACCTGACAAAATCTGCTATTAGATCTACTATATTAGCTCCAGGAATTAATTTATTATAAATATTAACATTTCCATTGTCATCCCAATGAATGTTGGAATTTTGTTTTAATTTACGTAATAAAGGTCTTGCTTTACGCAGACAATTTTCGGGGAGAGTAGATAGTATTTCATCCTCCTCGTCGTCCTCCTCCTCCTTCTTAGTACCAACACTAGTTGATGTTGTTGCAGTAGGTTTTTGCACAATGTGTAAATATTTTTGTAACACCTCTTTATAGCGTATCCATTTTTTCTTCAACACTCATTTTTATTATTTAAAATATTTTTCATCTCATCATATAAATTAGATATAATTTGATATTGGTGCAATTTTTCTGGTGCCATTAAAACAAGCTTTTGTGCATGCTGCATAATTATTTAATTAAACTAGATAGTATACCTCCAATAATAGGTGCAAGCAAAGCAGTAAGAAACCCATATTTTTGTACAATTATTCGTTTTTTTGTTTTAATGATGGACCTTTTTTCGTTAAATACCTTAATTCCTTTCTATATCTTTTTAATCTATTTTTCTCTTTTTTATTTAGCGGAACATTTCCTTGTAATACGTTATAGGAACATTCACAAATAGAGCGAATTAATTCGGGATCAGCATTTGGTAAAATTGCTTGGCGTACTTTGGGTTTTGCCTTTGCTAAAAGTTTTAGTAAATGTGCACTCTCTTTGCTAATCATTTTTTGTAGCCATTATACTAAAATTGAGTATTAAAATATAACAGTTATTGAGATTATTTTTTTACTGGTAGATAAACATAATTGTAAGAATCTGAGGGGAAAATGTTTGTTCGAACACGATGTTCGTCGGGATTGCTCTGTTTTAAATAAAAAACCAAATAACTATGAGGATCTCGTGTTGCGTCCTGATAGGCCTCCTGTACAAATTTTGTGTTACCAGGATATAATTGGCGTGCTAGATAATTAATTTGAGCCTGGTCTCTGGGGTTTTTAAAACATATTATATAATGGCATATTAATGATATGTCTCGCATACCTTTAGCTTGGTGAAAAATATTTTGCGTTATAAAAATAAGACTTAAATTTCGGTGGTGGCTACCTTTAGTAAAAGTCAAAAATTCGTGTATCACATTCTCGCATTGAATCATCAATAATTACAAGATGTGGGCCCGGTTGTGCTGAAAAATCATCTATTTTGGGGAGCTCTTTAAATGTACAACCTGAGGATAGAGTTTCATACAGAGGTTGCCACTCACCATAACACCATACTATATCTTTCCATTTTTCGACATAATGTTTTAAAAACTTTTTTACAAAATATGATTTACCACACCCAGTGGGTCCAGCTATAATACAAGTAAATGGGTGTTGAAACTCCATATTCTGATACACCACAAAATAATTATGAATATAATAACATATTATTATTATTACGATTCAAAATGTGAATACTTTCAGACGGTAGATTGGTAGTAGTAGTAGTAGTAAATTCAGACATGTTTAAGCATACTTTGTTACAGCTTTACATAATTGAGAACAAGTAATTATGGTCCGCTGAATGCACGGCAAATGAAGCTGGAGTTTTCGCCATGTACAAACACAGAAATTTACCTGACCCTTACTATCGTCATCTGTCGAATGAATAAAACACTGACGAATACCTTTAAGAGTATCTGACAATGATATTTTATAATTTTCACTAATGAAAAATTGTGTAGGCAATGAAGAATTTGTAACAGCATTAAAGTAGTTTTCAATATATGAATAATATGATAGAAAAGTATACCACTCATTAGGTGAAAGACGAATACGATCATAGTAATTATGTAAAGTGATAATAACAGAAAATTCTCCCTCATCATCGTATGCTAGACCAACACATACCTCGATTTCATTGAAATAATAATAATAATGATTTAAAATTTGATTATCCATTTTTTTACTGTCTCTCTCTCTATCTCTACTTAATTAAAAAACTAATACTGTATTTACCCTATTCGTTTTCTTTTATACCCGTAGGGAAGTGTATCAAAATTTTCTATTCGTTTCCTTTTACTAACAGTAACCTGATAGATTTTATGCGCCTCCGGCTTAGTAATCAATTTATAATCTTTAGTACGTACAATTTGTCGACCGAGAGGAACGCTAATAGAAGGTGAATTATTTAAAATCATATCTTTCATCTGTTCAAAGTTAACATATTTTAATGTTTTATTATTCAGTGTGATTTCCTTGATTTTACATATTGTCTTTGTTTTACCATTAAGAGTGTTAACAACGGAATAGTCGTAACATTTGGGACAACCAGCACAAAATTCTTCGATATATGCATCCGGACCATATTCTGCCTACTCATTCTTCCATTCCCCTAAATGCACTCCTATTTTTAACTGTGGCTCACCAGGCGATTGAGTGTAAATAATACTGTCGATATCATAATATAACACACGCTCGCGAAGTAAATCCAAATAACGAAATAACTCGAGGCGAGCGTGTGTCGTGGTGTATGCTGCGACTATCACGTTAATATGTTTAGGAGGAGCAATAACGCTCTCATTAACACTCCAGTTGAGTACACGGAATTTGTCGCCGATTGGAATACACGATTTAACCTCAATATTCGGATTTGTTAATTTATCGAAATACTCCTCGGGAGTTTTAATGATAGCGATTTGCTCCATGTTTTGTCTTTGTGCGAACTTACCCCACAGGCTGTTTACTCCTAGCTTTGAAATTTGTTTCTTAGGTTTGTTGCGCATAATCTTTTCCCGGTCTAATTGGATACCCTCTTTCTCATAATACTCCTGTATGAACTGGTCTTTTTGTTGTTCATTGACGCATCCTGCAGGCCAACCGTTACGCTCAGTCTTGATCTTCATAAACAGGTTAATGTATTCCGTGAAAAGACCGCCCTCTTTCTTTACAGCGTCATAAATTACAACCTCATAGCTCCATACCTCATGTTTTTCTAGCACTCTATATCCTTTCTCGACAGCTACCCGCACTTCGTCTACAACCCATACTCCAGTCAAAGCTCTCTCCTCTTCCGAATGCGTGCATTCTTCTTCTTCGTTAAGAGTGTCCGTGCATGTTCGGCATAAGGGGAATAATAACTTTTCACCACTCCGATAGGGCAGCACCGGGTGGTAGAGATTGTCCGGGGGTAATACCGTGCACTTTATTATTCCCTAAAATCCCGAAATATCAGGACACTCGTCATCACCCACATAAACTTTCGGATGACCCACAGGGTATTTTTTCACCTTACAACAATAAGGATAAAGGGAGATTATATCGGTATACTGATACGTTCTCCCTCTTTCACCTTTTTGTAAAGTTTCATGGCGTCGACTCTACCGCCATACAGGGCATCCCGGTGATGAATTGGGCATTTCTTAGCCATGCTGTGTTTTTTTACAAATATATTCACTGTCGGGTGTTCTTTCAGAAACTCGCGCCACCGGCATTCCCACATTTCATGCACTATATACCCCAGCTCTTTTAATCTATTAATTTTGTTTATAGTATTCTCATAACGCATATTAAAAGTAGTGTACGCGTCGTTATATATGGTGTTATCACGACCTGTGGGGTAACACTCCCGGCACCCGTGGAATAGACACCCCTGGTACTCCCAAACATGTTCTGCACCATTATAATGCGCATAACCATCCACTTTATACCCACCTCTCACCACAACCTCTCGTCCGTTACCAGAATGCCGGATTTGTGTTTTTAATCGGTCGGCCTCGTACACGAGCCACTGAACGGCGCCGACAGATTGGTTATCACGCCACCTGTACCCACTATGTAGGATAATACCAATGATGTCTGTTCGCAAGAACTTTTTTCTATACATTAAGTTGCACGCGCTGGCAATGCTTATACTTTCTAGGAACGGGTTGACGCCAGATATAACCTCAAACTCGTTCATAAATTTTATGCACGCATTGCGCAGCACGCTCACATCGTTTACACAGTATTTAATAAGCTGTTATTTTAAAATGAAACCCGTCTCTCCAAGTATTTCCTTTTCCTCATTATACCAACGCAAAAACTTCTCTTTCTGTTTCTTTTTTAAGCCCCCCACATCGTAATACTCAATGCCTGGTAAAGCACTTCTATACTACTGATTAGCTTTTGTGTTGAATAAATGAGGGAAATGACCCTTCGAGACGGGCAAATCGAACGCGTCGCCTAATTTGGACAAAGGCATTGGTAAGAAATTTAGACTATCAATAAATTTTAAATATAAATATTCCATCGATAAAATTTTGCACCCCCGCATAATTATTCGCGGCGTCCACTCTTTATGAAGCATCATCGCGCGTAAAATAAAATGGCCGTCGTAACACTTTGCGTTATGAGCTACAACGACTATTTTATTTATTTCAGAACGCCTTTGTGCTAAATAATCTAAAAATTCGACAATGCATTTGTCCCCATAAAATACATGTTCTCTATCGCCGCATACACCACACCGTTCACTCGCACTGTTTTTACAACAGTAGCACACCTGTTGCCTAACTAACAGGTTGGGCTCATGCTCAAAAATACCACCGGCTACTTCTTTATCCTGGCGGCACTCAATGTCGTAAAACACTAATAGCCATTTCTGTGGAGTACGCGTTCGGCACGGCTGAATATAACATAAATGCCCTGACGGCATCATATTATTACACCCTGTGCAGAATACTTCCCCACAGACATGTGGATTCCGCCCTTTTTTCACCACGTATGCTTTACGACATTGAGGACACACTTTCAGAATATCACACAATGAGCCTTATGGTTTTTGAGGCACTGAGGCCCATAAAAGTATCTATTGCATTCCCGGCAGTATATTACACTTTTCGTAATTGTGCATGGTGGTCTGTTCCGGCATTTATTGCATAAAGCTTTACACTTCCTCACGTGCCTGTCTTTATTCTGAATTTTTTGTGGCATTCGCAAAAGTATCCGCATGAAAAGGCTGCTGTTAGGCTAGTGATCACGTTATAATGATTGTTAATATATAACAAATTAATCTGTTTGCCATGACCGTGACCCTCAAAAAATATTTTTTCCCCCGATAACCCATCATACACTGTGATTTTATAATCCGCTAAATATGCCTGAAATTTTTTAAATTCCGGTATCCCCCCGCCATTCTCTAGGCTAACACCAGCCTTTTCACTTAGTTCGGATACCTTTTGGAACATATGTTTTGCGTATTGATTGCGATATCTATCTCTTTCTTTTGTATCATTTTTATGTTCAATAAGCCCTATAGCTACCACCAGAGTTTCACCCAAACAATAGTATTCAGGCTTTTTAATGACTATAATACCTCTGTTATGTTTTATGTATTCGTTTATGTCAGAAAAATTCTGTTTCACCCGTCCCATACCAATAGGTAATTCGACATGGTGAAAATAGAGAATAAAGCGATCTTGATATAAGGATGATGTATTGGATTGAATTACTTTTTCTAACGCACCCGACACATTTTCAGCAGTCATATTATTAGCAGTTCGAAAAGACAAATAGAATGGTTTATCTGGGTGATTTGGTTTATAAAAGTCAACCCTACACGATGATGAGGGAGCACACCTCTCATTACATACCGTACCAAATCATTAATGCCGTTTTCTACCCATTCAAAGGGGGTTTTCTCCCACTGGGGGATGAGTTAATTCAATTGTCAATCAAATTCCCGTTATCTTTAAACTGTCTATAATATTGCTGAGATTCGGATATTATATTAAATCGCTCCATTTTTTTGCTGTTTATCTAACTTTTAGAATATTGTAAAATCGTTAATGCTTGCTGTTTTATCTTAATTTTGGTCTTCCAACTATAGAACGCCAATTAGTGTTTCTTCTAAATTACCTATTATTCTTAACGATCAACAATTATTCACTGTAATAACGTTTGTAACGCTATATTGAAAGCAATACTTATAGAATTTTTTTCCTAATAATTAATTATTGTAATTTTTTTGCAAAACTCTTCTCGGAAAAATCAGGTGTTTGCAAGAAAAACGTAATTGGGGCTGTTCCCACTATAGATCATCAAAAGTGTTTTTCCCAATAACGTATTCTTTCTAAACCTGTAAATAGAAAAAAGGAATCTTACTTTGCAAAATCACCACCGAAAATTTTGACAGAGTTCAAAAATACTTAATTTTTTAAAAATCGATATTTTGCTTATTTTTGACCGCTGTGACCTCTGGTTTTCATGAACGTATTCAACACAACATATATTTCAAAAAATAATCGGTCTTGGTTGCGGTTATGAGGAACACTTAAAAACCACCCCCGAAAATTTTGAAAAAGTTCAAAAATACTTACCCTTAATTCACACTTAAAATTCAATTCAATGTTCTCACACTCTGCACACGATGTTGTATTTTTGCAATCCAACGAATAACTGACTGAGAATTGCTTCGAACCTCAGCCTTTATGTAGTTGTTCTGCTTTCCTCTGATTGGTTAAAATAAAACTCTTTTTCATTGGAGCAAAATATGCAAGTTAAGTATCTCATTGGTTAAAATAAAACTACAGTAAACCCTCGTTAACACGAATTCCAAGGGACTGAAAAATCAGGAGTTCGTGTTAAAAGAATTCGTGTTAACCGGGGGCACAAATTTTATTATTCGAATACATTTTCTCCATACATACACACTACAGTATGCAGACTATACATACAACTACAGTATATTATGTATGCCATAGAAAACACTAGAGATGGTATCGAGACGAGACTGAGTAGTCTCGGTTCCAAATTCGAGACGAGACCAAGACTATTCTCTGTCTTGATACATCCACAGAATTGTATCGAGACGAGACTGAGAGTTTCGGTCTCGTCTCGATTTCAAAAAGCACTTCTCAGTCTCAAATTCGAGTTAAGATCGAGATCGAGACTAGTTTCGATCTCGGTACCATCCTCTGAAAAGTGAAAACACTACAGTAAGTTTGTTATCCTATCTTCCAAGATTAAAAAAAAAGTTTCCACGCAGGAAATCCAGGTCAAGTTATAAAATTGATAACTCCACTAGCAGGGTGAGTACCGCTAGTAACGGAAAGGTATTTATGACTGATGTCACCAATTTGGAGTTACAGGGAAGAGATGTTTTGTCTCGAGCTGTCGCCACCTCGTCTGCCGAGCACCTGCATGTTTAGCGCTTGACGGAAGACAGAATCAACACTTCATAAGAGAGGAAAGATACCTGTTTCTGGTTTTTCTCTTATTTACAAGGCAATTTTCGTCTGTATAAATACTGTATGACAAAAAATTGGTCTGGAGTGAAATCTGAAATAAGAAAAATGATGTGAAAAAAAAAAGGATTGAAAGTTCGTGTTAAATCAAAACCTTTACTGACTCAAGGGACTAAAAATTAGTTCGAAATTCGTGCTAACCGAAATTCATGTTAACCGATAAAACTTCCTATAAGATAACGTACAGCGATGCCGGGACCGAAATTTTGTTCGTCCTAACCGAGTGTTCGGCTTAAGCGAGTTCGTGTTAACGAGGTTATACTGTATTTACTATTGGCTCCAAACAAAAACGGCTAATATATGTGCTAAATATTTTCTAAGTCCATTTGAGTGTCCAAAATTCATAAAATAGTCCATATCTCGAAAACGGTCAAAAATATCAAGAAATAATCGAAAAAATCTCCCCTTTATAACACCCCTTGCCGTTTTTACACATGAAGAACCCATGGAACCATGTTTCAATCTTGTACGACAAGGGTGGGCCAAGTTGCCAAAAAAACTTAGGATCGTCATATCTCGAAAACGGTGAGAGAGAGAGCAAACATAACATATTGAAGCATTGTTTCTCGACTTTCAGAGCGTCATTGCAAGAAATACTCCAAACAAATCGTCTAAGTTTATTTTCGGGTGTCCAAAATTCATAAAATGGCCCATATCTCGAAAACGGTCAAAAATATCAAAAAATAATCGAAAAAACCTCCCCGTACCTCACCCCTTGCCGTTTTTACACATGAAGAACCCATCGAACCATGTTTCAATCTTGTACGACAAGGGTGGGCCAAGTTGCCAAAAACTTAGGATCGCCATATCTCGAAAACGGTGAGAGATAGAGCAAACATAACATATTGAAGCACTGTTTCTCGACTTTCAGAGCGTCATTGCAAGAAATACTCCAAACAAATCGTCTAAGTTCATTTTTGGGTGTCCAAAATTCATAAAGTGGCCCATATCTCGAAAACGGTCAAAAATATAAAAAAAATCGAAAAAATCTCCCCTTTATAAAACCCCTTGCCGTTTTTACACATGAAAAACCCATGGAACCATGTTCCAATCTTGTACGACAAGGGTGAGCCAAGTTGCCAAAAAAACTTAGGATCGTCATATCTCGAAAACGGTGAGAGATAGAAATAAAATTTTAACGGCATTCGATTTAAGATCATCAAATGTATAATCTGTCCAAGGTTGGTAAACTTCGCCCAAAGAACAAGTTTTCAATGTGTTAAATTGTCCACCACTCTTTGTTCTCATCTGAGCCCTGCTATGTTATATTAAAATAGTGGCTGGAAAATGTGCCATAGTCTTTTATTAGTTCAGCTATGTTTATGCCATACAATTTTATTACCTCTGCTATGTTATATGTGCTATGTTACAATAGGGGTTATTAGCTCTGCTATGTTCGTAGTCTCCATGTATTCTCTGCTATGTTTAAGTAAGGGTTGGAGAATGTGTTATCTGCTCTGTTATGTGTTCGTAAAGTGCTCATAAAAGGGAACGAATCTTATGTGGCAGGGTCCGACGCCGACCAATCAGCGCAGACCGTGCGCGTGACCAGCCAATCAGAGTCAAGGGGGAGGGTCCTGCGCCAGCCAATCGGCGGGGGTCCGCCGCCAGCCAGTCAGCGCAGTAGATACTCCTAAAATGGAGGTCATAAAAGAACGTGGCCGTTGCCAACCAATCAGCCTCAAGGGGCGTGGCCGGTACCAGCCAATCAGCGTGAAGGGGCGTGGTTCGGCGCCAGCCAATCGGCGTGAAGGGGGCGAGGTCCGACGCCAGCCAATCAGCGTCAAGGGGCGTGGCCAAGGGGGCGGGGTCACGTGACCTGCGCCAGCCAATCAGCGTCAAAGGTTTGCGCATGCGCAGTAGGAAAAAAAAACACCCGCAAGTTTCCCCACCCTACTGATGCAAATATGATGAAAGAGAGATACAGCCACATGCGCAAATTTAGGATTTGAGACAAAATGATCGGATAGCATCCATATTTTGTCGAAAATTTTGATTTGGTAAGTAGACATGTAAAAGCTCACCCAAAACCTGAGAGCATCCCACTACCAATTGTTGAATTCAAGTGAAGAACTCAGTTGAGAGCATCAGATGATTACGGAGGGGGAGAAACATGTTCAGATATGGGAAACAAATAATGAAAAAAGCTTGGACTGCCCTGGGCAGGACTCGAACCATGAATCTTATGATTACTAAGCAACGACTCTACTCACTCATCCACGGAGCCACACTGAACGCTAAGCAGTCATACGTCAGACACAGAACCTTTGTTACTTACAAAACGTTTTTGTAAGGGGGAAAGCTAAGGAAATTCCCCGTCTCTAGTTTTTCTTTCCCTGGCACTAACTTAATTACTGTTGTCCCAGCCTGGGAAGAATATTTTCCACCCCTCCATAAACTTTCCTAACCATTTTCATACATTTATATATAGCAGCACAAAACATTTATCCATGGCTGTTCTGCACAATTATACATACACAAAACTATTACTTCCAATTCTATTAATTCCAGTACCAAGTAAACAGAAATACTGGATATGAAATTCTATATTTTGGCAATAGTCTTGCAGAAAATATAGAAAAAATCAATTTTTCTATTTGGATCAGGGGGACCATACACGCAAGTTGCGCACATAAGATTTGTTTTCGGAGGAGGGGACAGAAATTTACATTGAAAATGGCAAAATCGCACGTTTAATTATAACATAATTTTTTAAAGAATGCCAAATGCGAAGGAGAACGAATGTATTCTCTTTGCCTTGAAAGAATAAAATTAAAAAGAATAAAAACAAAATCAAACTACTTTTTTTTAAAGATTAATATTGATTGCACACCTCATGCACAGTTCCAATATGCAAAATCAACCACTATCTTAAGCAGAAATTGCAGAAAACGACAGAAAATGGATATTTAAACATCCAAGTAGAAACCTGTGCTGGAGCGATTCTATTATCAATATTATAATACAAACTCTTGCAAGTTGCGTCTGTGGTCAAGCGGGTTTAGTACTGCTATTGAAATTTCTGAAACGAAGGGCGACGGTTCGAGCCTCCGTGCGGAAAATTAAAGTTTTCTTCCTTTTATTTAAATATATGAAAACTTTTATATAAATATAAATTTCTACTGTGAAGTGGTTGGAAACACATTATCCGACAAACTGTCACTTTTCAAATCCCTGTCCCATTTACTAGCCCGCTATGTCCATAATTCATATACGAAAACGCTAAAAATGAGAAATGTGAACACAGTTAATAACCTAAAACCAGATTGTCCAAAATGAAAATTATTCATATATGTATTTCGGGGGGCTTTGCTAGCTTAATTCTTGGAAATGTGAACATTCTACAAGATATTTCATTCACTTTACAATATATTATTTCAATAAACATAAAATTTGGGGGGGATCAAGCTCGGAAGTCTCCTAAAATACATCTATCTATCTATCTATCTATCTATGCATGTATTTTTTTTTTTTTTGCATTACAAAATCTTAGGGTTCCCCATAATCTGGATTCTTATAAAGCAATTTGAACAATTATTTAGAAAATATGTACTGCTTAAAATCGGATTAAATCGCAATGTCAGTAATCTGTAATATCTTACATTTTTATTTATTTACATTGACTGTGTACCTGTTTTATACTGTATAGCATGAATATTAGCTGCTAGATAAGAAACAGTTATCTATAATTATTTAAGTAGGAAGTCAATATAGTTATTATAAGAAGAAGCTTGTGAAAATGATGTGTATAATAATGGTTGTATCTGAAATAGATGTTGCGTAATGGTGTAGTTGGTTACCCCGCCAGCTTTGGAATACTGGGCTTTTCAAACTATCCATCCTTAGGGATGCGCAGAGTCGAGTCGAGACAGAATATTCCTGACAAAATTCAAGTCGCGACACAGCTCTTCCGATAGAAAAATATACATTTTTCGAATCGAGACATCACTTTTACAGCATATTGCCGAGAACCGACGACCTCAAATCTTGTCTCGCGCATCCCTATCCATCCTACCTACATAAAATCGATTTTGGATATGAATATTCAATTTCTTTTAACGATAATTGTAATCTACGATACAGATTGAAGTAAGATATTGGCTTGAACTGGTTTATTACCCACTTAACCTCCGTATACTGCGATTATATCTATGTTTGGCATAAATATTTATTATTATTAGAATATAAACACTGAAGAATATATATCAACAAACAACGAGGAAGAACTCAATGCTCGTAGTAATTAACAAATTGGTCGCATGTTTATTTAAAATTAACTCTCTTAAAATCTAAATAATCATTATTAGAAAGAAAGGAAGAGAACCGTTTTGTTAATTTGGACATATTATACGAGATTGAGGAATGTGTATGTAATCGAACAGAATATATGAAACTAAATAGAATGGCATATGGAACTGAATTTGAAAGAGGATAGGATGTGTAAATGAAAAATTAAAGAAACCAATGGTTAACAGCAGTAGTCACTACTTACAGCAGATGAGTGTAATCTCGCCCCCCCCTAAAAGTTCAACAATTCTGAAACATAAGGGCGTCACATTTTCTTCGTTTCCTGAAAAATTGAAAAAAGGATTTTGCATATTGTTCGTCTATATCCCTCCAATATAGTTAGCTAACAAACCAAGTACGATCGACTGACTAGACGTCACGTGAGTGAAATTTGTATAGGAAGTTTCGATACAGCGTTCACCGAAGTGACCCAGACGTAGTGTTAAAACTTCTGGTAGGTCCTATTTCGTAATGGCTTTTAGGTCAGTGAGATTTCTTTATACGTATCAGAAAGCTCTTTAACTCCATACTAAAGGCGTGTCGTATGATTTATTCAAACCGTCAGGTATTCGTACAACCATGAGCTCAATTCGTTTTGCTTCACTGCTCACAAGTTTAACTTGAAAGAAATCCTTACTTTTCCACGGAAACACAAACTATTTGAATGCTCATTTTATTATGGGTGAAATGTATAATTCTGCAAGTAATAAAAATTTTCATGTCCTTGTCCGAGATTCGATCCCTCGTCCTTTGGCTCAGCAGTTCGACACGTAGACAACTCGACTAATTGTCGTTGTGTAATAACTTGGATGAAAATCGGTTTCAACTGCACGAAGGAAATTGAGGACATTGGTTATAGCTGGATGGAGGCAAATACCATGTGCTTCCAAGTTCGTAGTGCCACTTGCTGTTTTTGGAAGATGAAGACAGCCTTGGGGAAATCATGTGTACAGATTGCAAGCACCTGGAAGATTTTGTCGTAGATTTGGCAGCTCCAAATCGATACATTCAGTGAGTGAACTAGGAGTGCAATGATACCGGTACTCTATTTTACTTTGATTGGTGTTGTTTTTATAAAGATGGAGAACGAAAATATTTTATCGTTCGAACATTTGAAAGAATACTTTTTCTTAAGAGCTGAGGATAATGATGGACAAAATTTAAAAGTAAACAGTCTGAACTGTCCCGGCGGAAAATATTTATCAACAATTAGGGTGCCATAATTAACGATTTATAGTAAGGGGTTAATATGAATAAACTGTGTTCTGATGAGCAGGCCTACTTTATTAGTAGAAAATAGTTTGCTGATGGTATGTAATATTAAGGTTCTTTCAGATCAGTTTGCTTATCCTAGAGTCCTGTTGATTATAGAGTTTGAAACTAGCTTTAAAAAGCATGTATCGATTTTAGAGTTACTGGCAAGTTTTGATTCACTCCCAGTTCATGTGTTCTCATTTTATTAGTTCTAGTGCAATGTTTCTCTATATTCTGTATTTTTAATTTTACATAACAACATTGTTATTGTTATATAATTAGTTTAGCAGAATAATAATAAGCAACATTTTTTTCTAACGCATAGGGATGAGCTAAAACTCTACTCATCTCGAATTCAAATTGAGCTTCGAATCAAGTCAAAGGTAATAATCTCGAGTCGAGTTCCGAGCCGATTCAGTGTTTCGCGCCGAGTTCAGTCGAGTTTGATAAATGGTTCGTTCGTTTTAACTCGTCTTGAAATCATGGCCTGATTACACTGGAAAACGAAAGCCATGAGAAATGTAAGCTAAACACTAATGTGGAATACTTTTAGTGTTGCTCACGAGAGGGGACACTGCTCGCATCTCGTCTCGTCTCGATAGCGAAACCACAAGAGATTTTTCATAATAAGGTCAGCTCGGCTCGGCTCAACTGAGAGGATGGCTCGAGCCGGCTCACTTGGGGTGAAACATCGGCTCGAGCTGGCTTGGTAGGGATGAGCCATCTGCTCAGTTCGGCTCAACTGAGCCGAGGGCTCTAGCCGAGTCGTTGGGTGAGCTGTTGACTGGGCTCACTTCTCGGTTCGGGTCGATAGTGAAGGAGCTGTGAGCCAAGCTGCTCGAGTCGTTGACAATTCTAAACCCGGACCGAGCAGTTTTGAAGATATTTGGCCAGTGCCCTATAACTTCTGACAGTGTTTGTCTCGAGCCCGAATACTCAATCTAGACCCTGAACCAAAATTCAGAAGCTAGTGATCAATGTCCTTGACTCCTAGACTTCACGACTACCGAGGTGACATTCAACTAGTTTTTTAGTATTCAAATACAAACCGCCTATCTTTCACGTTTACATACAGAGTTGTTACAATTAATAATAATAATAATAATAATAATAATAATAATAATAATAATAATAATAATAATAATAATAAAAGTTGTAGTAGTAGTAGTGTCATTGATAATAATTATATTGCCTGTGTAATATACTTGAAGAATATACCAAATTTCACAATAGTAAATCCCCACGTAAAGCGGGTTTCCATATCCAGGCTTCCAACTATGAAAACATTTACGATCACTTCCCCAATCATTTCACAGATTTAACCTGTTGCATATAAGTTATTATGACGTAAAATTGAATATAGTTTATACGAAAAAGACCTTTATGCATTGCAAGACCTGTAACGCCCAAATATTCACCACGAACTTATAGTGGTATCGACATAAACAAAAAAAGTGTGGAGCAGGAAACTACTTTAGACAAAAGTCTAAAGAAACTTAATGAAGACGTACGAACTGGTGGAGCGGTTTGGGTCAATATTTTATCAATCATGTGTTCAAATCCTGTAGGAAGTATTCGTTTTGTTTTTTTTCCTTAAAAGTATGTTCCTTATTTTCATCAGAGGACTGAAAACATTTCTTTGAATAAATCTTTGGCAACTACTTTTCTCTCAAATTCGATTAGAAGGGAACATTAAATGAATTGCAGATTTAAAATCCAAAACTGAAAACAAAATATTAAGTATGTTCAATATTTCATTATTATCTTTTGATTTGAATTGAAAAACTAATTATAAGCATTGATGATTTCAGAAGATTCTCCCCGTGTAATGTCAATATATGAATGAGAGGAAATTCATAGAACATTATTAGTCCACTTTGAGCATGATCGAAGATATATGGCCACGAATTTATGTCGACAAGGTTTCAAATTCTTCCACAGGTAATGCCCTGAAATCATCACTGTTTCAAAAGTTTCCTTAACAAATACCTAGGTAGAATATTACATTTATTTCTCGTTCTACGTTTTCAAATGACAAAATTATAATTTTAAAGGTAATTATAATACGATAAGCATAAAGGTTTATAGAACTAATGAAGTAAATAGTATTGTGTAAGTTATCGGTTTCTAATCGCATTAAAACTAGAATATTCATTTGCATCGCATTTTAAAGTAAATCCTCTCTATATATAATTCTTACTGGAAAGCATGTTTAACTCCAATTACTTAATTAATATATTTAATAATATATTTTTATTATAATATTTTTACTATTCAATGTCGTATACACTTCATTTCCCAAAGCAAAACCTCACAAATGTATAGTGGGCTAGTGAATATTATCAAATAAATTATCATTTAGTTTACGTAAATACTGCATCGCCTGATTTGAAACTTCGTACTTTAACTAATAATAATAATAATAATAATAATAATAATAATAAAATCATAGCCATATCTTATAAGAATTTTAGGCTTACTCAATAAATGAATTCAACATGGTCTCTATTCGAAGTTCTATTTATTCGAATCCGAAAGAAATACAAGGAGAAACTTCGAGAACAGGTAAAAGAAAAATTTTACTTTGGTGGGACTGGAACTAACCTTTAAGAGGTACTTTCAAGTTACAAATGCCTTAGACACTTTGTTTCTTGTCTTTAAGTTAACTGATTCACTGAACATATTCCAGTAAATTGTCTTTATTTTCTACTCGGTTATACACGCTTTACAATAATTTCTTTTAAGCTTGAACGACAGGAACACGAACGCAAAAACATTTAGGTCAATTAAAATTCCACCACCGGGAATCGAACCGGGGACCCCGTACACCAAAGGCACACGTGCGAACAACTAGATCAGCTATAAGGACGAACGAAATCTGTTTTGAAGTGTCTGAAATTAATGCCTATTTCGCCCTGATGTCATATGTCTATTGATGAAATGACGAGGTGTATACGGTTTGGGGTTGATATAGTTTTTGCTGGAGAATCTAAAAAGAAAATTAATAAGATGTAGAAAACTTGAGAAAAGCTTCTGAAGAATATGGGATGAATATAAATGATAGAAAGACAAAATGCATGGCCATTGAAACGAAGCGATCGGTGTCAAATATAGAATTAGGAGCGGGAGAACAGAACAAGTGACTACTTTTCGATATCTGAGTAGTATTATTACTGATGATATGATATGCGAACGTGAAATAAAAGCAAGGATAGAAATGGCGAAAGAAGCCTTTAGGATGAAGAAAATACTATTTTGTGGGACCTTGAATGGAGTTGAAAAAGACTCATAAAATGCTTCGTGTACTGTATTTTACGTATTTATAAGACAGAATCATGGACATTATGCAAAAATGATGAGAAACAATTGATGGCTTTCGAAATATGTGCGTGAAGAAGAATGGAGAGAAATAGCTGGGTCGAGATGAAAACAAACGAAAAGGTGTTAGTAATGGAAGGAGAAAAATATTATTAAGAAGAGGAAGAAAAATTGGTTGGGACATTGGTTAAGAAGAAACTGTATATCATGAGGGATGTGCTAGAGAGTATGGTGGCAGGAAAGAGAGGGAGGGGATTAATTAGACTAATTAGGCTACTGGCGATATCAAAACAGAAAAATCTATGTGAAGATGGAAAGGTTAATAGAAGATCGTGGAGCATGGCAGTTTCCTCCAAGCTGTTACACAACGACAATTAGTCTAGTTGTCTACGTGTCGAACTGCTGAACCAAAAGACGAGGGATCGAATCTCGGACAAGGACATGAAAATTTTTATTACTTGCAGAATTATACATATAACCCATAATAAAATGAGCATTCAAATAGTTTGTCTTTCTGTGGAAAAGAAAGAATTTATTTCAAGTTAAACTTGTGAGCAGTGAAGAAAAAAGAATTGGGTTCATGGTTGTACGAATACCTGACGGTTTGAATAAATCATACGACACGCCTTTGGTACGGAGTTAAAAAGCTTTCTGATACGTATAAAGAAATGTCACTAACCTAAAAGCCATTACGAAATAGGACCTACCAGAAGCTTCAACACTACGTCTGGGTCACTTCGGTGAACGCTGTATCGAAACTTCCTATATAAATTTCACTCACGTGACGTCTAGTCAGTCGATCGGTGTTTGTTAGCTACTATATTAAAGGGATATAGACGAACAATATGCAAAATCCATTTTTCAATTTTGTCAGGAAACGAATAAAATGTGATGCCCTTATATTTCAGAATTGTTGAACTTTTAGGGGGGGGCGAGATTTCACTCATCTGCTGTAAGTAGTGACTACTGCTGTTAACCATTGGTTTCTTTAATTTTTCATTTACACATCCTATCCTCTTTCAAATTCAGTTCCATATGCCATTCCATTTAGTTTCATATATTCTGTTCGATTACATACACATTCCTCAATCTCGTATAATATGTTCAAATTGACAAAACGGTTCTCTTGCTTTCTTTCTAATAATGATTATTTAGATTTCAAGAGAGTTAATTTTAAATAAATATGCGACCAATTTTTTAATTACTACGAGCATTGAGTCCTTCCTCATTGTGTGTTAATATATATCCTTCAGTGTTTATATTCTAATAATAATAAATATTTATGCCAAACATAGATACAATTGCAGTATACGAACGTTAAGTGGGTAACAAACCAGTTCAAGCCAATATCTTACTTCAATCTGTATCGTAGATTACAATTATCGTTAAAAGAAATTGAATATTCGTATCCAAAATCGATTTTATGTAGATAGGATGGATAGGGATGCGCGAGACAAGATTTGAGGTCGTCTCGTCTCGACAATATGCTGTAAAAGTGATGTCTCGACTCGAAAAATGTATATTTTTCTATCGGAAGAGCTGTGTCTAGACTTGAATTTTGTCAGGAATATTCTGTCTCGACTCGACTCTGCGCATCCCTAAGGATGGATAGTTTGAAAAGCGCAGTATTCCAAAGCTGGCGGGGTAACCAACTACACCATTACGCAACATCTATTTCAGATACAACCATTATTATACACTTCATTTTCACAAGCTTCTTCTTATAATAACTATATTGACTTCCTACTTAAATAATTATAGATAATTGTTTCTTATCTAGCAGCTAATATTCATGCTATACAGTATAAAACAGGTACACAGTCAATGTAAATAAATAAAAATGTAAGATATTACAGATTACTGGCATTGCGATTTAATCCGATTTTAAGCAGTACATATTTTCTAAATAATTGTTCAAATTGCTTTATAAGAATCCAGATTATGAGGTACCCTAAGTTTTTGTAATGCAAAAAAAAATACATGCATAGATAGATAGATAGATAGATAGATGTATTTTAGGGGACTTCCGAGCTTGATCCCCCCAAATTTTATATTTATTCAAATAAAATATTGTAAAGTGATGAAATATCTTGTAGAATGTTCACATTTCCAAGAATTAAGCTAGCAAAGCCCCCGAAATATATATATGAATAATTTTCATTTTGGACGTGTTGTTTTAGGTATTCAACTGTGTTCACATTTCTCATTTTTAGCGTTTTCGTATATGAATTATGGACATAGCGGGCTAGTAAATGGGACAGGGATTTGAAGTGACAGTTTGTCGGATAATGTGTTTCCAACCACTTCACAGTAGAAATTTATATTTATAAAAATGTTCTCATATATTTAAATAAAAGGAAGAAAACTTTAATTTTCCGCACGGAGGCTCGAACCGTCGCCCTTCGTTTCAGAAATTTCAATAGCAGTACTAAACCCGCTTGACCACAGACGCAACTTGCAAGAGTTTGTATTATAATATTGATAATAGAATCGCTCCAGCACAGGTTTCTACTTGGATGTTTAAATATCTATTTTCTGTCGTTTTCAGCGATTTCTGCTTAAGATAATGGTTGATTTTGCATATTGGAACTGTGCATGAGGTGTGCAATCAATATTAATCTTTAAAAAAAAGTAGTTTGATTTTGTTTTTATTCTTTTTAATTTTATTCTTTCAAGCCAAAGAGAATACATTCGTTCTCCTTCGCATTTGGCATTCTTAAAAAAATTATGTTATAATTAAACGTCCGATTTTGCCATTTTCAATGTAAATTTTTGTCCCCTCCTCCGAAAACAAATCTCATGGGCGCAACTTGCGTGTATGGTCCCCCTGATCCAAATAGAAAAATTGATGTTTTTTCTATATTTTCTGCAAGACTATTGCCAAAATATAGAATTTCATATTCAGTATTTCTGTTTACTTGGTACTGGAATTAATAGAATTGGAAGTAATAGTTTTGTGTATGTATAATTGTGCAGAACAGCCATGGATAAATGTTTTGTGCTGCTATATATAAATGTATGAAAATGGTTAGGAAAGTTTATGGAGGGGTGGAAAATATTCTTCCCAGGCTGGGACAACAGTAATTAAGTTAGTGCCAGGGAAAGAAAAACTAGAGACGGGGAATTTCCTTAGCTTTCCCCCTTACAAAAACGTTTTGTAAGTAACAAAGGTTCTGTGTCTGACGTATGACTGCCTAGCGTTCAGTGTGGCTCCGTGGATGAGTGAGTAGAGTCGTTGCTTAGTAATCATAAGATTCATGGTTCGAGTTCTGCCCAGGGCAGTCCAAGCTTTTTTTCATTATTTGTTTCCCATATCTGAAGATTTTTCTCCCCCTCCGTAATCATCTGATGCTCTCAACTGAGTTCTTCACTTGAATTCAACAATTGGTAGTGGGATGCTCTCAGGTTTGGGTGAGCTTTTACATGTCTACTTACCAAATCAAAATTTTCGACAAAATATGGATGCTATCTGATCATTTTGTCTCAAATTCTAAATTTGCGCATGTGACTGTATCTCTCTTTCATCATATTTGCATCTCTCGTTTACCAAGGTCATCAGCTATGACATAAGATTGCTTGGGAGCAAAGATTGAAATCCTAAAAGTGCTATACCAATGGGCTCACTCTCACTAAGCATTTGATTAAATGTATGTGTTTTCACACTGATTGAGAGGGGGTATCCGCTCTTCCTACCCTCCTAAAGTGACAGACTCTGCAAAGCCATTTCGGATCAAACGACAGAAAAAGTGTTCATTCCAACCGCAACAGGATTGGACTTCAATTTTTTGTTTCAATTTATCTCCACAAATAGAACAAATATGAAGTAATATGTTTGCCATAAGAAGTAGATTCATTTCATTTGGAGAAATGATGCTGTAGACGATAGTGGGAATTTCGCCCAAGTGTACGGGAATTTTCAGTGCCTGGCGTTTATGCCACCCGCCTTCTTTTAAAGTTAATTCGGTTGCAATACTTCCCGGCAAATGCTTCGGACTCAACTGGTGGAGCACTTTAGCCGTAAACCTCCATATAGCTGTACCATCGAGAAGTGTCCCTCGCTGTACAAAGAAACACTAAGAACTTCGTAGCATTCGAGTGTGAGGAATTCCTACTTCTCCTATTAACAAAACCTCGAAGTTCATCTTTGTGAATCAAAGTAATACTTTGGAAACTGTGCTTTCCTTGTTTAAAGCAAGTTCTATTGTTTTGTTTAAAGCAAGTTTTGTGATAAGATATTGCGACCAAGTTGGACAATGTGATCTCCGATCGGTTGTCTAAGCAGTGTCTTGAGTAACAAAATTCTTTTGCATTGATATTATTTTCGGATGTGCTGCAAAAGTTCGGTCAGAGTGAAACTGATAACCTTTGACTGCCAAACTCCTAACCACCTCCGAAGGAGACTTGGATCCGCGCCTGAATGAGATGGTAAAGATAACTTTCTCTGATGTGTAACCTGTCATTAGCATGCTTTTGTAATTTTAAAAAATCCAGTATTTCTACCATATTTTGAAAACTTTATTTAAAAGAAATATACCCAATGTTACATTGAGGGCGGTACGGAAGTGAGTAAGGTTTAAAGTGGGGAGCCTGACAATTGAAGGTTACTTATAACTAGAGATGCAAAAAAGCCGGCTTTTTTGAATCGATGGTTTTTTGCACGTAAAAAGCCGTTTTTTTTTGGGAAAAAACGAGAATTTTGGAAATTTTTGCTTTTTTCATTTTCATGATTTTTCTATTTGAATAGCTTTCTTATAGTATACTCTAAAGTTAGATAAGATTTCATGACTTAAATACCATATTTCGCTCTGGAATTCACCATCATGATGGATGGAGCATATGTTTTATGAATTAAAGTAAACATAGAGTACGTAGTATTTGAGAGCAATTGTAGAGGATATTTAACTTTATTTTAACTTCTGAGTTATCGACATGTTTTTTTCTTCTCTACGTCATCTTTTTTTTGTCATCCGTGTTTCATTTCTTAGAGATTAGTAGGCCTACTTTAGCTTCTAGCACATAAGTTAAACTTACGTTTTTCAATATATCCGTCAGAGCGTACGTTTGTCAGTATATCTGTCAGAGCGTACTTCTACATTCTTGTTATACTGTGGCTGTGCAATGATTTAGCAATAATCTTCTGGACACAACCTTGAATACAGTTTTTAGAAATAATCAGTAGCGGATTCAGAAAAGTATTTTGGGAGGTGCTTCTCTGCTTAATGTTTGGTTTTTCTAAAATTTACTAATTTTTATTTGGGAGGAGCTTGAAGTTTATGAGTATAGGCATAACTAATATTTCGTTTTGTTTGTATTCAGCAAAAATCTTCCTGATACAACCTTGAAGACCATTTTATACTGATAATCAGTGGCGGGTTTAGTAAAGTATTTTGAGAAGGTTTTTCCATGTTAATATTCAATTTTTCCAAAAAATACCTAATTTTTATTTGAGGAGAGCTTGAAGTTTATGAGTAAAGGCAAAACTAATATTTAGTTTGTTTTATAAATTCCGTAATTTCGGGGTAGAGGCTTCAATCCGAAAGATATCCTCACCCTAACCCTCTTCGCAAATCCATCACTGCTGGTAATTAGAAATAACAAAGATTATAAACGATTAGAAAGGAAGTCGGCCAGGACTCACAATACACGCACTATCTCTACATTCACAGATGGAATTAAGAAAAACTTTTGTCAAAATGCTCGAATTCGGGGTTGAATCCCGGACTTCCCGATAGAAGTGCAAAAACTAGCCATTCACTCATGGTTGTTGTCCAGTTGTGCTTAACTTAAATATTCTCTCTCTCTCTCTCTCTCTCTCTCTCTATGGCTTATGGAATTCGAAGGTTCAATGCCGGGTTCACAAAAGCTCTCGACTAACTTCTATCCTTAGTCAACTGGATCCAGTTTTTACTTTGTATTCCTATTTCTGCGAGATCCATCTTAATATAATCCTCCCATCTGCCCCTAGGTTTTCCTAATGGACATTTTCCGATTCGATTTCCAGTTAATCAATTAATCCAGTTAATCCAGAGGGCAGAAAGATGTACAGAAAGTTAAATAATGAATTACGAAGAGAAAGAGACAGAGCGAGGGAAGAGTTTTACAAAAGAAAATGCGAGGACATAGAAGAATTAGAAAGAGTTGGGAAATATGAGGAAATGTACAAGGAGGTGAAATCTATGGAATTTCAGAGGAAACAAGGGGGTATTATGATGGCAGTAGAAAATAAGAATGGGAAGGTAGTCAGCGAGAGAAATGAGGTCATAGGAAGGTGGAAAGTATACGTTGAAGACTTATATGAGAATAGGGATAGACCGTGTAGCCTAAATGTTGAAGTGGAAAATGAAGTAGGCGAGGATGATAAAGGATTTAGTATTCTTCGGGATGAGTTTGAAAAGGCTATATCCGAGATTAGGAATGGAAAGGCAACCGGAATAGATAACATACCAATCGAATTCATTAAAAATACAGGAGACAAGGGAAAGAAAGAATTGTGGCGACTATGCAATGAAATATATGAAACAGGAGAATGGCCAAAAGACTTTCTGAAAACGATCATGATACCGATGGCTAAGAAATCGAACCCAAAGAGATGTGAGGATTATAGAACTATTAGTCTCATATCTCATGCAGCTAAAATTCTGCTCCGAATACTGAACAGAAGGTTATATGGAAGAACAAATAGAAATGTTGAGGAGGAGCAGTTCGGGTTCAGAAGATGCAAGGGCACAAGAGATGCTATTGGATTATTAAGGGTGATCGGTGAAAGATTTATAGAAAAAGGGAAAGAGGTGTATGTTGTATTTATTGATCTAGAAAAGGCTTTTGACCGCGTGAATTGGGAATTGTTGTTGGGAGTTTTAACAAAGATAGGGTTGGAATGGAAAGATAGAAGACTCATAAGAAACTTATACATGAACCAACAAGTAAGTGTTAGGATAGGGGAATAACTGACGGAAGAGAGTGCAATTGGAAGGGGAGTTCGACAAGGATGCTGCCTCTCGCCAACACTATTTAATGTTTATCTAGAAGAGATAGTGAAAAAGAGCCTACATGATGATGATGGCATTTCGGTAGGAGGTAGAATGATTAGATGCATAAGATTGGCAGACGATATGGCGGTTGTTGCAGAATCTGAAAAGGAAATCAATAAAATGTTAGAAAAATGAGAAAGGGTTTTGAAGAATATGGGATGAAAATAAATGTTAGAAAGACAAAAGCCATGGTGATTGGAACGAAGGGGTCCGTGTCAAATATAAAAGTAGGAGGGGAGAAAATAGAACAAGTGAATAGTTTTTGATACCTGGGTAGTATTCTTAGTAATGACATGAAGTTCGAACGTGAAATAAAAGCAAGGATAGGAATGACGAAAGAAGCCTTTAAAAGAAAGAAAAATCTGTTTTGTGGGACCTTGAACAAAGAATTGAGAAAAAGACTCATAAAATGCTTCGTGTGGAGTGTTGTACTGTATGGGGCGGAAACGTGGACATTACGTAAAGGTGACGAAAATAGACCGGAAGCCTTCGAAATGTGGGCGTGGAGAAGAATGGAAAGAATTAGTTGGGTCGAGCGGAAAACGAATGAGAGAGTGTTAGAAATGGTGAGTGAGAAAAGAACACTTTTAGATATTATTAGGAAGAGGAAGAGAAACTGTTTGGAACATTGCCTAAGAAGAGATTGTATCATGAGGGACGAGCTAGAGGGTATGGTGGCGGGAAAGAGAGGGAGGGGGCGAAGGAGACTACAATTAATGGATGATATTAAAACAGAAAGATCATACGCGAAGACGAAAAGGTTAGCGGAGGACCGTGGATCATGGAAGCTTCTCAGCTGCGGCAAGTGACCTGCCAATAAAGGCAGAATACCTATAATGATGATTTCCAGTTAAAACTTTGAAAGCGTTCCTACCTTCTTCCATTCTGGCTGCATAACCTGCCCACCTTAGCCTCCTATATATTTGATGACCGTAACGATGTTTAGTAAACCGTGTAAATTATGCAGTTCTTCGTTTTGAAGTTTCCCCCATTCCCGTTCCTCTTGTCTCCCAATATTCGTCTCAGGATTTTATTTTCAAATACTTTCAGTCTGTGTTCTTCCCTCATCGCAAACGACCATGTTTCACAACCATACAGAACAACAGCCATGATAATCGTTTTATATATTTTAAGCTTTAAATTCCTCGACAGAATTCGCGTCGACGAAATATTTTGAACAATAATAACAAGAATTTCTTGATTTCAATCGACATTTAATTTCTTTGTGGATATGATTTTGGTCTGGTAATATTGATTATAGATATTTGAAAGTATCCACTTTGTCGAAAGTATTAATTGATGTTTTAACGCATCCATAATTTGCCGTATTACGATCCTGGTGAATTTTCATGTATTTAGTTTTCTCTGCATTTACTTCTAAACCAATGTCGCTGCAAGCGTTGAGTAAGGCCTATGCATTTCTTTCTATTGTTCTCTATCATCCCCTATTAAATTTACATCATCAGCATACGCCATAGCCTGGTGAATACCATTCAGCTCTAGGGCCTGGTTGCTATCTTTAATTGTCCTTATAGCGTACTCCGGAACTATGCTGAATAATAATGGCAATAATGCATCTCCTTGTTTCATGCCATTCTCGACGTTCAAGCTCATGGACAAGAATTTTTCTACTCGGACTTTACTCTGGGATTCATTTAAACACATTTTAATTAATCTAACTAGCTTTTTCGGTATTCCGAATTCTGTAAGAATTGTACAATACTTCCCTCCTGTTCGAGTCGTAAACCTTTTAAAAATCAATATACAGCTGTTGTACTGGGCAATATATTCCCATTCCTTTTCGAGTATTTATCGAATAGTAAATATCTGATCGATAGTTGATCGATTTCCCTAAATTCACACTGATAATCTCCAATAATTTCATCTGCGGATGGAATCAATCTTGTTAATATAATGTTAAGAGAAATGCCTCGTTAATTATTGCGATATATTTTGTCGCCTTTCTTGTGAATTGAAACAGTGATTGATTCTTTCCATTCTTCTTAAATGTATTCCATAGTTTTTTTCTTTTTTAAAAAACAAAAAAGTTGAATTTCTGTCGTTAAAAATTCAGAAACCTTCAGGACTGGGTAAACCTTGATTGTGGTTATAAGCCTAGGAAACCACACGATCAGATGAACGGTCTATTACGTATATGATCCATGAACAGAAAATTCGGTACTTGCCCGATTCTAAACAAGCTTAAGGAACAGTCAGTGTATTATAGAATTCGGAATTTTACCGATTTTGCAGATCGAAGCACCTAATAGGTGGTAACAGATTATTACGTATGTGATCAATGAATGAAAAAATTGTTCGAAATTCAATGTATATGAAAGTTAAAACTTAAAAGTTTCAAGAATGTGCAGAACCACCCGAAACCAAGCTCTTGATATGCACCCTTTAAGATCATCATATAAATGTATTTCTCTCATGTTTTATTTTATTTTGTTTCAAAAAGAGGGTATGTGATATTTTTTGTAAAAATACTAGATACAATTTTGCTAGTTATTTGTGTATCATTTTTTTAAAAAATAAAAGTACTGTACTTACTTTTGTGTATAAGAGGTTAAAAAATTATTACATTTGTTGGTTTATCCTTAGTAATTCATAATGTAAATATGTTAAGAATTAAAAAAAAAAACTTTTCAAAATTTATGGTTTATTTTAGGTTTTACATTATAACCTACATCAACCACTAATTAAATGAGTTTTTGTGCTGTAAAGAAGCGAAACAAAGTCTGCTGTACCAATTTAAAGCAAAATTTTGAAAGAAGCCCAAAATTTCCGAAGCAAAAAGGCGAAGCAGAAAAAACCGAGTTTTTTCCCAAAAAAGCCGGTTTTTTTCGAGCCCTTCCATCTCTACTTATAACTCCAGTGAAATTCAGATAAAAAGAATTACGTATTAAAAAATAAAACGTACAAAACACATTTTCAGGCTAAGTTACAGGCATTATGTTATTATAAAATGAATGCTACTTCTGAATGTGATTAGAGTGAATAGATATGTATTTGAATAACAAAACCACTTGCGTAAGTTTTTCAAAGTATGAAGTTTGGGAAGAACGAAGTTTGTCTCCCACTGTTATCTCATTGTTCAAGATACCGGTAATGAAACAATTGGCAGAAAATCACGCAGCCGCTTCTTACATCAATTCATGCAGAAGAAAATGAGTGCCAATGTTAGGTACCTAAGCTCATTATTAAAAAAAAAAAAAAAAAAAAAAAAAAAAAAAAAAAAAAAAAAAACTTGCAACCATACGTAGAAAATTTTAATACTTAGACTTGAAACAAAAATACAGTTGCTTAAAGACGATTGCCTTTATCTTTGAATTTCATGTGGATAACAATACAGGCCTTTTCATAAAGAGGAGGGGGAGGGGCAGGGTTTATTAAACAAGACTGTACATATGTTTTAACCATAGGTAATTTGTGCGTAAGAGCTAAACTCAGTCCTCTGCAGTAAATCGACAAATGATTATGTATTACAGACACAAAGATAACACTAGGCTCCAAAGTTTCAAAATTATATTGTGTGTAAAAATAGTTAGTAGAATTAATTCTTTGTCACCTGAGTCCTAGAATCTGAAAGAAATTCAGAGGGAGTTCAAGGTGAATTTCTCTACTTATAAATAAAAGTTGTGAATTTATTGTGTTGAAGCAAAGATACTTACGCTTATATTACCAATACGCTGATGTTTTATCAATACTTTTATTCCACATTTATCAAAAGTCTGGATTTCGATAATAATCCTAAAAGAAAGATGCACTGTAATCAGATTTTACAAATCAATCCCGAAAGGCAAGCTATGCAATTCCATAGGCCTTTAAAGAAAATAAAGGAAAAATTCTTCTTCACCTTCCTTTCCCCCAATGGATTCACATTCATCGAGAAAATGAAATGAAATTTCTTTAGTTTAACGTCCCATGATTATGCTCTTTATGCTAGAGGAGACAGATAATTAGTGAAAATGAAGGATTGTAAAATTAATTTTTGGGCTCTCACTGCGATTTCAACCCAGAACCACGTACAGCAAAGGCAGATGCGCTAGCCAATAGGCCAACAGAGAGAACTTCCACAGTTCTCGAGTGGAAACGTATCGGAATTCTTCCTTGGCTAAAACTCGAGAAAATAATTTATTTGTCAACCGTTAAACATACACTTAAAACAAACACAAGCATCGTGAGCCTTAACTTGATTTACACTTACAGTTATAAGGTATTGTGAAGTATCTAAGCTATCAACTCTAAATTAATCCTTTAGCTATTGACATCTCATTCTTGCCTTTAACAGGTTGCTCCTGTTTTAGAATGGAATCGAATAAAAGTAATCAATTTTATACAATCTGCTTAATACACGGTAGAAACTCACTTACGTGCTGTGTTGTTCTTAAATTGCTAATTTCTATGCATATGTCATTATCCACAATACATCTGCATTACTGCAGGAATGGTGAACCATTCCTGCATTCAATAATAACTATATAATTTATGGCGTTCTTTATTAAGCACAAAGAGATTAGGCTACTTACAACATTTAAACTGCAAGTTTTAAAAAGCGTTGGATACACTGCTAAGGCTCTCCGCTCCCCTGTTCCAACGCACTTTCTTAGAAACTGATGTAAACACAACAGCACTAATATCCGCCAAAAACCGCACTAATATCCTACCTCAGGTAAGGAGATAGAAACAAATGGAAAAGGAAGGGAAATGGTGGTCTTGAAAGTAAAACGCAGACAAATTCACTAGTCTTCAGAAGATACTGTCTATAATGCAGTGAGCAGAGTGGATCGGTAGGTCAGAGTGAGTCGGTGGGTCTCAGTGGGTCATGGTGGGTGGTGGGTCGCAGTGGATCACGGTGGGTAGTGGGTCACAGTGGGTCATGGTGGGTGGTGGGTCAGAGTGGGTCACGGTGGGTGGTGGGTCGCAGTGGGTCACATACGTTTGACCCACGACCCACTGACCCACTCAGAAAACTTGACCCACTCCATCTCTGACTGGAGCATTTGCACGGTTACATGCTGTTAGCGAAGAAAACACCTAGCAACCAAATATTAGTTCATGTGAAAAAATCAGTGAAATTTTGTTTCCGAAGACCATTTTAAATAAGTGAACTTAAAACTTGTATGTTTCGTAATCGTAATTTCCATAGAGGAGTACGGAGAGGCTCATTTTACTATTTCAGAGAGCCTTTTTGATCAAAATAATAAAGAACAGTCAGGAAAAAACTTTTGATACTAATTAAACGTTCGTTGTTTAATTAATATCAACCACAAACATAATCAAATTGTTGCTTTTATTGTTTGCACTGTTGCCAACCATGACATCAAAGTTAACGGAACTTCGCTAACTTCAAAAGGCTGTAGTTAATTCATAAAGCATTGGTCGAGAATGGTATTTGGTGTGTTTATTATTCATGTAAAGTTGAACCATCTGGCAAAATTTCAGATTTTAAAATATGGTGTTTTCGAGTAAATGGCGCCCAAAAATGGCGATTTTTGAAAATTTTACAATGTCTCTAATTTTTGGGGACGAAACGGTTGCACACAGAAGCGACACAAAATTGTTTATGGAAAGCGGGTAACCAGGTCTTACCAACCGTGAAAACAGGATTTTAAAACTCGAACCAGAAGTGCTCGAAAAAAATTCTCAAACTTCGAATTTTCAGATAAACTGACGTCCATTTGTTAATTTATGTACAAAAAGATACGCATGCGCAAACCATACTATAATAAAATATAGTTTATTTATATCCCTATGTACACACCACAACAAGAATTTTAACTCTACTTGTCTCCATAGCTGAATGGTGAGGCTCAGACGTTGATCATTTTCCATGATTTCTACAATTCATAAATTGTACTTTGCGTCTTTGATGGCCCATTACTTGGCGAGAAAATTTTTTTCGACGAAACAAAAAATATAAGTCTCTTAAGAACATGTCTAGTTGCTATAAAGAATTAAATGAAATCTTTGAGTTTTACGTCCCACGGTTATGCCGATTAGGCTAAAGGAGGCGGTGATGATGAGTTATAAATGAAATGGTGGAATAAAGAAAATGGAAGGAAACGGGAGAACCCTGAAAAAACTCACGCACACGGCGTTTGTGCATCACAAAGTTCACTTGGCGGGGCCTGGAATCGAACCCGGGACCCCAAGCACAAGAGGTGAACGCTCTACCACTGAGCCACCGCGGCCCCTTCAAAAAAAAAAAAGAAGTTTCAACAATATCTGAGGTGGTGATGGTATCCTCGTCGCCATAAGTGCCTTTACATCGCAGTGACGGGTATGTGACCGCGCAGTACTCCAAGGAAGGGATGGTTGTATAAGAATTTGTGATTAATTTTGAAGAGTTTTTATTTTTACTAGGGAATTAACATAGGTGAAGGGAGTAAAGACACAGATTTGAAGCATCAGTTCACTGTTATTGAAGCATCAGTGCACGAAAAGATTCGTATTCTCAGTTTTTCTATTTATTGTTTTATATGTGAAGTTAAACACCACAATATGTATCACTGATATCGCAGATCGTATTATTTTTTAAAATCGTGTTTGTAACCTATTGTCAAAACATTCATCTCCAGACATGATGTAGAGAGAAGAGAAAGAGATACGACATCTGTAATATATGTATATGTGATTCACTAAGTAACTGTAGAAATTAGTTAAAGGTCACATAAGAGAGCGAAAAGGAGGTCTAGAAGTCTGAACTTTTTAGAAACGTCCTAGATAGGTGAAAATATAGTTAAAAATTGCAAAGGGTATCATGTAATTTACCTCTCTTTTCTTATATTCTAGTATACTTTTTCTTTCACATCCAAAGATCCCTATTCAGATTTACGAGATAAAGGTGAAGAGAGAAACATTTCCATTTCAAGAATTATATAAGGAAAAAAATCTTTTGACTTAGACTAGATTCGAACTCGCAACCCTTGAATCCATGGCTCAGCGCTCTACCGACTGAGCTAACAACTTCTGTTGGAAAAGCCTGATTTCTACAACTACTGGTTGCTGAATGATGTGTATTAACCAAGTTTGCCGAGATAATTGCTTCATATAGCTATTGCAATAATAATAATAATAATAATAATAATAATAATAATAATAATAATAATAATAAAGCAGAAGAAGAAGATCAGAATTTAAAAAGTCGCATATGTTAAAAGTTTGACGTGCAGAGTAAGTCCTAATATGAGATTTTATTAATTATATATAATAAATGTAAGCGTGGTTTATTCGTGCGTGCTATTCAAACTGCGTAATTCACTACCTAGTCCCATAAGGGTTGTACGGTACAGTAGCCTTGCGTCCTCCAACCGTGAAGAATGTTTCGGTTTGAACCTATGCGTGTCCTAAGAGGAAGGAGGAGATTGAAAGAAAGAAAAGTGGTTTAGAAATTATGCAAACGTAGAATATCTCACGAGGTGAGGTGATATAGAGTTCAGCGTGTCTTTCAGCTACTACTCTATACAAGACGTGCATCTACGACTTAACGTGGAACCCGAACCACACGACTCCTGACGGGAATCGAAACCCGTATCACCTCTAGTTCTATTATGGGAGACACAGGAACATATAAAAATAATCGAAAATGAACGATATTAACGTTAAATCCAAAGCTTTCGACGTCCTAAAAATTCGTAATTGAAAGATATGAGTGTCTATTCAATAGTTTTCGGGGTCGCTGAAGTGAATAATGACACTCCAGATACCAAGAAAGCCCAAGGCTTTATTCTTCGTTAGCGGCAAGTTTATTCAGTTGCTCCTGCTGGAAATGGATTCGTACTATTTCATTCCGATTCAAATACGTATTCTACTGGGAAAACTAATCTCAAATATATCTAATGGTTATATTTAATGGAAATAGACATATGCATTTTTGAATATTGTATATGAATTGCTAATTCATACTTTATCTAATAGAAAATGGTGCATCCAGGATATATTCTGAAGTAATAGGGATAACTTTTGGAGGTATATTTTATTAATCTACTGTCGAATTTAGTGTGCAATAATTTCACACAATTTACTTCGGAACTATCGAGACGAGACTGAGATAGCTATTTGTCGATTGAAAGGGGACTAATACTGTAAGTAGTCTCGTATTGTCTCGTTTTGATATCAGTCTTACTTCGGGGCTTGTTCTCTAGTAACTGGTTGCGTAGTGCACCTACATAAGACGTCGTATATTTAAATGTTTGAGAACTTACCCCACCTCCAGTTGACGGATCGTTCTATCTAAAACTACCAGACCGTTTATGTAATTTTTCGTTTAAGTACAGGTCCTATCCTTATGTCAATTATTTTCTTGCAACAGAGAATGAAAAATGTAACAGTTATAATCAGGGTGGGAATTACCGGGGGGGATGAGGGGGATTTTCCCCCTCAATTACATTTTGTTCCCCCCCCCAAAGAAGTCAGCTGAAGTATCTCCACCAGGGATGCTCGCTTTCCCCCTCAAACTATGCTTAGTATAACTCCAAATTTCACTGATTTTTGTTATTTCTTGTAAATTTAATCTTCTAGCTGTATTTCGAAATGATCGATGTAAACTGTTCAGTTTTGGTCATTTCTACTTACCACCTAATTACCCCCTATTTTCAACGTTGTTTAGTAGAACTATATTATTATGACTACGGTTGTTACTTGCAAGTGTACCTTCGTACCCTTCAGTTCGACATCGTTTGTGAATTTGAATGTACTAATTGCGTATAACAAAGCCACATATAGATTTATAAATGTTATTAGCGGTTGGCCAAGAAGAAGTAAACAAATAGCTTCTTCTACCATACTTGGCGAAGTTCGGATATGTCATATTCATCCTCTATATTTGTATCGATTATCATCTTATTTTAATTTTTGTTATAACATGTTATTTCATTTTCCAGTGTACTCTTTGTTAGCACATGGTCTTCATTCCCTAGTAGGTTGGTGTATGCAACTCAAAAGTTGCATTTAATTTGTGATAATTAGCATAGTAATCACTGCTTTTACAGTTTACGGAAATGAACTTTTGAAACTGTACTCAAAATCTGAGATATAGGTATTATCTCGTAAGTATATGTTAACGTATACGCTGGGGGATACGCTCCTAGTGACCAGACATGTTAATGAAGGTGATTTTTAGGTGAATAAGCGAATAATTCAAGATTTGTTTCAGCATTTGTTAATACGACTGGTTCTCCGTGTCATTGTCCGTGTCTGTATAAGCATTTAAACTGAAACGTTTTTTTTTTTTTTTTTTAGTTAACCCTTCATTTTTCCATCTTTTCGCTGTACAGTTTGCTGTCCACGCAATTAATGTTGTCTGAAAAACTTCAGTGTAATGTTTTACTTTATTTGAATAACGTAGCCCATAGTGAATCAACTCATCTTCAACCTAACAGTAAAGTAATTTTTAAGTGTTGACTTCCTGTGCCCATCACGGAATCGATATTTGGAGAAAAAAAGTCGTGATGAGCACAGCTTTAGCGGGAAGTAGAAGCACAAGCTCGAAATTTGAATTGAGAGATTTTAAACATTTGGCCTTCGATTTGACCTTGATGTGAGAAATCGGGACCAGCAACAATCCATTTCTTATTTGATAGGCTAATATCTAGATTTTCTTTAAAAAAAAAAAAAAAATAAATGTCCGGTTTAACTAATAATTTTAGTGGTTTTCACAAGACTGAAGTAGGTTTCTTTCCGCAACCTGTAGGTATTAATGCAAAGTGGAAGCTTTCAATATGAGTGGAAAAATTAACATATGCTTGTGATCATCGCTCGAGGCGAATTATTAACTAAATAAACCTTAGAGAGCTACGGGAACAAGAGTGAGTACAACATTAAAACACGTTCAGAAAGGTTTAGTGGGGTGTGTGTATGTCAGACAATATATATGTGCATAGTTATTGTCGGTAGATTTATTGGGTGCACCGACATTGCGCAAATTTTCCCACGCTTATCTGTTGACACAGATAAAGCCTTAATGAGCAGGCAACAAAATTGGAAATTGCGAAAAAAATCTTGTGCAACGTTGCCATCATTACCATAAGTATATCGACTAATAAAAACAGTCACCAAAATGCAAGTCGTTTTAACAAAAAAAAAAAAAATACAAAGTAATGGATAACAATAGCATTTTCCGTATCATATCTAACTGTAAGATTAAAACTGTAAGAATATAGTTATTGAAAGCAAATAGTTTTGAAATACTGTAAGGAAAACAAACATATATAAAATAAACAATATATATAAATATTTCTAGAAGTTCTCTTGAAATATCGTGAACAGACGTTCGACCAATCAGAAATAAAGATTTGTCTATATCTTCCAGTTTTGGCCAATCAGAAACAAGCACTTGTATACATATTTCAGGTGTGTCTACCACATATCTTAATAACTATCCTTTCACCTTTCTATAAATGATACTTAGATTTGCATTTGCGTCTTAGTTGTTCTTAGGTGCTGTGAGAAACATTTGTTATATATTACCTAGGTATTATCGTATAAATTGTTACAAGAATGAGTGGTCAGTGTATTAGAGATAAATAGGGCCCCTTGGCAAGAAAGCTCGCCCCCTTGAGTGATGCAGCAACTTATATCTACGTGTACCTCCTACATGCAGTTAGAATTCTAAAGCAGCATGTTGAATGTTGTGTCTCGCCGCGGTTTTCAACGAACTTAAAGAGTTCTGGTTTGGCCAATGGCCACCAATTAATATTGCTACCAAAGTGTTTACCATCCTCTTAGGTATTGATTAAGACCAATATCGTCTCTCTATGAATTACCGTTCCCATGATATTGGCCAAAAATGGCCGATTTCCAGAGATTTAAGGAGCATTATTTGAGGAACCGTAAGTCATAGAGAGGTCATATTGGTGTTGGTCAATATCTAAAAGGGTGGTAAATATTTTGGTAGCAAATAGTAACCG